>NC_052623.1:224406556-224718222 GCF_016161935.1 Mauremys reevesii | reverse complement strand
CTGCTGCACTCCAGAGCCACTCAGAGCTTTACAGCAACATCTAGGCAAGAACTCAGAGCCTTCTGCACCAAAAGCCCAGGCCTTGACCACTCAAAATGGAGAATCCCCATCAGTTGTCAGCTGTATAGTGCCTATGAATATGAATAGTTCTCATTGCAGTCAACAGAGTGCAGTGGCTCACACATAAACTCATATATGTTCATCACAATAGCCTGACCTTTGTAATCTATTTCCCATATGACCTCTCAGACTTGTGCTCTCTCACTTGATCCATCCTTCATTACTCTCCTTTATCTGTTTCATTTACCTCCATCCCATCTTCCTATTACTCCCTCTTACCTCTCTTCTTCCCCTGTCTTTCCTCTTCTTCTCTCCCTCCTTTCCCCAACCTTCTTTCTTTCTTTCTTTCTTTCTTTCTTTCTTTCTTTCTTTCTCATCCTTCTACATCCCAGCCTTCCCTGCTTCCCTCCCTCCTGTCCAGAAGTCTGAAGGTCTGGCACTTTGAGTTCTGGTGGCCTAGGAGATTGAGATAAAGGGGAACTGGGAGCAGGGAAATATAAGGTTCAAGAGGTCTGTAGGACAATGGGTCTGGAGTTCTGGGGTATTAGAGAGCTGAGAGTGTGGGGCTCCAGTGATCTTAGTCCAGGACCTTAGGATCCAGGGTACTGGGAATTTGGGAATTTGAAGTTCTAAGTACTTGGGAGGCAAGTGATCTGAGAATTTGAGACTGGATGCCTGGGGGACGGGAAGGGCCACAACCTGGGAGTCTGGAGTGTGAGATTCTGGGGTCCTAGGACACCAGTTGAGGGTTGGGAAGAGACTTTACCTTCAAAAGTTCACATAGATCAGGTAGGGATACAGCACAGGAATAGGTGTGATAATATTCATGCATGAAGGGTGGAATAGTAGTTGTAGGAGGAGTTGTAGGAGTCTCAGTCATCCGATAAGGAGAACTAGAGGTCCCTGGAGAAGCAGAAACCTCAGGACTCCTCCTGCAACACCTGTGGCCATCACAGGGGTCATTGTAAGTGTCTCTGATGATGTAGGAGTACTCCTTGGGATAGCTGAACATACTGTATACCTGGAGACAGGGAGGGACACACACACAGGCAGGTGGAAATAGACAATATTAGGGTGGAGAGGCAGAAAACTTTCACACTCTAAGGATAGGATGGGAGAGTCCATCTGGGACCAGGCTATGGTAACAATGACCACACCAAGTTCATAGGTCAAAGCTGAGACCTTAATGCAAACCGAGAGAAGCTGATCTTTCCTATGGCCATAGTATGAGCTCGGACTCCACAGAAGGCATTCAAATTTAACTGACAACTCATTCAGAATCCCCAAAGCCAAGGCCAGGGGATGGCCTGGCTCTGGGAGATCAGGGAATAGTATACATAGCTGTCACCACTAGATCTGACCCAGTCCCGGGTCAGGGGGAGAATATACAAACCCTTTCACTGGGAGGGCCCCAATTCTAACCCAGGCTCAGGGTGAAGGGAGATTGAATGGCTCAGGAGAGCTGGAGACTGGTGTTTGAGCCCTTTCCTGTTTCAGGCATTGTTTCCAATCCAGCCCAGGCTGGGGGCACCTGAATGGAACAGGCTACAGAGTTTTCCACCTTTAGGGTCCCACTCTGGCTGTGCTTTAATGACCGGGTCCTACAGCATTTAATAAAGATGAAACAAAATAGGGTTCAGTCCCTCTGCTAAAGACCTACAGAATGTAACAGAGGATGACAGCCTCTCTGTAGAATGCTGAATTAAATCCCATAGGATGGTTCTTTTATAAGATCTCTCCATAGGAGTAGGCTGGGGGGGTTGGATTTGGGTTGAAGGTCGGGCTTAGCTTTTTTTCCAGACTGTGTCCCCAGTCACATTTCTAGTGACGTATATGGCCCCAGAATCCCCAGCGCCTGCAGCCAGAGGCGACACTGAAATATTTCTAACGTTGGTGCGGTTCAGCCTCTCCAGCATTGGAGTGACACACACTGGCCCTGGACAACTCTGCCTCTGACCTCATTAGAAGGACACTCTGGTCCACAGCACGGACGCTGCACAGGGAGCCTGGGGCAGCCTTCACCTGGAGGCAGACAGCCGATCCCAGGAGAACTATCTTCTGTGAGAAGCATAGCTTCACCTAGAATGGCACAAGGGGCAGGCACTCAGCAACGGAGAGAGAAAGACCAGCAAGGAGAGAGGCTGTTTAGATGGTCCCTGTGGTGACCGTCTTTCCTAGGCAGGTGACAGGCAATGAATTGTCCATTCCATGTGCTTCCATTCCCCATGTTGCACTCCCAACTTACATTGTTCCTGAAGCACTTGGAGACCTTCACATTGGTGCTGTCGGCAGCCACCAGGCCTTGGTGGAAAACACAGTAAACAAGTATGGTAGCTGAGGACCAGATGGTATTGACAGGAAGGCTGATGGTGAAGGTCCCTTTATATTGAGCTGCATGGAGAAGGAGACCCAAAAGAGAGAGGAAAGTTTAAAGAAACCATTATCACGCTGGGAAGTCAGTTATGGCACCAACATTGGTTGTAGCTCAGGCCTCAGCACATAGCTGGTGCAAATGGTCAGAACACCCCTGGACTTGGTCCATGGAATCTTCAGCCTTATATGCTGCTAACTTGAATGCCTAAATATACACAGGCAGAAAACTGTGTTGCATCACCATTAAGTTTACACGAGTAGAACCACCAGCACTACAGTTGTATGCAGAGTTCAAGTTCAGAAGGGACCATGAGATCATCCAGTCTGCCTTCCTGTATGCCACAGGCCACTAAACGCCAGCCAGCACCCACACACCAAGCCCAACAACCGCAAGTAAACCAAAGTGCCACAGCCCTCAGGAGCCTAACTATTGTGTCACAGGCAGAGAATACAAGGGGCTTAGGTGCACTAGTGCCCAAGGCCCCTGCAGTGGTGGGGAAAGGGTCTAATGAGACATACCCAGATGAGCCTGGCGAGTGACCTGTGCCCACATGCTGCAGAGGAAGGTGAAAACAACCCCCAGAGTCACTGCCAAGCTGAGCTGGGGGACAATTCCTTCCCAACCCCACACATGGCCATCAGTGTGGCCCTCAGCATGTGAGCAAGAACCAGCCAAGCACCTGTGAGTGAGAGAATGCTCAGTGCCACTCCGAGCACCAGCCCGCCCCATCCAGTGAACCACCTCCAGTTGTGAGCAGTTCTGATTCTTCAGAGGAAGGAGAACGCCCCCTCTCCCAGAACACATGGAGGAGAAAAGTTCAAAATCAGAGCTATTTTGATTGGACACATAAGTTACATGGTACGTTTCTGTTGGTTGACTGTGTGAGCTAACTCTGCTGGGGCGCAAATGCCTCCCCCATTCACTAGTTCCATTCACTTGTTGCCGAGTCATCCAGTTCTGAGAGATCCTTTTGTAGCCCTTTGCACTCTGCTGGGCCGCACATGCCTGAAATGACAAATTTTGTTGCATTTGTTTAAAATTTGCTTTTGAAATTTGCTTGCTGGGACATTCATGGGAAGTGAACACACGGGGCATGAACAGCTGAAATTAATTCATTAAAAACCCCTAGTGAATATTCCTGGAACATTTTTGTAATAGTCATCACAGTCCTATATAACTTTAGTGCCCTATGCTTTATTATGGCAAATTCTTTCCTCTCTAAGGTTTACTATTAATCATTTTCTTATAATCATGTAGAATACATAGAACAAGGTATATTCCCTTTGCTCACGCTGGCCAGTGCTTTTTTATTGTGGTATTTCACAAGATGTTTCCTCAAAGAATACATGGAGAGAGTTGGACTAGCAGTTTATACACAGGGCCGGCTTTAGCCGGTGTGGGGCACGATTCGTGGGGCATGTACTCTCCGGGTGGCACTTCGGACAGTGGTAGCGGGACTGCGGGGTTGCGGGGCTCTGGCGGGGAGAGCGGGGCTGCGGGGTTGCAGGGCTCCGGCTGGGAGAGCGGGGCTGCGGGGTTATGGGTCTCTGGCCGGGAGAGAGGGGCTACGGGGTTGCGGGGCTCTGGCCGCGGTAGCGGGGCCGCGGGACGTGCCGCGTTCAGATGGGGGAGCGGGACTGCGGGGTTGCGGAGCTCCGGCCGGGGTAGCGGGGCCATGGGAGTTGCCTCTCTTGGCGGGGGAGTGGGACCGCGGGGTTGCGGGGATCCTGCCAGCAGAGCGGGGCTGCGGGGTTGCAGGGCTCTGGCTGGGAGAGCGGGGCTGCGGGGCTCCATCCGGGGGAGCGGGACCGCGGTGTTGCAGGGCTCTGGTCAGGGTAGGCGAGGGGGGTGCCGCAGGACTTTCCAGGCTGCGACCGGGGGAGCGGGACGGCGGAGTTGCGGGGCTCTGGCCGGGAGAGCGGAGCTATGGGGTTGCCTGGTGGCGGGGTTCCGGCCGGGAGAGCAGGGCTGCGGGGTTCCAGGCCTCTGGCCGGGATAGCGGGGCTGTGGGGTTGCAGGACTCTGGCCAGGAGAGGGGGGCTACGGGGTTGCGGGGCTCTGCCCGGGGTAGCAGGGCAACGGGACTTGCCGCGCTCGGACGGGGGAGCGGGACCGTGGGGTTGCGGGGCTCCGGCCGGGGTAGTGGGGCCACGGGAGTTGCCTCTCTGGGCGGGGGAGCGGGACCGCGGGGTTGCGGGGATCCTGCTGGCAGAGCGGGGCTGTGGAGCTCTGTCCGGGAGAGTAGGACTGCGGGGTTGCAGGGCTCCAGCCGGGGGAGCGGGATCACGGGGTTGCGAAGATCCAGCTGGGAGACCGGGGCTGCTGGGTTGTGGGGCTATGGCCAGGATAGTGGGACCGCGGGGTTGCGGGGATCCGGCCGGGAGAGCGGGGCTGCGGGGTTGCAGGGCTCTGGCCAGGGTAGCGGGGCCTCAGGACTTTCCAGGCTGTGACCGGGGGAGCGGGGCTGCGGGGTTGCGGGGCTCCGGCTGGGAGAGCGAGTGTGATGATGCGGTTCTGGCGGGACCCAACTGAGAGTGCCAATTCAGGACCAATTGCTCAAACAGGGCAGTCACAGCCCAAGGCTGAGGTTTTTCCACCTCTAAGGCAAACCAAACCAGACAGACAAAAATGACTTTGGTTTCACCCCACTGGCTAACCACAAGTCACACAAGCAATTTCCTTAGACACTCCAGTCTCCCAGTATCACCACCAGTCCCACTCGTCCTGGGGATGAATGGTTATGAAAACCAACACCCCAATAAAAGGAAAAGGTTCTCTCGATCCCAAAGAATCAAGCCCCAGACCCAGGTCAATATACACATAAGATCTTACCCACAAATCACGCTGTTGCCAATCCTTTAGAATCTAAAATCTAAAGGTTTGTTCATAAAGGGAAAAAGGTAGAGATGAGAGCTAGAATTGGTTAAATGGAATCAATTACATACAGTAATGGCAAAGTTCTTAGTTCAGGCTTATAGCAGTGATGGCATAAACTGCAGGTTCAAATCAAGTCTCTGGAGTACATCCCCCACTGGGATGGGTCATCAGTCCCTTGTGTAGAGCTTCAGCTTTGTAGCAAAGTCCCTCCAGAGGTAAGAAGCAGGATTGAAGACAAGATGGAGATGAGGCATTAGCCTTATATAGGCTTTTTTAGGTGTAAGAACCTCTTTGTTCTTACTGTGGAAAATTACAGCAAAATGGAGTTTGGAGTCACATGGGCAAGTTCCTGCATATTTGCTGAGTTACAAGGCGTATCTGCCTTCTCTCCATGGGTTAATTGTGTAGCTGATGGTCCTTAATGGGCCATCAAGCAGGCTAGTCAGAGCTAATACCAACTTGCCTGGAATGTTTCCAAAAACACAGCATAAATTTGAAATACAGACAGTATAGATTCAATCCTCATAACTTCAACTACAAAAGGATACATACATATAGACAGCATAATCATAACCAGCAACCTATAACCTGGTCTTAGACACCTTATATGACCCCTTTTTACATAAGATTTGGTGCCACTACAGGACCTTGGTTGCAAACCATATTCTATATGGTCCCAGTTTATATCAATAATGTCACAGCGAGGCTGCGGGGTTCCGGGTCTCTGGCCGGGAGAGAGGGGCTACGGAGTTACGGGGCTCTGGCCTGGAGAGCAGGGCTACGGTGTTGCGGGGCTCTGGCCAGGAGAGCGGTGCTACGGGGTTGCCTGGTGGTGGGATTCCGGCCGGGGAAGCGGGGCTACGGGTTTGCGGGGCTCCGGCTGCGGTAGTGGGGCCGTGGGACTTGCCTCGCTGCAACCAGAGTAGCGGGACCGTGGGGTTGTGCGGCTCCAGCCAGGGTAGCGGGGCCACGGGAGTTGCCTCTCTTGGCTGGGGGAGCGGGACCGCCAGGTTGTGGGGATCCTGCAGGGAGAGCGGGACTACGGGGTTGTGGGGCTCTGTCCAGGAGAGCGAGGCTGCTGGGTTGCGGTGCTCTGGCCGGGATAATGGGGCCGCGAGGTTGCGGAGATCCAGCCGGGGTAGCGGGGCTATGGCATTGCAGGGCTCTGGCCGGGAAAGCGGGGCTACAGGGTTGCGGAGTTGCGGGGTTCCGACCGGGAGTGCGGGGCTTCAGGGTTGCAAGACTCTCGCTGGGTTAGCGGGGCCTCGTGGCTCCGGCCGGGAGAGCAGGACCGTGGGGTTACGGAGATCCAGCAGGGAGAGCAGGGCTGCAGGGTTGCGGGGCTCTGTCCGGGGGAGCGGGACCTCGGGGTTGCGGGGATCTGGTTGGGAGAGCGGGGCTGTGGGGTTGCAGGGCTCTGGCTGGGGGAGCGGGACCGTGGGGCTCTGGCCAGGAGAACGGGGCTCCGGGGTTGTGGGACCGCGGGGTTGCGGGACTCCGGGCCAGGAGAGCGGGGCCGTGGTGTTGCTGGGCTCCAGGCCGCAAGAGCAGGACCTCGGGGTTGCGGGGATCCGGCCAGGAGAGCAGGGCTGTGGCCGGGGTAGCGGGGTCATGGGACTTTCCGCGCTCGGCCGGGGGAGTGGGACCGCGGGGTTGCGGGGCTCTGGCCAGGGTATCTGGGCCACCTGGCTCCAACCCAGGGAGCGGGACTGCAGGGTTGCAGGGCTCCGGCAGGGGGAGCAGGACCACAGGATTGCGGGGCTCCGACTGGGAAAGCGGGACCGGGGGGATCTGGTAGGGAGATCAGTGCTGTGGCGTTGCGTGGCTCTGGCTGGGGTAGCGGGGCCATGGGACTTGCTGCGCTGGGACTGGAGTAGGGGGACCGTGGGGTTGCGGGGCTCCGGCCAGGGGAGCAGGACCAAAAGGCACAAGCTGACATTAACATTGTTTCAGTCTGTGTGTTACTTGACATCATGTATTCATTGTCACCACAGAAGGGAAGGGCTCTGCATAGACGGAAATTTGTCTGGGCATCAGTAGAAAATGTTAAGTAAAACTTGCTTTAAAAATTAAACCTGGCACTTTGTCATCTTGTGTCATCATTTTTATTTCTTAGCTTTCAGCTATTTAAGTGAACTCTCAAACTTTCATACTGACTATTTACTATCTGACATTGTGTCTCTCTAATCTCCTTCATAACCATCATTGACTTTTTTCCATTTTAATACTATCCCATAGTATCAGAGACAGTGAGAAAAATAGCAAATAAAGGTACATGACTATCTTTCTATCTCTATAGAGAATGATAGATATACATGCATCTGTCTCACAGAGAGATATGTGATGTATTCCCTGCAGGCACCTTGGGACCAATTTCATGACTTTAGAGGGACTGACTCATGATTGTTTAACTTTTGAGACTGGCAACAATGAAGGCTATTGGGAAAATTGTAGGTTACTCTATGGTTGGTTTAGTAGGTGGACAGCCGCTTGCTAGCATGATAGAGTCCTGTAGTAGTAGAGGGGAGCTGGCCTCCCATTTGCAGCAGTTTGCCTGCAAACTTGAGTTCCACAAAGTGCCCCAGTTCCACAGGATGGATGTTATGCCTGCCCCTGCTTTGGAACAGCCTTCAGTGTGCCAGACCCCCTGGGGAATCTACTGCCTCCTTAGGCTGGACCTCTGGTCCCTCAGCACCCCTGCTTCACACAGTGATCTCTGTTGAGCAAGTCCAGCTGAGACAGACCCCTTGTACAATCTTGGGGAGTAATGCACCTCCTCTGTCAGCATTGCAAGTAGCCTTCAGCCAGTGTTGTAAAACAGACAAGTTTATTAGTGGACTGGATCACAGCATAGAAAGTCCTTGGTTAGCACAGAGCAAAGAAAGTTACAGCACAGTCCATCCTGACTGCTTCCCGCAGCTGACACTTAACTTCCTCCTCATACCCCACAGTCCTTTGATCCCAAGCTGGGAGATGCGGCTCAGCCTCCTGGCAGAGAGACAGGGAATCTATATCACTCTGTGGTGGTGCTTGCTAGGCCATGTCCAGGCAATTGGATTCACCAGTGTCTTCTCAAGAGCTCCATTGATATGGAACCGTAGGCACCATTTACAGCTGGTCTTAGCCTGCCTCGAGAACAAATAGTCCCTTTTCACCCAGTAGGTAACTGCAGCACATAGGGGAAACTGATGCACACAAACTTCCTAAAATTATAGAAAATTCCCAGGTTAGTACTGCTCCAGCAGCACTTAGGATCTCAGCAGGGAGCTCCTAACATAATTTGGTTCTGCAGTGCTCCTGACTGACTCAACTTCTGTGGCACTGTAGATGAACTCTGCTCTTGCAGAGATTAGGTAATAATTGGAGATATACCAATCTCCTAGAACTGGAAGGGACCTTGAAAGGTCATCAACTCCAGCCTCCTGCCTTCACTAGCAGGACCAATTTTTGCCCCAGATCCCTAAGTGGCCTCCTCAAGGATTGAACTTACAACTCTGGGGTTAGTAGGCCAATACTCAAACCACTGAGCTATCCCTCCCTGGGGCATACTGGCTGGCCCTTCTAGCTACCAGCTATAGGAACATTTCCCCAGGCAAAAGGAGTGTTTTTTAGGTGAAGAAAATCCTTGTCCTGCCAGGTTGGGGCAATTCAGGGAGCAGAGCCGGCTTTAGGAGGCGCGGGGCCCGATTCGAACAGTTTCAACGGGGCCCCGGCCGGGATGACTTAAAAAACAAAACAACAACAACAAAACACATGTAAAAAACACATGGGGCTTGTACTCACCAGGCGGTGCTCCAAGTCTTCAGCGGCACTTTGGCGGCGGGTCCTTCACTCACTCCAGGTCTTCAGTGGCACTGAAGGACCCGCCGCCGAAGTGCTGCTGAAGACCCGGAGCGCCGCCAGGTGAGTAAAAATTAAAAAGGCGCCTCTAGCCAGGGAAGGGATTCTCACTGGGCATGGGGGCCTCTTAGGCGTGGGGCCCGATTCAGGAGAATTGGTGGAATAGGCCTAAAGCCGGCCCTGTCAGGGAGTAGGTTGTTCACGACACAACTCAGGTATCTGAATGCAAATGCACACTGGAGTCTTCCTGAAGTGTGAACCAAGCTAGGTTAGCAAAAACATCTGCTGTGCATGTATAATATGCAATTTTCAAATGCTAATGACTCAGCCAAACCTAATTCAATTTCTTCCTATACAAGACTGTACAGGGCTATTGTGATGCCAAATGGCAAACCATATTTAGGCATTGGAGTCAATAATGACTGAGGGGAGAGCTCCCCCTATTGAGTTCCCCCACCCTGCAGCACAGCATCCCCTAGCACCACACTGAGGCATTGGGGTCAGCACAGACTTGATAGGAGAGTGCTTCCTAATGAGTCACCCCCATGAGTTTCTACAGCACGCTGGCGTTCCCCTTTGAGGGCTCTCAGACAAGAACTGACCCAGGCCCTGGCTGCTTAGATCTCACATTCAAACAGGATCAGAGTCCCACAAGTTGGTCGGGGGCGGGGGGGAAGGAGAGAAGAAGAGAACAAAAGGAGACAAGACGGGATATTTCTGCTGCCATGTGGCGTTACAGCTGCCTGTAACTTGCAGTTCACTCTTGAACATCTATGCCCCCCTGCTCTCCCTTGTTGCTCGCAGGCTCTCTGATCTCTGCCCTCTCCTTCCAAATAGCTAAGATGGCCCAGATGGAGGGTTATTTTCTATAAGCTCTCTATTCTGTCACCCAGAAAGTAGCTGGGAGCTTACCTAGCTGGGCATCAAGAGGAAGTGTACTCTGGCCGTGGAGAACAAGGGACCCTCTGGCCAAAACCTGAGAAGAAACATACACAGATGTGGGCTGAGGGTGTCTCGTCTCTATGGTTTGCTGAGGTAGTCTCTGGGCAACCTCAGGGGAGGGATGTGCCCCCACCTCTGCTCACTGCCCCTTTCTGTGCATCCACCAGGTGGTAAAACTGCACCTGGGCAGCTCCCTCTTCCAGCTCCTTTGCCAGGATGTGATAGCAAATGGGGCCTGCTGCATGCTCCCGCAAGGCAGGCAGCATGCCCCGTGTGGGTAGATCTTCACTGAGCTGTTGCTGGAGGAATAGAAGGGCCTCAGTGAGCAGAAGGCCATGCTGTAAGATGGGACCACTTTTGTAAAGCTGTGCCTTGGGATCTCCAGCGTGGACTTTCCCTGGGACAGAGAAAGGGCAGTGGTGTGCTTTGAAGGTACTCCCAGTTCTTGCCCAGCCCCGCCTGATGCTGTCCACAGGGTGAACTCTGCACTGTCTCAAGTATCAGGGCTAGATGTCCACCTGACAAGGCTGGAAGGAGGGCTGTGGGTCTATCACCACCCTTCTGCATAGGGCTGGCATTTCCCACACAGCCCTGTTCAACAAGACACGAGCTGATCCACATCTGGCTGGTATGTAGCCTACTGTCACAATGGGCGGTACCATGGCAGTGTCCCTCCTCCCACTGGAACAGATCAGACCACCTGACTCTGGTATCCTGCCTGAGTTACTGGATGAGACCTCTGGTCCTTCTATGCCTGTCTTGTATATAGAGGCCAAGGCTGGATGCTTATGGGGAAGGTAAAAGCCATCTGTAATCAGGGGCGGCTCCAGGCCCCAGCACGCCAAGCACGTGCTTGGGGCAGCATGCCACAAGGGGCGCTCTGCCGGGTGCTGGGGCATGCCTGCGGAGGGTCCTCTGGTCCCGTGGCTCCGATGGACCTCCTGCAGGCATGCCTTCGGTGGCATGCCTGCGGAGGGTCCTCTGGTCCCGTGGCTCCGATGGACCTCCTGCAGGCATGCCTGCAGGAGGTCCACCGGAGCTGCGAGACCGGTGACCGGCAGAGTACCCCCTGCGGCATGACGCTGTACTTGGAGCGGTGAAATGTCTGGATCTGCCCCTGCCTGTAATGCATTTTTCCGACTCTGCAACAGAGTCAGAACTGCACCCCCCTCTGAGTCCTGAAACAGAACTTACCCACAGGGCCACCTTTCTTCTCCTTCACTGATGGCTTCAGAGCTCTTTACCTTGAGTCTATGTGCAGCAGCAGGTTCCACAGTCTGACCAGACGTTCCAAGAAAAGCTTTGCCTCTGATGTGATCTACACCTTCTGCTTCTTACATCCTAAGTGCCTCCTTGTTCTGCAGTTACAAGGATGGCATAGACTGTACCACCGGTGGGCATCCTCCACCCTGTTCATCATTTCACACACTTCTCCCTGTCTCCCCTTCCCATGCAGGATAGTCCAGCTCCCTCTAATCTCTCCAGCTGGCCAAACCTACAGAGCCCTTCCATGCCAGCCCAGGAGGAGTCACCACCTGGATGCCCCCAAATCACTGACTTGCAGGAGCAGATGTGGTGTCCCCCCCCCGCCCCTGACATTACCCCAAACCCTAGTTTTAGCAATGCCTTCCCATTTAGAGACAGCTTGGCCTATGGCACTGCACATGGAACTAGGGGCCAGGAATTACTCAGTGCTAATGCTGGCTCTGCCATGGACTTCCTCTATAGCCTCCAGCATGTCACTTTACTGCTCTGCCCCTCAGTTTTGTCCTCTGTATAATGCGGCTAATGACACTGGCCTGCCTCACTGTGGGGATCACCAATTAATGCTTGCACAGCCCCATATAAATGCAAAACATTCTTCAGAAGTTGGGCTTCACCTATGATGAAACCTTGTCACTGTCCCTCCATGGTGAAGTGTCCAAGGTGAAAGAGGCCACCCCTGTGTGGTCCATGAGGTAGGTCTCAGTCCGCATTTTGCCCCTGTAGTATAAGCGAGAAAACCCTTTGTGTTCAAGGGCATCCCACTGGCACTGTTGAGCTTCAGCTGCAAGAAGAGAGAACGGAAGCAGGGCATATAAAGGTGTAGACTTGACCAGCTACCCCCTCCCAGCTCATGAGTCACCCTGCAACAAGCCCCATAACCCTCCCCAACAGCTGATCTCCCCTTCTCTCCCCATCCCCCACCCAGGCTGACAACCCCATGAACAAATCCCTAACCCACCCCCACCAGTTTTGAATAATGTGACCAGCCTTAACATCCTCACCGAGGGAGAGAGTGAGAGATAAAGAGGCTACACACGAGGGGCTGTGGCAGCTCAGAGCAAGGTGACCCACTTTAAGGCCCTCATGACAACGGCATTCCCTTAGCACCTGAGGTTGGGCTTGCCTCTTCCTTTCCTAGCATCTTCCTAGCTCACTTACCCTCCCATGGTATGGTGCTCCTGGCTGGTAGTAGATATTATCCAAAAACTGGAGTGTATGATGAAGTTACCCTGCAGGTCTGAGTGGTGGTGTTGAACTCCAACCCTATGAGAACAGAGAACATGGGGGTGCACATCATGTGACTAAGAGAAGGCAGTCAGATTAGATGCACCCAGTATCATGATCTAGGAGATGGTCTGGGGGCTTCTCCATTCACACCTGAGAGTCATTTTCACAAGGCAGCAGAGAGAGCCTGTTCTATGTAAAGCGGGGACAGTGACATGGATCTGTAGGGAAATAAGCCTCGAGAAGGAAGGTGAGTTCATTATTGGAGCTCAAAGCAGGAAAGTTAGAGGGAATGGGATGAAACTGAGCAAGTAGGGAAGATTCTAGGCTGGCTAATCAGGAAACATTCGACCAGTGAGGGAGTCTATGAGATGGAGAAAGAACCTCCCCAAGGGAAGGGGTGGGTGCCCCATTGCTAGGGACATTTAGAACTAGCACACAACGCCCCAGAGAACAGCCTGTAGGGAACAATCCTGCATTATTTATGTGTGTTGGGGGAGGGGAGGGAGGGATAGGCAAAATGCAAGCTCCCAAATAACGCACAGCCAATGTCTGAGGAGTTTGTGGGACTGCTGAAAATATCATGGGTCTCCTGACCCATTCCCTCCCCATCCCATGCCGAAACACCTTTCCCAGATTACAATAAAGAACAAGCATCAGAGGGGTAGCTATATTAGTCTGGATCTGTAAAAGCAGCAAAGATGCATCCGAAGAAGTGGGTATTCACCCACGAAAGCTCATGCACCAATACATCTGTTAGTCTATAAGGGGTCACAGGACTCTGTGGTTAATAAAGAGGGGAGGGATAGCTCGGTGGTTTGAGCATTAGCCTGCTAAACCCAGAGTCGAGAGCTCAATCCTTGAGGGGGCCACTTAGGAATCTAGGGCAAAAAAAAAAAAATCAGTACTTGGTCTTACTAGTGAAGGCAGGGGGCTGGACTTGATGACCTTTCAAGGTCTCTTCCAGCTCTAGGAGATAAGTATATCTCCAATTATACAAAACAATCCAGCTGGGTCTGACCTAGCTTCCTGTGCATTTCTAATGAACCAACACCTCTGTCTGAGCAGAAACATCCTCTCCATTTTGCAGGCTTTGATCCAGTCCTACTCCCCAGGGAATCAATGGTGAAACTTCCATTGGCTTTAATGGGAACAAGCTTGGTTCCCTGGGGAGCCTTGTGGGAGAATATGCAGGGTGAGGAAAAACATTAGGTGAAGAGACCATCAGTGAAGAATCAGAGCCCTTCCTCCAAGTCTGGAATCCTTATACCTGTTCCACTTTCTTCCAGGGAAGCCACAGCATCTAGCCTGAACTGGTAACTCTTCTGAAGAGAGTCAGGTTATAGACCTTAGTGTCCGACATCACAGCGAGGCAGCCCTCCCCTTTCATCTGGGAGACAGAAGAATGTCCTAATCAACCAACCATGAGTGCAATAATCCCAGCACAGCTCACCAGCAGCAATTGAATCTAGGGGCTAGAGTACCAAAAGCCCAAGCCCTAGGCCCGGCACTTGAGTTATTGCAGAGACACCTTCATTTTGTGAAAACAACAAGCTCTTATAAGAACATAAGAGTGGCCATGCTGGGTCATATCATACACAGTATCCTGTAAGACAGTGGCCAATGCCAGTTGCCCCAGAGAGAATGAACAGAACAGGCACTCGTCAAGTGATCCATTCCCTGTCGCTCATTCCCAGCTTCTGGCAAACAGAGGCTAGGGACACCATCCCTGCCCATCCTGGCTAATAGCCATTGATGGACCTATCCTCCATGAATTTATCTGTTTTTTTTTTTTTTAAACCATGTTATAGTCTTCACCAGGGGTGGCCAACCTGTGGCTCCAGAGCTGCATGTGGCTCTTCAGAGGTTAATATGCGGTTCCTTACCTAGGCACCGATTCTGGGGCTAGAGCTATAGATACTAACTTTCCAATGTGCTGCAGGGTTCTCACTGCTTAACCCCCTGCTCTACCCCAATCCCTGCCCCCACTCCACCCCTTCCCCCAAGGCCCCTGTCCCTTCCCCTGAGCCTGTCATGCCCTTGCTCCTCCCCCCATACCCTCCTGCACATGTGAAACAGCAGATTGCAGGGGGAGAGGGGAGTAGGTGCTGATTAGTGGGGGCTGCTAGCAGGCAGGAGGCACTGGAGGCTAGGGAGCGAATGGAGGCTAGTGATGTATTACTGTGGCTCTTCGGCAGTGTACATTTGGAAATTCTGGCTTCTTCTCAGGCTCAGATTGGCCACCCCTGGTCTTGGCCTTCACAACATCCTTGGGAAAGGAGTTCCACAGGTTGACTGTGCGTTGTGTGAAAAATATTTCCTTTGGTTGGTTTTAAACCTGCTGCCTATTAATTTCATTTGGGGACCCCTAGTTATTGTGTTATGAGATGGAGTAAACACTTCCTTATTTACTTTCTCCACACCACTGATGATTTTATAGACCTCTATCATATCCCCTCGTAGTTGTCTCTTTTTCAAGCTGAAAAGTCCCTGTCTTATTAACCTCTCCTCATATGGCAGCCATTCCATACCCGTAATCATTTCTTTTGCCCTTTTCTGAACCTCTCAATTCCAATATATCTTTTTTGAGATGGGACGACCACATCTGCACACAATATTCAAGATGTGGGCATACCACAGATTTATAAAGAGGTAAATGATACGTTCTGTCTTATCTATCCCTTTAAGGATTCCCAATATTCTGTTCACTCTGACTGCCGCTGCACATTGAGTGGATGTTTTCAGAGAACTACCCACAATGACTCCAAAATCTCTAAGTGGTAACAGCTAATTCAGATGCCTTCATTTTATATGTATAGTTGGGATTATGCTTTCCAGTGTGCATTACTTTGCATTTATCAACACTGATTTTCATCTACCATTTTGTTGCCCAGTCACTCAGTTGTGAGATCCTTTTGTAGCTCTTTGCACTCTGCCTGGGACTTATCTTGAGTAGTTTTGTATCATCTGCAAATTTTGCCACCACACTGTTTACCTCTTTTTCCAGATCATTTAAGAATGTTAAAAAGGACTGGGCCCAGTACAGACCCCTGGGGGAAACCACTATTTCTCTCTCCATTCTGAGAATGGACCTTTTAACTAGTTACCAGTCCATGAGAGGACCTTCTCTCTTATCCCCTGAGATATTACTTTGCTTAATAGCCTTTGATGAGGGACCTTGTAAAGGCTTTCTGAAAATCTACATACACTGTCTCCACGCTGTCTGGTCCAGTCACTAGCGGGAGACAATCCCACATGCTTAGCTCATGCCTTACATGTTCACTGAGATGCCACTAGCCAGACATTGGGCACCATCCCTCTGAGTGCATCATTCCTTTCCCTGGGTCAGGATTGATCTTTAAGATGTTTGCTGGACATGTTTAAAAGTGTGTAAATCAATCATTTTGCTCACCCTAAAAGGCAAAGTTTGTGATGAGTCACAGCTGGCAGTGGTTGAGGCCCTCAGGAGTGAGACATAAGTGGGTCATAGAGATTAAAGACTAAGCTCCTCTCAGGACATGTGGTCAGGTCCTCTGCTGCTGTGAATCAGCATATATCAATTGACACCAGCTGGAGGCTGACCCATGGACTCTCCAGGTCAAGGTGGAGGCATGGATGTGGGCAGTGTGTGGGTGGGTAGAGCTTGCATTGGCACAGGCCATTCTTGTATCTGTTTTGTTGTTAAATCTCAGATGAACTCTCCTGGTCCTGGATGATCAGCAGCGGTGGCTCCAGGCACCAGAGCTCCAAGTGTGTGCCTGGGGCAGCAAGCCGCGGGGGGTACCTTGCTGGTCCCTGTGAGGGTGGCAGTCAGGCAGCCTTTGGTGGTGCACCTGCGGGAGGTCCACTGGTCCTGTGGATTCAGTGGCGGGCATGGTGGACGTCCCACAGGCACGCTGCCAAATCTGCAGCACTGAGGACCTCCCGCAGGCATGCTGCCGAAGGCAGCCTGCCCGCTGTGCTTGGGGTGGCAAAAAAGCTAGAGCCTCCCCTGATGACCAAGTCCCTCTTCTGGGCTATAAATGATGATCAGTGGGGCTACTCATAAATTCAGGGATTTCCCTTGAAATCCCACCAGGTTGAGAGTGTCAGATTAATAGATTGTTCCCCCACCCCATTCACTAGTTCTCTCCCTCCCCAATGACACATCTCCCCTCTGTCCTTCTCTCTTTGGCAGAGGCAGTGTTTGCACCACTACTACCTGTGCTCACCTGGCCAGAATGTTCCCGACAAATATCCTGGTTTGTTTTGAGGACACTTCAACTATAGCATATTGGCTTGTGGCACACCATGGCCTGCACTTTGCCCTGGACTGGCTTCCCATACGTGTACCTGGTTTAGAAGAGAGAACAGCAAGACTCATGGATACAGAATCTCAAATCGACAGCCCTGGTGGGCAAACAAACGTCAGTCAATGGCCCTGGCCGACAGCCATGCACTCATCATATCTCAAAGGTAAGCAGGGTCAGAGGAAGGCAGTGATGTAACAGCAGCATGGAAAAAGCCAGCAGATGGTGGCCAGGGTGACTCAATAGTTGATGCTCTCCCCTCTCAGTCAGCACTGACCCCGATGTCCCAGTGAGGTGCTATGCTGCAGGGAGTGAGCTGGGTGACCAGGTGGGAGATGCTCTTCCACCTGCATCAGTACTGACTCCAGGGGGTACAATGCTGCAGGGAATGTCCCTCAGTGGGGGGGGGGATGTGCCTCTATTTTAAGATTTAGATGATTTAGGAACCACAGACAAAGAACTGCACGGTGGAATGGAGAATGGCAGGGTGCTGCAGGGACTATTCTAGCCTTCAGTTTTGAGGGTGCTGGTGTTCAAAGCCTTTCACTGGACAGCTTTAACCAAAGGAAAATATTAACTTCAGCTCACATGCCGCCGACTTGCAAATGGAATTTCTCCTCCAAGATGGTGATCACAGGGGGCATCCGAATTGACACACTGAATTTGGGCAGCACTGTGAGAAGCAAGAGAAGCAGAGTGAAATGGCCCGTGGGTCTGACTCAGAGGGCTTCCCCTCCCACCCCAGCCTCAAGGATCCTGGAGAACGAGTTCCTTTCTCACCTCTCCCCAGCAAGGTGCAATGGGATCCCACAGCAATGTGCCCAAGCAGGAGAGAGATGGGCAGACCTGATGGGAAAGACATCCTGTCTTTTCTCAGGCCCAGCATGCAGATCTCAGGAGGGGAAGCAGAGCAAGTGCCTGTCTGTGTGAGAAAGGGCAGGGGGAGGGAGTGAATGGATCAATGAATGAGCCAGATCTTCCTTCTCGCTCCCAGGAGAGATAGGTCTTCTCCAGGGTACAACTGCAGGCCCCAGTAGTGGGAGAATGAAGACACAGGATTGAGTGAAGGGTGAGAACTAATCCTGAGTTCAGCATGGCTGCTTGTACATTGCTAGTCACTAGTGCACCCAAATAGCTACCTGCCCACATCTGGAAGGTCTCACTCCTCTGGCATGGGGTGGAGGGTGTAAGAAACACTCACTCCCTATTCCCTTCAAATCCCTGCCACAGTGGTCCTTACCATATTCCTCTACACTGAAGGTGTTCTTGAGGCCAGGCATATTGATGGTGTATTTCCCTAAAGATGCTTCTGCAGCCAATGGGAAGAATAGATCCACAATGCCGTGATATAGGGGCATGTTCAACCATTGACCATGCAATTCCCTTTGGAGTCCTGCAGAGATGGGAATAAGGGATGGTTATTGCCAATAACAGTCATGGTTATGATGTACACCAGGGCCCTTGGAACTTCACAGGAGCATCAGGGATAGAAATCATATCCTCCTGCTCCAATCTAAGCAAAAGGAAAATCTCCATTAGCTGCTAGCAGTGCAGGGCCTATGACAAAAATGAGTTCTGGTTCCATCCAACAGAGGGTAGGATTCTCTCTCTCCAGCTCACTCCCACACATACATAGAGCCAGTTTATTACACCATTGTTCTCTGTATTACATGCTTTGTGCAATAATGTAGTCCAGCAGCTAAGGGGGAACCAGGTTCTGGTTTGGAAGCACATGGACTAAACTGGACTAAATGGAAGCGGCTGTGTTACTGTTGCAGGGATGTTCCCATGGTTACTGAAAGGGCAAAGTTAGTTACAACTCCATGTCTGTAGACATTGCTCTAAAATGTTCAAACATGTTTCAGAAACAACTGTTTCTGTAGCGTAATAAACTGTCTAGTGGGTGCAAGTATGGGTGTAATATGCAAAGTGTGTACACTCTACAACCCTCAACTGGCTGGAGTTAGAACTGCTCTAAATTGGTATCATGAGCCTTTTGTTGTTAACAGCAGTTCTCCTTTAGCTCAAGTGAGCAGGTGCCATACTATAAAAAAACAGATAATAAGGAGAAGAGCTGGGAGCTTCTATTGTTTGTCTTACTGAAGTATTAATCTCAAACTCTTTAACTGTTTCTAGGTTAAAGAAAGTTCACCATTTTCTTAATGAAACTCAAGTGGGGAGGGGTTCCTGATTCTCCACAACATATTCAAGAATAAAATGTACATGGTACTCCTGAAATGTTTGCCAACCAATGGCTGCTGCGCAGTGACACTCACCAGTCATTGACATGGTTCAAGAAGAGATGCCTGAATGACACATCTGGATTCCAGACTCTCCCTGCAAAGTTGTGGGTGATGGGGAGGAACTGCAAGAAATCAGGGGCTGTCACTGTGCATCTTGGTATAAGTGGCTGTCTCCATATAGCTCCTTCTGTTCTGATCATTAAAATCTTTCAGAATGGCATCACTTACCTGCAGCTCCACCAGGTGGTGCTATGGAAAGGAAAGAAGGAAGCAATTGATCAGTTGCTTCTGAAATAAATTCCCATCCCCAAATTTTCAGATCTACTGAACATCCATAAGTCTCCCTTGAAATCTTTCAGGTTCTGAGTGACTCAGCTTCATGGCTGAGCTGGACATGCCTGATGAGAGGTTGGAATCACTGAATTATGAGCAAGGGACTGGAGCTACAGATCAGCTCAGCTCTCCTGGAAGTGCAGAACACTAACCCCTGGGGTACTGGACCTGGCCTCCAGTCAGTTTCATGCTTATAAAGATTCTTTCTTCCCAGTCTTACCGGTTCATTGCTGGCAATAAAGTTCTGATCCAAGGTTACAATTTGTGCCTTGACTGCAAATCAAAAGAAAGAGGGATTGGGTGAAATTTAATCATGCAAATTAATAGCTTTTAATGACTAATAAAGAAGGATCCTGAACATCAAAAGGCATTCATGGCTTATCAAGGAGGGAGTGGCAGAGCCAAGACCCACCTCACCTGCTCTCTGGCCTGCATGCAGTTAACCTGACAGGTGACAGAGCCAGTGCCCTGAACTGTCCAAGCTGCTCTGTCAGGAGTATTTGCATCTGCTAGGCCACCACTTGCTGTTCATGCTGGCACTGCAATGGTGTAGCATAATAGTTAGCTTGCTCAGAGAAAAGGCAAGCCCAATATTGGGGTGACTGACTTTGCCCCATTGACAGCAGTTGTGGGTGGGACTGTGGGATAAAAGTGTGCTGAGAGCTGTGATGGTGGGGGTTGCAATGCCATAATTCTCTGAGAGAGTCATTTGGACCTTGCCACCACTGAGGGCCTTAGGGAAATCTTGCGCTGTGGCTTGAGCCCTGTTGCAGCTCTGCCAGTGCTAGCAATTATGCAGCTCTAGTATAGACAGACCACTTACATTACTGGGTGTCTCAGGAAAGATGACAGCAGAGACACCCAAGCCCTGGCCACACTAGCACTCTCATCATTGCTAGCAGTGATAGAGCTGAACATGTGCTACAGCCACAGCGGGGGTGGGGAGCTGAGGGGGTTCCCAAATATCCTCAGAGCAGATATGGCATTGGAGAACCTGAGGGAGACAGCTCTATTGTGGCCTGTGCTGACAGCACAATCAGCCTCACCTGTGACCCAGGCCCTGCTTAGCTGCATGTCAAGGGAGATTGTGGATATGCCATGATGGTAGGGTGAATTTCCTGCTCTCTCACCCAGGCCCCTGGCCACACCTGTCCTTGCCTATGCATTCAGGTTTGTCTGTACGTACAAAGGTCATCTTCATCACAGGCTTGATCAGGACCTTCTGTCTCTCCTGAAACCCTGAGCCAGCCCCAAAGCCTGTGACCTCAACAAAGGCCCTTCCTCTGAACTACCCACAGGAGAAGGGTCTCACAGACAGAGTCAAACCAACCATAGCTAATAGGCAGAACTCTAGAGGTTTCGGTAATACAAATAATAATAAGGAGGACTTTTTTGCTCCAGCTGGTCTCATCCTGGAGCTCACTCTCTACAAAGTCTTTTATTAAGAAGTGAAGAAAATAAGGAAGTGTTTGTAGGGAGACAGTGTAGCATCCACACAGAGGAGGAAGGGGCCACCCCTTGTGCCCAGAGCCAGGCCAGACTTGCCCCTTCTACTGAAAGTGGGAATGCAGGACAGACGGTATAAAAGGCAAAGCCTCCACCTCTGTTGGGCCGAGACAGTGATAGAGACAGATGCATCCTGCTCGCTGCAGGCTGCTGACTTCACTGCTGAGCCAAAGGACACCCTGCTCCCAGAGGAGCCTGCATTCCCAGGTGAGCTGTTGGGACTGTTGCCTACCTACCCAGAGGACATCCACAGAACTGAGGTACCAAATGCAGGGGTAGTAGGAAGTAGCCCAGGGACAGCTGACTCTAGTCTGGCTGCATTGCTGCCCGAATCCAAGTTAGCACATTGTGGCTAGATTCCCTGCTGACCCAGTAGCAGAACACTCCACCACTGTTAGGTGGAGTCGGGGGGTGGGGGGGGGCAGGTCCCCCTACACTGCTGCCGCCAACCCCACCCCTGGGGTGGCAGCTTCCCCACAATAGGCCAAAGGCCTGCATTTCTCTGCTGTGCACCAGAGCTAGAATGACAAACTATGTGGTGCTCTGCCCTGCCTGAGGGCCTGAGCCCATAGACCACTTACTAGCTCTGCTCTGCCTGAGGGCCTGATCTTATAGACTGTTTGGGGTACCACCCCATTAGGATGGTTGGGATGTTAACATCTGGTCTTCTAATGTCCCTTATATGAGGCAGTGATCATGTGAGGTGGTGTGGCCTCCCTCCTACCCAGAGAAGGACCACACCACCACTACAGTGCTTCAGAGCAGAATCAAGGGGTGTTGGAAGTGGTGGGTCAGGAGCTCAGGACTTTAATAGCAGGGGACTGCAGTGCAGGACTGATGTGCATTGGTACAGCTGTCAGGAGGAGCAGAGAGGCTTAGTACTTGAAAAGCAGGAATGCATGGGGAAGGCTGAGGTATCCTCATATACAATCCTTGCCTACCTCCTCCAGCAACAGAAGAACCTAGCTGGTGTTCTCCCAACCCCATGTTACTGTGGTTGCAGCTTCAGTGCATGGTCTCTGTTGCTCACCTGGAAGCTGGTGCAGTCAAAGAAGCTGGACTGGTAGACAGATTGTGTGATCAGTGTCTGATTCCCCGTTTTGGTTTGTAGAGTTAGTCATTTTAGAGAAAACATAGAAACAATCAAAGTCCCTATAGACATGCTAACAGCTCAGAGGTCACCTATCAGCCATATGGGGCTGTAGTAGACTGCAGTCTTTCTCGCCCTTCCCCATGGACAGAAGGCCCTGTTTGCTGGACCAGAAAGAAGGTCCTGAGTCAGTTCAAGCTCATTCTCTTAAAGAAGGGCCTTTTGGTATGTCTCCTAGTCTCTGGGAAACCCAGCCTGAACCAGTCTAAGCAAGCCACTCCAGCGGGTGGCAACTCTCTTGCCGTGACTTGTCTTAATCACCCCCACTGTTTTTAATTCCTGGAGGAGCTGTGGTAACTCTTCCCATAGAGGAAGACAATCATACATAAACCATTCATAGGTTTAATACAACTGATATTGCATGCCATTGTTACATGTCATACCTAAAACTGGGCCACATCTCAAAAAGAATCTCAGACACCTAATCTCCATTTCACCAACAGATGGGAACCACCTGACCTCTCCTTCACCTTCATGCCAGCCACCTCCTCCTGTCAGACCCCAGAACACCCCAGTTGCAACTACAGCCATTGTGTACCTGAGTAGCACTAGAGAAGTATTCAGTGAGTTTACACTGTGGCAGAGCTCTGACCTTGCCCCCATGGGTTCTGCACTTCTCAGTGGTTTATGCTAGCCTCAGTGGCTCACTGTGACCCTCCACATAGCCCTTCTCTCTCTAGGGCCAGGGTTACAGTCTACTGAGCCCTTTTCATCATAGGCCAGCAAGGAGGTTGGTGAGAGAACTCCTACAGTCTCTGTTGTCCCTGGGGGCTTATTTCAGAACAGTTTAGCCTCCAGTCCTTACAGGGGCCTGACTTCCCCTCCCAGGAGATGTTCCTGTAGTGGTGGGTTGGGGGGAAACCCAGGCCCACCCTCTACTCCAGGTTCCAGCCCAGGAACCCTAATGGTAGCAGCTGTTGGCAGCCAACCTTTCACTACCAGAATTGTTACATTTCTCTGGGCCACTTCCCCACAGCTCTCCTGTTTCTCTCTTCTTCCTCTTACCTTCAGGCTCCCTTAACAATGGTTTGAGGGTGTCTTCATTAACCAGCCCTTCAGCCACACTTGCTCTTCTCTGCCTGACTGGAGTGAGCCCTTTTTATAGTATTAGCAGGGCCTTAATTAGAGTCAGGTGGTCACATTAACTTAATGGCCTCACCTGACTCTTTGCAGGCTAATCAGTCAGGTGTTCTCATTAGCCTGGAGCAGCCCCTGCTCTAGTCAGTCAGGGAACAGAAAACTGTTAATCCAGTAGCCAGTATATCTGCCTTCTGCTGTACCCAACTGGCCTGGGTCTATCACAACAGTAAGACTTTTGATGCAATTTAGCAGCAGGGAAGAAGGAGGAGCCAGCACCGTTTGAGCAGTCAGCTTTTCACAGATTGCCAAAAAGTGCTCGATGGACCATAATTTGGGAACTTCTGAACTATCTACCCCAGTATCCTGCCATCTACTGTACCAACTGTGGCCACAGGTACATCTGCTCATGTCACCTGTCTCTGACAATTGCTGGTACTTGATGTTTCAAGAGAAGACATGTAACACTCAGACAGAACACACATGGTTAATTGAGCACTGGTGTATAATGGGTTGGTTTTCTTTCTGACACACAGGCTTACATTGACGCATTAGATTTGATGACACTTCTCTTAGCCTTAATGCCTCCCAGTTACATCTACCAGACTAGATGGGCCAATAGATAGATTTGGGGTAGTAGGAGGGATACTGGCCTAAGCTAGTACTATAGGAGGCCAGGTATATGAGCAGCTGGACCATTGGTCAGTTTGAGTATGACAGCTTTTACATTGTGGCTTAATACCCAGGTAGGAGTGAGCTGCTACCCTGTGTGGCATCAGCCTCAGGAACTGGCACCCAGTTGTTGCCAGTATCTAAGGAGCTGAACTGAGAATGGCTTTCTGTGTTTGTGCCAGGTTTGTTTGTTCTGCTACCCTGGTGGCATTCATGGCCCTCTTCTCTCTGGGCTGTGGGAAGCAAATGTGCAAACAGGAGCTGTTGCATTGATTTGCTGGCTCACATAATCCCTTTGTGACTTCCATTTATTTGGAATCTCTCTTCCCTCCCCGCATCATTATTGAGTCAGTCCTTAGCATGAGATGTAAAACCAAGGTCCTACTCTTGGCTACCTATGCCATTCAAAGATCTCATAGCATTTTCCCCAAGAGAATTGTAAATCCATGGTACACTCACATCTTGACTACTGCATGCAGAAGTGGTTGGCCCATCTCAAAAAAGATATACTAGAATTGGAAAAGTTTCAGAAAAGGGCAACAAAAATTATTACGACTATGGAATGGCTGCCATATGAGGAGAGATTAATAAGATTGGGACTTTTCAGCTTGGAAAAGAGACGAATAATGGGGGATGTGATAGAAGTCTATAAAATCATGAGTGGTGTGGAGAAAGTAAATAAGGAAGTGTTATTTACTCCTTCTCATAACACATGAACTAGGGGTCACCCAATGAAATTAATAGGCAGCAGGTTTTAAACAAATAAAAGGAAGTATTTCTTCACACAAGGCAGAGTTAACCTGTGGAACTCTTTGCCAGAGGATGTTGTGAAGGCCAAGACTATAACAGGGTTCAAAAAATAACTAGATAAGTTCACAGAGAATAGGTCCATCAATGGCCATTAGCCAGGATGGGCAGGAATGGTGTCTCTAGCCTCTATTTGCCAGAAGCTGGGAATGGGTGACAGGGGATGGACCAATTGATGATTACTGTTCATTCCTTCTGGAGCACCTGGTATTGGCCACTGTCAGAAGACAGGATAGTGGGCTAAATCAACCCTTGGTCTGACCCAGTATGGCCATTCTTATGTTCTTAGTAAGCATGTTTCATCCATCAATCTGAATCCTGCTTTGATGAAGTGAGCATTAGCACTCATAAGGGACAGCTGGCAACTTGTCAAAGCTAAGAGTATTAGAACATGCAAGACTCTATTAAAGTAGCTTTTAGACTGAACATCAGCAGAATCTTATCGAACAGTGAGATACAGCAGGTTGTGTGGTAGTCTCCCAGGGGAAGGGGTAGCAGCACTTGGAATATTTACTATTAGACTGGCCAATATGCCAGATGACGCACAGTAAGAAATGATCCTGCACTGGCTGAGACCCAATGTAGGTTTTTCTTCTATAATGCAAGCAGAGCAGTATTTCTGTTCAGAATTACACAAAAGTCTGCCTCTAGGGGCTCTCCAGAGGGCAACCACAACTACACAAAGCCAATAAATTATAGCAGGATCCTGAAAAGCAGGTGGAACTAAGCTTTGTGTTTCCACTAAAGTTGGCTAAGAGACTTGCTGAGCTGCGGCATTTAAGTGTCCCGGTTGAAGATTTAAATGGTGACTTGTGGCTCTCGGAAGAAAAGCACAGCCCAAAATAGAATGTTTCCTGGACAATAATAAAGTGTGTGGAACTTGGAAGATCCAAATGAAACAGACACTTGGCAAGATATGTGAGGTTTCCTAGGACGCAGGAAGCCAATGGAACTCCAGTGAGCCAGAGCAATGCAGCAAACGGAGACCCAGGACTGAATGAAACGGTAGATCAAACACCCTATGGAAATATCCCTTTGGTCCCAGGAATCCCATAACAGGCATCTGCCACTATAGAATTCCCCTGCTTTGACACATTCCCCACTAATCAGCATATAGACATGAAACAACCAGGGCTCTTACGTCATTGCGGCGGTTCCAGCTGTGAGAGGCAGGAGGAGGACACAGCTCCACAGGAAAGCTGAGCTCTTCATAGCTGGGTTCCAGCGGACTCAGACTACTGGGATGTGTTCCTGCTCTACACCTCTCCTTCTCTGGCTCTTCTACTTCTTCCCTTGCTCTCAGTCTATGCTGAAGCACCACCCATGTCCCTCCCTGTTATGGTATCTGTATCTGGCTCTTTGCTTTTAATCCAAAGGGTAGAAATCAGGTGGCATATGACTGCCACTGGGAAGCGGCCAGGTGGACACTGCTAGAACAGTATTTACAAACCAACATCCTAGGCTCACTTGCTTCAAGATTTCTGTTGGGTTTGCTAGTGCTTCTGTGGGAAGATGTCTGCTCTGTTCTTTACTTCCTTGCATCACCATTCATGGCAACAGGAGACACAGTGGGAGCTCCACTAGTGTTATTAAAGGGTGTATTTATTAAAAGAACAGTGGGGAAAATTCATCCTTGGTGACTTCCCTGACTTTTATGGACTTAACTCCAGAGCTGAATTTGTTCAGTCCTATTTTTCTTTCTAAAGAAAATTAACACCAGTGAAAACTCAGACAAATGGAAATAAAGGGGTAAAGTTTTTATGTCTTAATGAAACCCCAATCTTTTCTCTTTCCTCCTCCCACTCAGGTCAGAGGCTCATAGCAGAGTGACTAACCAGAGAAAGGGAGCCAGGGGGAAGGTTTCTGCAGCAGGTCAAGTGCTGATGGCTGTCCACCCTATCCCACTAGTTCAGCCACTCATTGAGGGGAGCGTGAAGTCTAGAATCATCTGAGTCGGCATAAAATGATGCCAGGACACTGATATGCCTCAGGGTCACGGACATACAGAGTTTTGAGCCCATATATTGATCTGCCCTTCTGAGCTAGTTTAAACGTCCGTGTCGGTCTGCTATATCAGGCTATGGGTACAGAGAGTGATTACTACACACTATGTCAAAGTAAAGCCCAGACATTGATTTAATCAGGAGTAAATAGAAGGCAGAGAACTAATTCCTTCAGTACCAGTGTCCCTTAGGGTGGGGTTGGTGGAAAGGCCCTGTAGCGTTGTTGAAAGTATGACTGATATAGAAGGATAGGCAGGCCACGCTGTGGGAGTGGCTCGTGTGGATGGGCAGAGGGAGGCAGCAATGAAGCTACTCTAGGTGGACGAGTGGTGATGCGTTGGTGTGATGATTTGGGGAATCTGTATGATGTATGAATTATTCTGTTTGGAACCATTCTGCCAGATGCAATCAGCAGCAACACAGGCTGGGCTCCTCTTACTGATACAAACCAGAACCAGCTCAATCCCCACCCAGTGCCCTGGGAAAACTAAACCCTCCTGGGCACCTCTAAGAGGCAATACTTCACCTCTCACAAGCATTGAGTCTGTATCACAAAAGAAAACTTTGATTAAAAGGGAAAAGGGGAGCCAGCCTTAACCTGGGAAAACACCACAACAATGATTCAAAAGCATGTGACCATAAGCGACACCTATCCCACAGTACACTTAGCAGTGTCCTTTGCCTCAGTTTCTCACCTTGTGGTGTGAAAGTCCAATGAACAAAGGTTCCTTTAACATGCCACTCCCCTCTCCCTGCACTATGCCCCATTCCCAGTTGGCTGTTCTTGGTCAGCAAAGACCCAGAGTTCAGAGATGGATTTGCCTCCCACCCCTGAGGGGGCAGTGATCAAGCAATGCCTCTACTATTGCTGCCTTCTGCAAATGGCTCACAACTACTGCTATTTTCTCTGTTGCCACTGGTGCTGTTGCTCTGCCATTATTATCACTGCTGCTTGTTGCTGCTTCTGCAATGCCCAGTCTGAGGTTCTACCACTTAACCCAACTGCTCAGCACATAACAGGAAACCTCACTGCTAGTACAGGCTCTGCAGTGCCTTTCACAGCAACAGTGTCCCCATATCCGGGCTAAGGCTTAACCCTGCTCACCAGCACTATCAGCTCTAGTAATCACTAAGCAGCAACAAGGACTCACAAGTGAGTTTGGTCAGCTGTCTTTAAACACTGGAGAGACATATGTGTCAAATAGCGCACGCACACCCCACTCATTAGATAACCCCACTCCCAGCCTCACTGGTCTTTGGCACCCCTACCCCCTCCTTAGCAAGTGAGGTTTAGTGTAAGGTGACCCCTTCTATCCATGCATGCTAAGTATAGTTCTGCTGTCCTTTACTCATACAATAAGAATAACAACATTTAATTACCCCTGCATTCAAAAGCTACAGTGATTTATAACCCACAGCCAGCCAAAATTGATCGCATTGGCAAAACAGCTCCATCTGCTGCACATCTAGATAGAGTAAGTGTGTATATGCAAATACAGTCTGCTTTTGAAGTCTTTTCCCTCAGCTCACCACGAGATGTCAGGGGAGAGCTCACCTAGACCCTGGTTACATGTTTGACACCAGGGGCCGTTTGTATCTGTGACAGATGGCAGAACTCCATTTTGGATGTGCAGTTCCTTACCCTCTCTGTTGCTTCTTCACCTCCATGTTGGACTGATGTCCCAACGGGGCAGTGGCACAAGGCTGAGAAAAGAGGGTCATTAAGTCCATTGAAATAAAACATGCTAGATAATGGACTCACTTGCTTCATGGGGAGAGGTCACCTAGTAACAAGACTACTGGTAGGACGCTTGTTGAGGCTGATCAGGAAGTGACCTGACAGAGGAGACTGGAAGGTTCTAAAGGACTGCAGCAGCTTTGTGCATGGGGCATGGAGACAATTTGGCCATTTCCCACTAGTTTAAGTTGAGGGAAGCAGGTGCAGGAACCAGATGAAGCCAGGGGGTACCCCGCCTACTTGACTACAGAGAGTTCCCCAAGGACTCCCCAGGGAAGGGTGAGATAGTGAGGGACATCGTCTTCAATGTGTGTGCGTTGTTTTCTAAATGATCTCTACTCTCGTGCTTTATTGCAGAAGTGAAGAGCAATGGTGTTAGAACCCGATGCAGTGTCTGTGCGCTATGTGCCACACCTGAAGAGGTAACACACAAGGCTCACACCTTTGGGCAAGATTCTGAATGAGGATATGTTTAGCTATGAGGAGTCTGAGAAGGCAGCACTGAACTCAGGGACAGCAGCTGGGCCATATGTTCCCAGCTCTCAGGATGGGGTGCCAGACAGAGGGCTACTGAGTCACAGAGTTTAAAGCCAGAAGGGACCATTAGCTCACCGAGTCTGACCTCCTGGACCACACAGGCTGCTGACATCCCCCAACTCCCACACACTAAGTCCAAAAACTGAAATGAGACCCACAGGAGATTAGACTATTATGTGCTACAGGCAGAGAATAGGAGGGATTAAGGCAGTGGCAGGGAAATGATTAAGTGAGATATACCCAAATAATCCTGGCAAGTGACCTGCACCCACACCCTGCAGAGGAAGGCAAACCCCCTTCCCTCCAAGGTCCCCACTAATCTGGCCTGGGGGGAAATTCCTTCCCAACCCCACACATGGTGAGTGGTTAGACCCTGAGCATGTGAGCAAGACCCAGCCAGCCCAGCCCCTGAGAGAGAGAATGCTCGGTGCCACCTCAGAGCCCCTGGCCCACCCTGCCCAGTGTCCCATTTCCAGCCATGGCCAGATGCTTCAGAAGCAGGAGATAAAAAACCTTCCAGAATACATTACAGGAAGGGGAATCTTTTGCTGAGAGTGTGCCTAGAGACCCAAAACTGCAATAGTGCCTGGGCTTCTGTTCAGCCTCCGGGAGATTAAAACACCCAGGGATGCAGCCACTGTCTCCTCACAGCAATCTGGTGGGCCGCCAGCAGGGGCAGCCTGACCAGATCTGTGACAGAGGGGAGTGCTGAGATAGATGACACCCTGCAGCGGATCTAAAGGTGCCATCTCCCTGAGGTGAGCATGAGGTGCGTGAAGGGTGAATCGTTGTGAAGGTGAACGGACAGTGGTAGCGCTCAAGATGCCTTCCCCATGCGGAGGGGCTGAGAACAGGGGATAGGGACTGGCGCATGACCTTAACTTTCACTGCATGCTATAGTCACGTGCCATGCCAGACACATGTGAAGATTCTCACTCTCATGATACCTACTCAGTCTGTATTACAGCTCACCAGATCCATAACTCGCTATCAAAGTCTTTTTACACACTTGGTCACAGACACATTCCAGAATGGGTTGGGAGGACATCTGGGCCTATGTGGCTTTTGCCAAGTTCCTAGTGGAGGTGGGTAAATATTGTCAATGTCATTAGCCCAGGGGAGATGAGATACTTACACCGCATGGGTCAAGCACCCTTTGGACTTAGGAGTCTCTGGGGGGATATTTAGGACTCAACCCCTGGAGCTGATAGCCAGCTGCTCTAGACTTAAGTGTGGATCTCACCAGCGGGCCGTCCCAGCCCAAGCAATGCAGGGAGTATCGCTCCTCTGGGCCCTGGCTCTGCTCCCAGTTGCAGCTCCAGCAACTCTGAATCCGTAAGGTTTTCCACTTTTGTTTGCTGGGGCTCAGTAGACAGGAATGTCATTGCAGGGAGAGGAGGGGAGGTGGCTGAATTGGCTAGAATCCCAGTGCTGAGCTTCTGGGAGCCTTATCTTCAGGGGTGCCAAGCACCTGCAGCTCCCAGTGACTTTAATGGGAGTTGTGGCACCTATGAAAATGAGCACAGCTGTAACTAGGCATTTTAGCATCCGGGACAAGCAAGCATATTTGCACCACCTATTGGGGGGGGGAGGGAGGGGTCATTTTTCTGTCCCACAGCTTTATACCCTGGGCGGCTGCCCCACTTGCCTAACCCTGGTCATGGCCCTGAAAATTAGATCTTTGGTGTTGGCCTTGTTCTCTTTTTTCACACCATTCATGATTTTATAGACCTCTATCATATCCACCTTTAGCTGTCTCTTTTCTAAGCTGAAAAGTCCCAGTCTTTTTAATATTTCCTCACATTGAATCAGTTCCATTCCCTTAATCATTTTCATTGTCCTTCTTTGCACCTTTCCAATTCTAGTATATCTTTATTGAGATGGGGCAACCAGATCTGCACGCAGTATTCAAGATGTGGGCGTACCATGGATTTATATAGAGGCATTATGATATTTTCTGTTTTATTATTTATCCCTTTCCTAATGGTTCCTAACATGCTGTTAGCTTTTTTGGACTACTGCTGCACATTGAGCAGATGTTTTCAGGGAGCTAACCACAATGATGCCAATATCTCTTTCTTGATGGGTAACACCTAATTTAGACTCCATCATTTTGGATGTATAGTTGGGATCTTTTTTCCAATGTGCATTACTTTGCATTTATCAATATTGAATTTCATCTGCCATTTTGTCACCTTATCACCTAGTTTACAGTCAGCTTTGAACTTAACAATCTTGAGTAATTTATTATTGTCTGAAAATGTTGCCACCTCACAGTTCACCCCCTTTTCCAGATCATTTATAAATATGTTGAACAACACATGTCCCAGTACAGATCCCTGGGGGACCCAGCTCCATTCCTCTCTCCCTTCTGAAAACTGAACATTTATTCCTACCCTTTGTTTCCTATCTTTTAACCAGTTACTGATCCGTGAAAGGACCTTCTGGCTTATCCCATGACAACTTACTTTGCTTAAGAACCTTTGGTGAGGGACCTTGTCAAAGGCTTTCTGAAAATCTAAGTACACAATATCCACTGGATCCCCCTTGTCCACATGCTTGGTGACCCCCTCAAAGCATTCTAATAGATTGGTGGGGCATGATTTCCCTTTACAAAAGCCATATTGACTCTTTCCCAACATATTGTGTTCATCTATGTGTCTGATAACTCTATTCTTTACTATAATTTTAGCCAATTTACCTAGTACTGAAGTTAGGCTTACCAGTCTGGAATTGCCAGGATCACTTCTGGAGTCTTCTTTACAAATAAGTGTTATATTAGCAATCCTCCAGTCATTTGATACAGAGGCTGATTTAAGGAATAGGTTACATACCACAGTTAGTAGTTCTGCAATTTCACATTTGAGTTCCTTCAGAACTCTTGGGTGAATATCATCTGGTCCTGGTGACTCATTACTGTTTGATTTATACATTTGTTTCAAAACCTCCTCTAACGACACCTCAATCTGGGACAGTTCCTCAGACTTGTCACCTAAAAAGAATGGCTCAGGCGTGAGGATCTCCCTCACATCCTCTGCTGTGAAGACTGATGGAAAAAAATTTATTTAGCTTCTCCACAACGGCCTTGTCTTCCTTGAGTGCTTCTTTAGCACTGTGATCATCCAGTGGCCCCCAGGATTCCTGCTTCTGATGTACTGGAAAATTGTTTTGCTGTTAGATTTTGTGTTCTTAGCTAGTTGTCCTTCAATTTCATTCTTGGCTGATCTAATTATACTTTTACACTTGACTTGCCACAGTTTATGTTCCTTTCTATTTTCCTCATTAGGATTTGACTTCCAATTTTTCAGTGATGCCTTTTTGCCTCTAATCCTCTCTTTAACTCTGCTGCTCAGCCATGGTGGCATTTTTTGGTCCTCTTACTGTTTTGTTTTGTTTTTTGGTGAGGACCTGAGGAATGAACTAGAGCAGTGATGTGTAAACTGGGGGTGGGGGGGAGTGGGAAGAGGTTCTTGGGGGGTGAGAGGAGGAAAAAACTGGGATCTCGTGCTTCCCACAGGACCCAGTGACATAATAGCAGAAGTAGGATAAAATTAGAGTGGGTATTGCGAGGACGGAAGTGGGATTAAAACAATAGTTCTCCCATGCTGCAAACAATATGAATGCCCTGGCCAGCAGCTGCTGCTCTCTGGCCACCCATATCTGAAGGCAGCACCACCGCCAGTAGCAGCACAGATGTAAGGAATTAATTCAAATTACAAGTAATGGGGTGGGGGGACATGACAAATTCTGTGAATGGTAAGAGGGATGCAACTGGAAAAGTTTGCACACACTGGACTAGATTACTCCTGCCCTGAATCAGACACTCATCTCCTAGGTATGATAGATCTATGCCAGTGTATTGTGCCATGTTCTGATTCCATACTGGGCACGCTGCCTCCTCCTGTCTGGGATGGGAAGGAAATTGCACCACAAATTCCCCCACTCAGGGTCTATGAAATCTCTCTGATCCATGGTGTCTTCCTCAATTGGAGCAGTAGACAGTCCTCCCTTGGCTTGCCCACCTGAGACAATGAATTACCCATTCCTCATTTTCCCCATCTCCTCCTCTCTCCTAGTTACTATGTGGTAGTAATCCCAGCCATCATTCACCATCCTGGCCATGAGAAGGTCTGCATCCACCTCAGCTCCCTCCCTGAGACTGTCCACCTGGCTGTCACCTTGGAGATTCAAAGCCAGAATCACACCCTGGTGGAGAAGGATGTAGAGAAGCCAGGAATCTTTGAGTGCATCAGCTTCAAGGTGAGCCCAGGTGCTGCTCCTGATTCTATAGGGGGCGCTCTCGCCTCCAAGTCAGAAAAGAGCCCTGTGCCCCTAGTGCACACTGTGTTATACCCCACTGCTGTGTGTGATGCTACCCTGAGTTCTGTAACCAAGCAGGTTCAGTCCATCCCCACCACCGCTGGGCAGAACATCCAACAGTCTAACAGACTAGAAAATATTTCCATTATTTAAACCAAAATTTACTACTTTGCTCAGTTTCATGCCATTTAATCCTAGTTAAACCCTGCAGGAAAACCAGCCCTCTTCTTCCTTGGTGTTTACACTGTTCAAATATTTGTAATTCATTAACCAAACTAATGTATATGGACTAAGTTCTTTTCATCTTTCCTCATAAATCAGTCACTCTAGTTTGTTAAGAGTGTGGTTCTGCCCTAAAGTGTGACTAGGTAAAACGGTTCCCTTCATATGCAGTAACACACAAGCTTCTGTGTGCATTCAGGTTCATGGTTCCTGACTCTCCTGACACGCTGCTTTTGCTCCCTTTCACTCCTGATCTCCCCACAGAGTCAGCCCAGCCCAGTGAGAGGGAGCTGGAGTCTGGTCTGGTCTGGGTATCAACAAAAGAATTACTAAGTTCTCATTGCAGAACCTTTATTGCAGGTAATGATGTGGGTGAAGGAAAGAGCCCAGTGTGACTCTCAGAGCCCAGGGGGAGTATGCAGTTAGTAAAGATCTTTCTACTTGGAAGCTGAGTCCCTTCAATCTAGCCTGAGAGACGATAAACATGGAGCCCAACACAGCCATTCTTACAGCGTCACTTTTCAGAGTAGAACTGCTCTCTACCCATTTGTGGTGCTCATCACTGGATGTCCCCAGGCTTTATTGACATCACCCTGGTACTGAGGTGCACCGAACTGTGCACAGTATAATAGTCGTACCAAGCTGTGTTAGTTGGCTGTACATCAGACGACACATGGCCTCTCTTAGTCCAAGAATACTGTCTGCAGGGTCCCGCTTACAGATTGGTCTTCAAGTGGTGCAACCCTACAATAGCAAATCAAGAGTCATCATTGCACGTGGGTGAGTGCCCCACCTCCCACCATGCCCTCTCCTGCTCCTTATCCTTCCAAATGTTCCTTGTAGGATCAGGTTGGCTAGAAATCGGTTCCAGCCACAGAATTTGGAGCCAGATCTCCAATGTCCTGCAGTTTCGGGGTTGTTTAGCTCTGAGGCCATTTACCATCCTGGGTGTGAGAAATAAAATCTCACTGATGTATTTGTTTTCTTTTTTCCTCTTGCCTCAACTCACCTCTTCTCCCCCCTCCCACCCCCCATTCTGCAGGTGCCAGCCTTGGTTCCTAGTGGAAAACAGTTTGATGAACCAGTAAGTCTCACCTCTTCCAACCCCCTTTGTTCCCACAAACCAGAGGGCTCCAATCCTCCCCCCTCCCAGGGACTAGCACAGCTAAATGAAGAGAGGAGGAGAAGATATGGAGGCTGAGATGAGACAGCAAAAAAGGAGGAGGAGGGAAAATGGAGACTTAGACAATAGGAGGAGGCTGGGCAGAGGAGGGGGAAGGGGGAACAAGGGGAGCCTAAGAATGGGTATGGGAGGGAGAAGAGGAGGAGGAAAAAGCCTATTGAGGGGGGGGATGGAGAGAGATAAGAGGAATGGGGATTTTTTTTAATCCATCATCTCCTGGGAACATAGGAGATGGCAGATAAAGGCCTGTCTCCTAGGACCTACCCTGGGTGGGTTGGCAGAGTAGCTTCCCCACACAAAGTGGCATCCGGTTCTCAGTCCTGCCACCGAGGCACCAGTTTCCTTTGCATCTCTCAGGCAGAAGTAGCGGCCTTTGTGTATGCAGTGATCCACAGGGGGGAGAGGGTGAGCTACGAGGGCTACAAGAAGGTGCTGGTAAGAAGACAGAATCCAAGGATTGTCATCGACACAGACAAGCCCTTCTATAAACCTGGAGAGACAGGTATGAATGGCAAGAGGCACATGGAGCTTGGGGGTGGAGACTCTGTGGCTGTCCACAGCAGGGCATGGTGATCTCCTCAGATATAACCAGCTATGCAGGACAGGGCCTGAGGGAAAACAGGTGCTGCAGGGAGTGGGGTGAGTGTGTCACTACAAGGTGTTCTCCCCTCTGAGTCAGCATTGATCCCAGAGGCACTATGGTGGTGGAAGGTACTGTCTCTCAGGTGGGACCTGAAAGCAAGGCCATGGCTACTCAGGTCATGGGACATCCCCTGGAGCTTTTGCCAGGGTATTATGGTCTGTATTAGAGCAGCACCTAGAAACACCACACCAGATGTCCATTGTATTAGCTGCTGGGGAAACACACAGTGAGAGACTGTGAGAGTCCCTGCCTGCAAAAGTTTACAGTTTAAATAGACCAGACAGACAACAGGTGGGAGGGGCCAAGAAGAGCTGCTGTTTTATAATAATAAATAAAATAAATAAATACAATTAAATTATTATTATTATTCCAGGACACATGTAATGCGTTTGCCGGGCCTCATCTCTGTATAAACCATCATAGGCAGGTGTGTGTTATTGCAGGGGCTCTTCGGGAAAGGGTCGGCAGCCCTGAAGATAAGAACAGGGAGAGGATATCTGAGAATAGGAAGGGAGGTATAGAGCTATCCAGGGGTCTGTTGCACACTCAGTAACTTGCTGTGCTTTCTATATTTCTTCAGTGAAGTTTCGAATTGTGACCCTTGATCAGGATTTTAAGGCCATTGATAATGTGGTGAGTATCCTTCTGGCTTTCCAGGAAGTAGGGGCCATCAGTGTGCTGAGTGTGCCAAGTTTCAGCAGATAAACAGAGTGATACCCACAGGAATGACACTTGTGAGAGACACCTAACCTGCCCCATGTGCCCCCTATTAACAGAGAACAGGGCTGGGATAGCTCCTGTTGTTTTAATTTAACTGGAACAAAGGGGCCCAGAGAGCCGAAGGTGTTAGCATAAACAGTGTCAAACAAGGTTCAGGGTTTGGCATACAGACAGCTCAGCTTGCTTATTACCAAGGCAAAAACACCATTAAAAATCCTGCCAACCTTTCATTAAAGATCCAGAAAAGAAGGCAAGACAGTTAATGCCTTTGAGATGTAAAGTATTAAGTAAGGCTTTCGTTTAAATAATATCCTTTGTTCCCTTTCCCTTTAGCTGTAAAGAGTTTTTAGAAGGAAACCCCCCTTCTGACAGGCTTTTAGGTAGCATCAAAGATGGTAATAGCTGTTCTTTTTGGGGGAAAGAGAAGTTAGTTGAAATGGGCTGGAGCTGTTGCTGCTGCTGTTGTTAAGAAGACAAAACAAGACAAACACACACAGGAAGGGAAGAGAAAAGACCAGCAAGACAGAAAATGCAGCTTCTGTCTCTGAGGTTGACTTTCACTTGCAACCTCACTGCTGGAAAAGCACGGGAGCAGCTGACAAACCCATGTGCCGTGCCTAAGACCTGGCAAACTTTTATCAACATCGGGCTGGTTAGGGCATTGCTTTTAGTTGCCTCTTTCTGGTCATAGGCTTACAGCAGTGCTGTAAAAGATACAGTCTTGGCCAGTTAAGCCAGACTCTGAGGCAGGGGCGGCTCTACAAATTTGGCCGCCCCAAGCAATCATGCCCGGGAGGCGCCCCCGAGCCGCGGGAGCAGCGGACCTGCCGCGGGCATGACTGCGGAGGGTCCGCTGGTCGCGCGGCTCAGCTGGACCTCCCGCAGCTGCGGACGGTTCGCTGGTCCGGCGGCTCCGGTTGAGCTGCCGCAGTCATGCCTGCGGGAGGTTCAGCCGAGCCGCGGGACCAGCGAACCGTCCGCAGTCGTGCCTGCGGCAGGTCCGCTCGTCCCGGGGCTCTGGTGGACCTCCCGCAGGCATGACTGCGGCAGGTCCACCGGCCCAGCCTGCCGCCCCCTGGGAAAGGGCCGCCCCAGGCGGGTGCTTGCCCCGCTGGGCTCTAGAGCCGCCCCTGCTCTGAGGGTGAGTCTATGCTGCAATAAAAGACCCATGAAACAGCCACAGCTGGCCCAGGTCAGCTGATTTGAGCTCGCAGGGCTTGGCCTGTGGAGTTATAAAACTGCAGTGTAGACACTCAGGCTTGGGCTGGAGCCTAGGCTTTGAGACCCTGCGAGAGGGTGAGGGTCAGAGCCTGGGCTACAGCCTGAGCCAAATGTCTACATTGGTATTGTTAGCCCATGAGCCTGAGCCCGAGTCAGCTGACCTGTGCTCTGTGACTCAGTGCCATGAGGAGAGGGGTAGGAAAGAGAAGAAATAAGGTGGGGAAGGAAAAGAGCACACACTGGGGGGGGAGGTTGTGTGGTCTCACATCCTAGGTGGTCTGTTGGATTCAGCTGAAGCTGGTAGGGGTGACACTGTCATCTGGCTTCCCTTTCTGTCCCAGTCTGGTTAGGACATCTCTCAGGACTAGAATAAAGAAGGTCCAGGGTTCCAGGGGACAGTGAGGATGGCACTCATGATGGTGAAGCTCGCTCCAGTCACCAATTTTTCTCTCCAAAAAGGAACGAGAGATGGAGTAGCCTGTCCCCTATTATTCTGTCCACCAGTTAGGCTGAATTTCCAACATATCAATTTCGGTTCATTGATTTTCAGTCTCACTGTCTTGTTTACCAAGCATGATCTTAACACAGTGCCTGAATCACTTTACAGTTGAGCTCACAATTAGGGTACATTTGTAGGCACAATGACCACAACAGGGCCTGGGACTCCATGGGAAACACACCTCTGGGGGTCACCTCCCCAGCACCCTCCATTCCCGTGGCAAAGGGAGCAGAGACCTTGGTGTGAAATGGGGACTGAGTTTGGGTCTGGTGTGAAATGGGTCTGAGTTTAGGTAGGCTCTCCTGAGGTGGGGCCGGTGTCTGGGTGTTAACGATGCTGGGGCACGTGAACATTGTTGCTCTCTACATACCTGGAACCAGCTAGAGCGAATGGCCCAGGATAGAAGACTATGGAGATCTGTGGTTGGCGGCCCATACCCCGGTTGGGGTGACGGGCATGAATGATGATGAATGATGATGATGACATAAGTGATGTTGTTTCTCTCTTGTGTTTTGCAGCATCCCCTGGTGCTGATGCAGGTGAGTGACCAGGAGCTGATCTCCGGGAGCTTTCTTTTCTGCTCCATCATGCCATTTGTGCTCCAGGGGGGCGCCATGCCCTAAATTGCTACCTCAGAGATAAGATATCTGCATCTTGGCTGTACCCTGCCCCAACACCCTGCCCCTGCCGTGTTATCAGTGGTTAATGGCCCAGGGCGAAAGTAGAGGCATGACTTGAATCAACAGTAAATGAGGGGAATATCCAGCTATCCAAAAAAAATCCCCCAGAAAACAAAGAGGATGAGGCGACTCAGGGTGGACTGTGACCCCTCAGACAGCCTGTGCATTGGGGCAATGCATGGGGCTGTGACCCCTCAGACAGGCTGACCACCGGGGCAATGCATGGGGCTGTGATCCCTGGTACTGTCCTCACTCATTCTGTGTGTGTGTGTGTGTGTGTGTGTGTGTGACTGTGCTTCTGAGAGGCTGTGCATGCATACATGACTGTTCGCAGCAGTGCACATTTGAACACGTGGTTATGCATGTGTGTTCCCGCACAGGATCCCAATGGGAACCGGATTAGCCAGTGGGTGGACGTGAAGCCAAGACAAGGCATTGTGGATCTGTCCTTCCCCTTGGCCTCTGAAGCAGCCCTGGGGACATATCAGATCAAAGTGGGCAAGAATATGCCTCAAGGGCTTGAGGCAACCTTCAAGGTGGAGGAATATGGTGAGTCTCAGAAGGAAGTGTGAGACAGCATTAGGAGCTGGGGAATGGAGCCTGTAATGGGAGCCTCCCTGCTAGAGTCCAAGTTTCTATTCATTAGATTTCTCTGCTTAGGTAAACTGCAGTTTTGGGGTACAGAATCCCCTCCCCCCATCCAGTCCCTAGTGCTTTCCATCCTGTGCTTCATTCACACAGCCACACACTTCTTCCCTGGTGGCACCCCAGTCCCACTCTGGAGGGAGAGAGTGGAATTCAGCTCCAATGTGCATTCAGTCCTGAGTTCCAACTACTTATAGGTACCAGTGCACAGACCTCCACAGTGGGGCCCTAACCCTGTGCTGACAGCTCCTCCAGCAATTTAGTCTCCATGTTCATTCAGGCCAGGACTTCACTTTCACACAATCAGTGCTCCCCTAGTCTGGAGGTATCCCAGTCTCCTGGGAGTGAGGAGGAATTCACTCCCCATGTTAACTCAGTCCTGACTTCCTGCTCCCTTCCACCCTTCAACTGCTCTCTCCCTGGGACCCCTGGCCTGATGGTACCTATTCCCTCCTAAGGGTGAGTTACTCTCCATATCCATCTAGTGCTGGGTCAGTGTTTCAGAGATTCTGCTGTGGATGCAGTGGGTGAGTTCCCCTATTTGGATTATTCCCTCAACCTGCCCCAACTCTCTTCTGCAGAGCTGCCCAAGTTTGAGCTGGTGTTTAATGTTCCACCACTGGTCACCACTTCAGAAGAGGAATTTCACTTCACGGTTTGTGGCAGGTGAGTGGCACTGCTCTGTCACTGTCCCATCCCCCACATCGGAGAGTGACCTCTTGCTGCCAATGTACTGGCAGGAGTGTAAGGACCTCCAGTGGTGTCTTCTCTCTCCTAGTGCTGGGGGCCCAAATCACAGCAAGGAAAAGATTCCTCCAACACCCAATCATTAGACATGTCTGAAGAACCACAAGGTAGAGGTGTTCGGAACCTGGAATTCCTGTTCTGTGAGAAATTCCTGAATTAAAAACAAACAAACAAAAAAACTCATTGCTCCAAAACAGAACAAAAACAATCTGAATTTACCACAGGACCACAGCTCCCAAATTTGGTTTTGACCATTTTGAAACGTTTCCAAGACTCCCCACCCTGCCCTGAGCCCTGACAACCTGCCAGGTAGGGAGCCAGACAGCTTAGAGATGCTGGGAGCTTGGAAACTGGGGCTTCCAGGGCTTCTGGGCTGCTTATGAGCCAGAAGCTTGGAAACCCCGGTAACCCCAGGTCTGCAGCAGTCCACCTAGCAGATGTCTCTGGAGCTGGGGAGCTGGAGCCTAGAAGGCTGCCCTTGGCAGCTTGCCAGGTGGGCTGCAAAGAAGTGGGGGAGCCAAAATGCTGGGAATGACTTTCCAGTGGAAAATCAAAATATTCCTGACAAAATTGAAAATTTTCCACAGAAAATGCCTTTATTTGTAGAAAGTGAATTTTCCATCAGCAAAACATTCTGACAGAACTGCCGACTAGCTCTGCCACAAGGGCTATGTGGGGAAAGCCCAGACCTCAGTGGAGATACTGATTGAGGAGGATCCTTTTATACAAACCCTGTTCCCCATTTAAAGAGGATACAGTGCAAGTGAGGTGACTTCCAGGGGTGTATATCCTGCAGACATCTCAGGCCCTCTTCCTTATTTCAACGGGGGTGCAGTGGCTCGAGAGGTAGACGCTTTTAATATCCGTCTTCTCCCTCAGAAGGGTTTGCTGGTGCCCTTCATTCTAATCTTTTTGCTGAAGTATCTGATCCATCTGTCAGTGTTTTCTGTCCTTCTGATCCAGGTACACCTATGGGAAACCTGTGCAGGGGACGATACAGGTTGCTTTGGTTCGGCAAATAGTCTATCTCCATCAAAGAGAAGAAAACATAACATCGTCTGTGAAAACTGTGAAGCATAAGAACCAGGTGAGCAGATGAGGAAGGGGAGATGACAGTCATCTGCAAGAACAGAATGTCGGTTCATCTAATGTATCTAGGCATTTCTAACGTGCCCTGGTCCAGCTAGTCTGATTATTATTATTTCTCCTGCCTCACCCAAGCAGATCATAAGTCGAGCTGCCCTGTTATCTTGCCACCTAACTTACTACATTAAAGCACTGGTCTTGCTCCTCCTGTCTCCCATATCTGACAGAAGCCAATGCTGAATGGTTGGGGCGGGGGGTGGGGGAGGAGTATTGTAGGGCTGGCTTGACCTGAGTAACTGGAGATGGGTGAGGTCTCATTTCTTGGGAGACAGGATTAGGGAAGTAATGGATCAACAGCCTGGAAACAGAATGTCTGTGTTAGCTAAGCCCTCTAGAATGCGCAACACTATCCGACAGCAGGAATTTCTTCTTCCAGTACCCTCCGTCATATCACATGGAATCAGATCACTGGTCTCTCGCAGATCACCTCTCATTAAACCAGATCAGACCACCAATTGTTCCATCTATTCCAGCGGTCTGTTTCCTCCCATAATCAAACAGATTAGTGATCCATCTCGGCTGTCTGGTATCCTGGTTCTGACAGGGGCCAGCACTGGATACTTCATAGCTAACCCCCATACACAATGCACCTAAATATGCAATTTGTTCTATATACTTCTTCTCCCAATGACTCCAGATTCTCCTCACTCAATCTACAAGTCAAACCAGGATTTTCTAAATGTCAGCACTCAAAGCTGAGACCTGAAAGTCCAGCTGGGTTTTTGCAGTGCTAACAACCCAACCAGCAGTAAAGGTTCTGCAGCTGGAACCCCGTCACAGTTCTGCCAAGGAGGCACAAGGCAGGTTGGATTCCAGCTCTCTGCTGTATGGACTCTGCAGTGTTAACAGAAGCAAAACTATGTGTGTTAGACACAGACCACAATAACAACACTTCTTTGCCCTCTCTCCTGCATCGGAGAGGCTGAACATACCCTCAGAGAGGTCAGAGATTTCCAAGACCAGACGGGATCACCAGATCATTTAGTCTGATGTCCTGTCTATCAAAGGCCACCAGCACCACCCAGCACATGCATACTAAGCTCAACAACTGTACTGGAACCAAAGTATTTTGGCCTTAAGAGACTAAACTATTATGTGCCACAGGCAGAGAATAGGAGAGACCCTCTACCAATACTACCTGGCTGAACTCGGCCTAGCTCAAGTTGTCAAAGCCTGTGTTTTTACAGCTAAAGGCATGGGATCTGGTCCCAGTTCTCTCTAGGAATGTGTGTCAAGTATTAGAGGGGTAGCCGTGTTAGTCTGGTTCTGTAAAAGCAGCAAAGAATCCTGTGGCACCTTATAGACTAACAGACGTTTTGCAGCATGAGCTTTCGTGGGTGAATACCCACTTCATCGGATGCAAGTAGTGGAAATTTCCAGGGGCAGGTATATATAAGCAAGCAAGAAGCAAGCTAGAGATAACGAGGTTAGATCAATCAGAGAGGAGGAGGCCCTGTTCTAGCAGTTGAGGTGTGAAAACCAAGGGAGGAGAAATGTGTGTGATTTCTCTAATAAACGTACCTTTTGTCTGCAGCCACGGATATATCATTAATCGGTGCCTCTCTAATCGGTGTCATTTGTCCTCTCCCTAAGCGATAAGATGTACATGGGTTTGAACTTCTAAGCAGTCATGGGACAGAGGGGAGGATTTTTAGGACTACTCAACTTCTATAAACCCCAGCCTCACTAACGTGTCTCTTTCTCTCTTTCTTTCTCTCCATCCATCTGTGTCCCCAGACGAACAAGCAAGGCTGTGCCATTTTTACAGCAGATTTGGCTGAGCTAGAAATAAACAGCACTGTCTACGGGAACACTATTATCATTGCAGCAGAACTGGAAGAAGAAGGAACAGGTGCGGGGGGATGGCAGGAGGGGAAGAGGAGAGGGGAGACACAGCCATCAGCTACCCTTTTTACGTGAAACCTCTGACTAACTGCATTTGTGTTTGGTTGCCTCCACACTTCTCCATTTCCAGTACAGGTTGTTTTTTAACCTCAGCCACCTCCAGTTTCTGGTATCTTCAGGGGGACTGAATTCCATTGTGTCTTGGTTATGGGGTTTATTAGGGGTCAGTAGTCTTCTGCCACACCAGTGATTAGAATTCCTTTTTCTAGTGTCCCTGCTCACTAGATTTCTTAGTTCCCCAAAGAGTGTCTAACAACACTCACCAGCCAGTCACTAAAGTAAGCTCCAGCTCCACAAAATGTGACTCTCAATCAGCCACAGAACCATAGCTAGCCGTAGGCTAAGCAGCATCTTATCATTATGTCCCCAGTCAGTCATAAGACTCTTTCCCCCACAGTTAGTCCTTCACCACAGTCTCTTTGATAAGTTCCTATGATAAGGATTAGGTAGTCTTGTTCATATATTCCTGTCCTGCTTCTGCTCTCTGGCATCCCCAATACCATCTGCTCCAAATGCCTCCTCATCCATCAGACCATAGCACGCCGTGCTTCAAACCCCCACCAGCTGCCCCTTGCTCACTGTATCGAGCTCTAGCTTTTCTCCCCTGCCTTCAGGGCTTGACACAGCTCCACCCCAGCCTATGTCACCTCCTATTGTGTCCTTCTTTGTTCTGTCTCAGCCCTCCATGTCCCACCTCTTCCATCTCCATGCCTTTCTCTGTGCTGTCCCCTGGGCTTGGAATAACGTCCCAATCCCTGTCTGGTTGCCTCCCAACCCTCTCCTCAGTCAGGTCCCTCCTGAAGACTTGCTTCTTCTGCGTGGTCTGCAAACACTAATCTTCATCAGTCATAAGTCCTCTCTAGGCCAACCGCACATGGGAGGGAAGACGTGGGAGAGTAAATGGAGCTTGACATGTTTTACTAAAGTAACACAGTCCCTTGGCTCTCCCAATGCATCTTATCAGCCAGTAATCAACTGCCTTAGTTGGTGTGACAAAGTGTCCCCATAGTGGCTGGCTGCAGTGACCAGAGCAGCCTCCTACCTACCCCCAAGTAACATAGTTGCTCCTTTTGCTCTAGTAATAGTGGCTGGTGCTGAAAGTTGTGGGTTCAAGTCTCAATGTCCAAATGGTTGTGGCTCAGGCTTGTTATGTAGCTGACATTTAGACTGTAAGCTTCATGGGGAGGACACTCGCCTTATTTTTTGTCTCCTCTAGTGTTGAGTGCTTAACAAATGAGTCAGTTTTTAACAGATGTCTCCTCTCTCCACCCAGGAGCCACGAACACAGGATTAGTCACAGTTGCTATCGCTACCAAGATAGTGGAGGTGAACTTTGTCAATCTCAACCCCTTTTACAAACTTGGATTTCCATACACGGGAAAGGTAACGCACATTCCCCCCTTCCCTTACCAAGGCAGTGACCTCTCTTCATACTTGGGAGGCAGGCATGGGGGAGAGGAGAGAATAATATTGCTGGTAATAAACTATGTGGAAAATACTTAGCTGGTGTAAGTTGGTGTAGCTCCACTGAAGTCAATGGTGCTATGCTGATTTATGCCAGGTGAGGATTGGCTCCTCTGTGTCCACCTGTATGAGAAATTCTGACACCCCGCCCCCATTCCCTCCTCTCTCCCAGCCTAGTCACCAAGTTAACTGGGGAGTTAACTGTTTGGAAGATGGATTCTGTGGTCTTTGGAGGGCTTGTAGGCACATTTCTCAATGTTCTCCAACAGGGATGTACTCTTCTGCTCTTAAAAATCTGTCTCTGTAAAGACGTACCTGCAAGGGATGGTGTTACCTTTGGAAAGGTCTCGCACATTCACTTAAGACCTAGCATAGGCTACTGTGTAGTGATTTGACAGCAATCACTTCTGACCCCAATGCCCTAGTGTGGTGCTAGAGAGCATGGTACTGCAGTGAGTAGTGTCGTGGCTCAATAGGGGATGCTTTCCTCTCTGGGTCAGTATTGACCTAATGCCCCAATGTGGGCTAGGAAGAATTATGCTGCTGGAGTTTCTGATGAGATTTAAAATTGAAGTCCGAACCGTTTCTAATCTTTAAGGACTAACACTATACTATTATGCAAAGGAAAAGACGTGTTAAACTCAGTAGCCAAGATAATTATTTTTCTTGTCCTTAAAATCCCTTCAGTAGTCTCCCCCTTTCCTTCTTGTCCTAAATTCTTGCATATTGTTTCTCTGGCACAGCGGCTGATGTTGTTTCAGCAATGGATATTAGGACCCCTATATCCTGCCTGTAACCTGTCAAGCACTTTATGATCCTTTACATGGAAAGGGTTAGTATTAAGTGCCAGAACTCACCTGATTTCCAGCATGTAGATGGTATCACGTCTCCCAAACCCCCAAGCACAGCAATTATTGGAACAGGAGGTGTTTATTTCCCTTTCTTCTCTGCAGATGACCTTTACCATCAATAATGTTCCCATAAAAAACCACACTGTCTACCTGACTGTGGATGTCAATGATGTGGAGACGCACCTGCCATATGTCACAGATGAGAAGGGCGAAGTCCACTTCTCACTAGACACTGCGGAATGGAACAATACTCTGGTTTCTCTGAGGGTGAGTCACACAGGTGGACAAGCAGGGTCAGATCTAGGGGCAGGGCCAGCTCTAGGCACCAGCAAAGCAAGCAGGTGCTTGGGTGGCACATTTGCAGGAGCGGCAGGGATGCAGCATGGGAGCTGAGAACCAACAGGGGGCCCTGGGAGCTGTAGTTCCTTGGTTAGCTCCCTGCCTATAGAGCCAGCCCTGGAGCAGGGAAAGAACTATGTTTCCCAGCATTCCCTTGGCAGTGATCAACAGGAAAGGGAGGGGGAGGGAGGGAGGCAGCTGAGACCTCATGCTGCAGCTTGCTGTGAATGGAGAGCTCACTGCTAGAGCGGGGTGGCACTGTGAATGGGGGAACAAGTGTGCCCAAGGAGTAGAAGGCTTTGGCCCAGATCTCCCCTTCAGAAGACATCCCCAGAGTGGATTAGGGATACTGGTGTGACCTCACCTTGCAGCCCCCAAAGAAGGAATTGGGTGGACTAAATGGACAGTGCATCTCTCTATCTGAAGCTTAGCAAGAGAGGTATCAAAGAATCCTGTGGCACCTTATAGACTAACAGACGTTTTGCAGCATGAGCTTTCGTGGGTGAATACCCACTTCTTCGGATGCAAGCAGTGGAAATTTCCAGGGGCAGGTGTGTATATATAAGCCAGCAAGAAGCAGGCTAGAGAGGATTTCCAGATCTGAGCCAGGAGGCAGAAATTGGCTTTTCCTGTTCCAGCATTTAGCTAAAACCAAGGGAGGAGAAACTGGTTCTGTAATTGGCAAGCCATTCACAGTCTTTGTTTAGTCCTAAACTGATGGTGTTAAATTTGCAAATGAATTGGAGCTCAGCAGTTTCTCTCTCAAGTCTGATCCTATAAGTTTTTGCTGGAGGATGGCCACCTTAAAATCTGCTATTGTGGCCAGGGAGGTTGAAGTGTTCTCCTACAGGTTTTGTATATTGCCATTCCTAATGTCTGATTTGTGTCCATTTATCCTTTCCTTAAAAGAGACTGATATTGCAGTTTGGCAATGTACATAGAAAGAATTGCTGGCAAAAGAATAATAAAGGCACCTCATATATTACATTGGTTTATGTGCAGGACAATTTTATAATATGCATCCAGTGATTCTTCAGTCACACAAGCTGAAAATTGTTGCACTTTACTGCAGTTCTGTAACCATATGGGAACCAATCCTGTCTGTGTTCTGTGCACATCCAAAATTCCTGCTGAATGACCTGCCCTGGGAGCGAATTACCAGTGACCCAGGGCTGGGGCAGCTGTGAGGTGCAGGGGGGCAGAACTGGGGCGGCAGGGGGTAGGGTGGGGGAGAGCCCAGGGCTGGTGCAGCAAGGGGGTGTGGGAGGGAGCCCAGGGCTGGGGTGGGGGGCAGTTGAACAGGGGATTACTGGGACTTTTGGCACCTGGCAAGGTGGAGAAGGTAGGCTGGGATTCTGGGACAAGTACATTAGCTGGATATTTCTGCAGCGAAATAGTTAACAATGTTGCCATGTAACTGTTATCTGTAGGTTTCCAAGTTAACACATTATTGCAATGAATGGCCAGTTCATACCTTTCTGGCTGTCTGCAAACTCAAGCAGGCATTACTGACTGCATGTAGTTCACCTTTTTAAAGTTTTATCTGAAATCACAAGTGTTCAAAACAATGTTGAAAAGAAAAAGAAAACTCATATTCTGGAGTTCAAGTCTGCAGCTGGGGCTAGATTCTGCTGTAATTTCTGACTCCGTGGATTACATGGGGCTGTGGACATATAATTCTGGTGATCGCACTGAGTGTTTCCAGCAGGTACCCCATTTGTAGGCTCCTCCATTGGTTAATTCTGACTGCTTGCCATGCATTTTTGCTCTGAAGGGCAGATACTCCATTGTGAGCGTGCGGAGGAGGGTCTCTCGCCTTTTAGTAGCACAACAGGAGGCTTACAACTGGCTGAAACCCTTCTACTCTGAGAGCAACAGCTTCCTAGAGATCCAGCAGGTGGAGGAGGAGCTACCCTGTGACCAGGAACAGGAAGTGCGGGTGGATTATATCCTGGACCGGAGGCTCTACTAGAGGACCTGGGCAGCTTTAGATACAGTACCAGGCAGGTAGGAGGATTTCCACTTCTGAGCCATGGAAGCAGAAATTGACTTTTCCTTTCCAGATTTAGCTAATATTCTGAAAGGGAATCTAGCACCTGCCTTCCAGATTTGAACACCCTCAAAATTCAGGAGTGCTCAAGCTCAATTTGGGCAGCTGTTACTTCATTTCTCCCAAATCAAATATACTGATCCAGTATAAGTTACTGCAGAAAAAGTAGGATAAAATTGAGCAAGAAATGCTTCCCAGTGTTATTAGGACTGGAATTCCTATTTTCAACAGCCATTGCCTTTTTTTTTTTAAGTTTTATTTGTTTAAAAGGAAGATAGTGATATTGCATTGGCAAATTCCCCATAGAAAGAAAGAGTGGAACAAAAGAATAATAAAGGCACCTCATTTATTTCTTCATTTATGTAGGACAATTTTATAATATGCATCCAGATATTCTTCAGTCACACAAGCTGAAAATTGTTGCACTTTACTGCAGTTCTGTAACCATATGGGAACCAATCCTGTCTGTGTTCTGTGCACATCCAAAATTCCTGCTGAATGACCTGCCCTGGGAGCGAGTTACCAGTGACCCAGGGCTGGGGCAGCTGTGGGGTGCAGGTGGGGGGGGCAGAACTGGGGCGGCCGGGGGTAGGGTGTGGGGGAGAGCCCAGGGCTGGTGCAGCAAGGGGGTGTGGGAGGGAGCCCAGGGCTGGGGTGGGGGGCAGTTGAACAGGGGATTACTGGGACTTTTGGCACCTGGCAAGGTGGAGAAGGTAGGCTGGGATTCTGGGACAAGTACATTAGCTGGATATTTCTGCAGCGAAATAGTTAACAATGTTGCCATGTAACTGTTATCTGTAGGTTTCCAAGTTAACACATTATTGCAATGAATGGCCAGTTCATACCTTTCTGGCTGTCTGCAAACTCAAGCAGGCATTACTGACTGCATGTAGTTCACCTTTTTAAAGTTTTATCTGAAATCACAAGTGTTCAAAACAATGTTGAAAAGAAAAAGAAAACTCATATTCTGGAGTTCAAGTCTGCAGCTGGGGCTAGATTCTGCTGTAATTTCTGACTCCGTGGATTACATGGGGCTGTGGACATATAATTCTGGTGATCGCACTGAGTGTTTCCAGCAGGTACCCCATTTGTAGGCTCCTCCACTGGTTAATTCTGACTGCTTGCCATGCATTTTTGCTCTGAAGGGCAGATACTCCATTGTGAACGTAACGGAGGAGGGTCTCTACGCCTTTTTAGTAGCACAACAGGAGGCTTACAACTGGCTGAAACCCTTCTACTCCGAGAGCAACAGCTTCCTAGAGATCCAGCAGGTGGAGGAGGAGCTACCCTGTGACCAGGAACAGGAAGTGCGGGTGGATTATATCCTGGACCGGAATGAGCTGGCCCCTGGGGCAGATCACGTGGATTTCTATTATTTGGTGAGCACCCAGGGCAGTTGGATCACATGATATTTATACAACACTGGCACCTACAGACTCGTGCAAGAGGCGTAACTATTCATGGGTCTATAGACCAATTTGTGGGTTCCATTTTAGGCTTCGCTTTGTAGATATCTTGGTACCTGGAATGCATGTCTCTGAATCTCCCTCAACAGCCTCCCAGCCCCACAGCATTTGACAGCCATCCCAGATAGCTCATCCAGCTAGGAATGTCTTGAACCTTGGGGGACAGGCTATTTCCCCCTGTTGCCAGTCTGGCCTGACTCTGTGGGTGGTACCAGAAGGTATGGCTGCCTGGGGAGCACCTTGGCAGCCTGGCCTTGGATTTCCTACGGGTCCCATTGTTCAGAGGAAGTCTCCGAGGCAGCTGGGCCCTTGTCCATTCAGAGTTTAAAGATAAAGCACCTGTGATTGTCTCTGCCATACTCTCCCTGCCCTGCATTTTCTCTCCTCAGAACCCTGGTCCCCTGACAGGCTGTTCTATCTCCTCCGCAGGTTGTCTCAAGTGGCAGGATTGTTCTCAATGGACAGACTCAGGTGCCAGTTGGTCAAGATGAGAGTAAGTGGGAAAACCTAAGATGCACCTGAAATAAACTCCATGGAAATCATCACAATGGATCAGGCTATTGGGATATCTTAGTATGGTAGGCAGGCTCCTGCCATGCCAGGCTATAGACAATCTAGTCCAGTGTCCCACCTCCTGCCTTGGTCTATCTAATCTAGTATCCTTCCCATCACTGGAGGTTCTTAAGAACAGGTTGGACAAACACCTGTCAGGGATGGTCTAAGTTTAGTTGGTCCTGCCTTGGTGCAGGGGGATGGACTAAATGACCTCTTGATGTCCCTTCCCATCCTACATTTGTATGATTCCTTGACTGGCCCAGGGCAGATGCTTCATAGGGAGGCATAAAACGCACACACTACACCTGTTCAGTAGTCTTCCATGAGGGAGGAAGGTTTCTTGACCCTGAGACAATGAGGGGTAAGTATATCCTGGGGGGTCAATTTTATCCTAGTGAATATCTCTGTTCTTATCCACATGTCACACTGTCTAGTGTGGCTCACAACCATGAGTGCCAACTGCAGGGCAGACTGCCAAAAAGCAGGGCAAACACACCAAAATGATAGTATGTTCTGTGATTAGATTTCACCAAGCTAGGGCTGACCCATGCCAAGCAGCATGGGGATCTCTTGCTTATGTTTAGGAATCTTTGCTTCTCTCAATCCAGAGAGCATAAAAAGACGGGTTTCTCCTTGTCAGGGATTTTTATCCCCTTCGTCCCAGAATCCAAGTGATGGGATGAGTTCATGCACAGGTTTCCTCTTCCTGGAGTGTAAGTAAGGAATGGAATCAACAAGGTCTCTGTCCTTTGGCTCTACACAATCCCTCATTTGCCTTCAATGGGCCTTCCTGTGTGCAGGACAAGCAGTTTACCTTAATTAGTGCTTCTTTTCCTGTTTGGTGAGTGAGACAGAGTGCGACTCACCACTGCAGTGCTTCCAGCTGTCTGTCTGGTGAATTAGCTCTGCACCCTCTGCTGGTGGTGTCTCGCCCACTGTCACTTCTGTTCCTGGACCCATGTCACTCCCAGGACCACGGCATCCTCTTCATGACACTGCCCTCCAGCTGTGTCATACTCCATGTTCCCCCCTTTCTGGGGGACCTGCAGTCCACTGTCCAGCCACTTCCTTCAGTGGCCCCAGCACCCTACTTGCTCTTGCATCAGGGCCTCAGTCTGCAGATCTGTGCAGCCTGCTAGGAGCTGCCTTTAGCTTCTTGGGTCTCTGCCTACAGTACTGCTTTGCCCAGGGTACTTGCTACCTTCTGCCTAAAAGGCAGTCAGTCCTCTTCCCTTTTCAAGCTCTAGGGAGTAACTAACCCTGCTTTGCTCTTCAGCCCTTCTTATACAGGCCCGCCCGTCCCTGATTGGCTACTTTTATAAGCCCTTCTATGATTGGCTACCTCCTGCATGGCCTCCCTAGGGCTGCTTTTAACCCCCTTTCTGCCAGTGTGGGGCAGATGCCCCATCACAGTGAGTTACACAATTAGAGAGGTTTACAATGCAAACACTCAATATAACTGTATACCATGGAATACAGATATTATAAGTAGGATTAATACATGCAGTGTTCTACAAGCATTCCGTAAAATCTAAACACAAAACCCATTCTTATAACACTAGTATCTATTTTAATGATACGATCCCACAGGTAAGCCAGACTAGTTTCCAGCTGTGCATTTGTCAGTGTTCAGTGAGACCCGTGGCCTTGGCATGAGTTGGCACTGGTCTGCCAATGTCACACCAGATGCAGGAACTATGAAATCCTGTGCCTCAATAACATCCAGCAACAGTAAGTTCCACACGTTTTTTCTGTTTCACATGGATCTAAATAACCATTTCCTTCACTTCCTGCTCCCTCATACAGCACTGAAGGGCTCCTTCTCGTTGACTCTGCCCATCAGCTCTGAACTTGCACCCTCTGCCACGCTTTTGCTTTATGCCATATTCGCGGATGGAGAGGTGGCAGCCGATGTGGATGTGTTCACAGTCAGCAAGTGCTTCAAACACAAGGTGAGAGTCGCACAGGAGGTGGGGGAAATAGGATGTGTGGCAGAGGGGTGGTCTGGCTGGGATGACATACACGCGACAATCCCTGTGCCCTTCTGTCTGTGTTTCTAGCAGGCTCTTTCTCCCTCCCTCTCCCAGTCTCTCTCTCCCTCTCTGTCGTTTGTGGCTCACATACCGTCATTGTCTTGTGCCCTTCTTCCATTTGATAAACACATCCCGTCTCCTCCCAAAGGTGACACTGGGCTTCTCGGCGGAGGAGGACCTCCCAGGGTCGAAGGTCAATCTGCACCTGAAGGCCGACCCTGGCTCCCTGTGCTCTGTCCGCACCGTGGACAAGAGCGTCCTGCTGAAGGATGATAAAGTCATGACACCAGAGAGTGTGAGTAAACCTGCTGTGTCCCAGCCACACCCTGGCCAAACTAACCCTGCAGGAGGTACCAGGCGAGAGAAGCACGCTGATGTACTGGAACAGGGCTGTCACACAAGGTGGGTGAACCCAGCCACCACCAGCTTCTCTGACCCCTTACATTATGCACAGGGCCGGCTCCAGGCACCAGCGGAGGAAGCACGTGCCTGGGGTGGCACATGCTAAGGTGTGGTATTCCGTCCATTCTTGGGGCAGCACAGTCCGGGCAGCTTTTTTTTTGCTTAGGGCGGCAAAAATGGTAGAGCCGGCCCTAATTATGCACTGGTTGCCAGCAGACCTTTACCTCAGTCTGTCCTCTTGCCAGGCAGGTGGCTGATTCCTCCTTGTTCCTACAATGGCTGCTCATGGGGCCACCCTTGGAATAAAGGCTGTGGGGGCGGAAGGTAGAGAGGTGGAAGGGGCAGCTTCACAGGAGCAGTGGGAGCTCCCTCCAGGGAAGGTGTGGTTTGGCAGTGGGTTCGCTGCTGGTCCTCTGCTCGCCCTCCTGGTACCTCCTGCTATTTCACCTATGCCACTTTTCTCTACCCATCTGGGCTAATGGTTCAGTCAGGGGGCTAGGAGCCAGGACTCTTGGGTTCTAGTCCAAGTTCTGCCACTGACTTGCAGGGTGACCTTGGCCCTTAGGTCACTGGACCTCTCTGTGCCTCAGTTTCCCTTTCATCTGGCATGCAGGTTGTGAGACTTAATTCACTGATGTTCATATGCTTCTGTGAGACCCTTGTGTGAACAGCTTTGGAGATAGGCAAAATATTATTATAGAGTAACAAAACTGCGCTACCTAGGACTTTCTTTGGCACTATGCTGCAGACTGTGGCTCCTCAAAACTTCATTCTGATAGCAGGGATAGAATTTAGATCTGCTCCAAAAGGTCTTGAGGGAAAGGAGAATCACCATGAGCTTTTAGCAGTATGGGGCTTATGATGCAAAAGTTTAGCTGCCCTGCTCCTTGCCAGTAGAAGGCTATGGTTCACACACACACACACACACACACTCTCCCTCTCTCTCTAACCAGTTCAGTACAGTAACCTCTGTTTTCCCACTCCAGGTGTACGAGCTGGGATCTGAAGACGATTATATGATTGGCGGCCGAGGATTTGTTTATCGCTTGGAAGACTTTGAGCCATATCCTTGTCTGCCCCCTGTCCTCCCCACTCTCCGGAACAGACGCTCCTTGATGGGAGCTCCCTGGTATCAAAGCGAGGCTGATGTCTATAGTCTGTTTAAGGTGGGTATCAAAGCCAAATACTCTATTTTTAAATTACTGTGGTTATTTCAGTCCCGGTTTTGAAATGTGCTATACTAATTGTAAAGCTGAATGAAAATTAAAACAAATGAAACCATTTTAATTCCAGCACTTACTGATAGTAATACACATGGTGATGTATGGCGTTAATTTGCGAATTCCCTATAGCAGTGGTATTCACTTACTTTTTCTGTAAGGCCGGATAAGGCTATGTCCAAATCTTGGCGGTAAAAGGGTGCTCTCTAGGGCTTTTTAGTGAGCCTGCCACCAGACAGGGGTTGCAACCTTCCAAGGGTGGAGTGCCAGATTGCATTTATTAATCACAGAATAAAAGGTTAAGAGTGCTGGTAGAAAATATTCCAGCAACATATGGCAAACAAATAGCTGTACAAATTCACTGTTGTGTTATTAAAACAGCATCCAATAAATATTAATTCTGTTGAAACGATGACATTACAATTAGAAGTTAAACTCAAAAGGAATGAAGAGCCATCTAATTCCCTTTCTCATTGCCTGAAATTTAACTGACGCTCGCTCACTCCATCTTGTTTTCCTGGAGAAGTACAGTGCCACACTCGGTCACGTTAACCCATGAAAGCACGTCACTTAGGGCTTGAGTGTACCCCACAGGGAGGAATGCCCAAGTGCTCCTTCCAGGGTCCAAGGGTGGTGGGTTTTTTTGCATTTGAGTGGTGGCAGTGTTTACCAAGCCAAGGTCAAAGAAAAGCTTTAACCCTTGGGAATGTAATACAAGCCTGAGGTGGCCAGTATTAATTTTTTTAAACCTTCCAGGCCCCCACCTTCTGCACTCGAAGTGCCAGAGTGGGGATCAGCCTTGACACACACAACACTGCTGTTAATACACCCCAGAATGATATTAGCCTTTTTAGCAACTGCTTCATATCATTGACTCATATTCAGTTTGTGATCCACTGTAGCTGTCCCCACCACTTGGAAGGGTAAGAGGGGGACCCTGCTTCAGCCCCCGCAACCCAGCCTGGGATAGCAGGGGTGATGAACCCCATAAGCAGCAGAGGGAGGCTGGGGGAGGCACAGCTGACAGGAGCTGGGCAAATGGCAAAGCGAGAGGCAGAACTGATGTGGGGGCTGAGCCAATGCAGGGGCTACAGAGCAGAACTGATGAGGACTTGGGGACTGAATTGATGGGGGCTGGGCAGATGCACTTCAGTTTATTTTCCCTCTGTTTACGGTTGTGCCACATATTTAGCTCAGAAACTTTTCCTTTATGTTTAAACACACTGGAGTTAGACTGGGTTGATACATTTCGATGTAGTGGTACACTTCTAATAATGATCTTTGGAGGAATGGTAGGGAAATGACCTTTCAAATCAAGGGTTTTTCTCTGTATACAGGGACCCATAATGAATGACTGTGTACCAAATGGCAAGACTCTAACTCGTCAGGAACGTGTATACTCTACAGATGCTTATACCTTACATGAATGATTACGGCACTTTTCAAAAGGTTATTACATAGCTAGAGGAGTTGTGCACTAACTAGCCAGTTTTGTCATGTATAAAAGCGACTGTTACACATAAAGACTGACATTCATCCCTCCCGAAGGGTGTGCATTCAGCCCAACATTTCATCCTTTCCTGGGGTCAAACCCTGGAGTCTTTATTCAAACCAATGGGCCACATGCTTAATTAAGACCCTATTCAGATAAGTTGCCAGTAACTTGCATGGGAGCTTTCCATGAGTTAGGACTGAGTAATAAATTGCACAAGAATCCTAGGGTCTGGCCTCGTGTTCCGATACTGCATGGTCCAATTTTTGAACAGATTTATAACATAGTAAAGTTGGTTTTCTTCATGAATTGTTTTTTAATAGATTTAGTGGAGCTGATTCTGAGCTCATTGTTATCAAGGGTAAAACCTGGGTAATTCCACTGATTTAGGTATAGCTGAACTTGGTTTACTCCCATGAGAGAAAAGAATCAGCTCCAATATTTATCACAAATTTGTCTGCATTTTGTCACACATTTTCCTGGGCCTGACGGTGTGAAATTTGGATTCTATATGAACATACATCATTTTGCCACACTTTGGCTGCCACTGTCTCACTAATTAGAATATGTTGTGATGGTTTTTCTTTCATTGTTCCCCCTTCCCTCCTATTTTTTCATTCTCTCTATTTCTTACAGAAATTGAGAATGAAAATTTTAACCAACACCAAAGTGAAGAAGCCCGTTTCCTGTGAACGGCCAACCTTTGAGAGAAAAATGTTGCATGCTGACAGAATCCAGGACAGTGAGAATGGTGAGAACTGAATAATCTTCTGCTGACTCCCTGCCAGAATGTGTCTGACTGAGGGAGGCTAATCCTCACCTGACACTCCCCTTTCTCCTCTCTGAACTTGCTGCCATCCTCTCTCCTGTTGCACCTTTTGTTCTATACACAAAAAACATAATATGAAGGACCCATGGGGCAAAGAGTGGTCCAGCTAACTATGTTTATTAACTATGTGCAACATGCAAGGCCAGCTACATATACACATTGCTGCTTTGTGTGGGTTCTTGTGGCTCCTGAATCATACAACACAATGAACACTACCAGAAGTCTAACAAACTCCATCCAACACAAACAAGTGGAACCAATTACAACTACTCCACAGCACGCAGAACACCACCTCTGGGAGAAACCGTGGCACCAGTACCCACCACATGAACTCTACCAGAACATCATCAATTTATCAAGACTGCTCTAAACTAGAGCTGAATTATCTGTTCTCCCTAAGGGACTGAACTTCTGCACCATCACAGAACCTGATACCATACTAATGTGGAGAATTCTTCTGCCAACTCCACCTCAAAGAATTCCTTCATAACAGTGATGACACCACTCACAATTACCATGTCCCTTCCAACAATGACCAGAAAAAAAGAATCATCTGACAGGACACCACAGAGCGGACAAAACCATACTCTTGATCATGACATTGATTGCTCCAGGAAAAAAATGACTGTGAAGTACTTAGCAAACATCACATCCACCACAATGTCTCCACCATCAAGAGGACAGCTATACAGTATCAAGAGGACAGCTATACAGTATCAAGAGGACAGCTATACAGTATCTGAAATCTAACCACCAGATAGTGGCTGAACAGGCAAACAAAGAGGAAGCCATCATAGTCCTTAACCATGTTGGTTATTAGGGCCCTATCAAATTCACGGTCTATTTTGGTCAATTTCACAGTCATAGGATTTTAAAAATAATAAATTCCATGGTTTCAGATATTTGAATCTGAAATTTCATGGTGGTGTAATTGTAGGGGTCCAGACCCAAAAAGGAGTTGGGAGGGGTCACAAGGTTATTGTGGGAAGGGGTTGCAGTACTGCTACCCTTACCTCTGCACTGCTGCTCGTGGCAATGCTGCCTTCAGAGCTGGGCAGCTGGAGAGCGGCAACTGCTGGCCGAGATCCAGCTCTGAAGGCAGAGCTGTCACCAGCACAGCACAGAAGTAAGGGTGGTATGGTCTGATATTGCCACTCTATGGGATGCTGCCTTCAGAGCTGGATGGCTGGAAAGGAGTGGCTGATGGCTGGGCGCTCAGCTCTAAAGGTGGTGCCCCACCAGCAGTAGTACAGAAGTAAGGGTGGCAATACCACCGTCCCTCTAAAATAACCTTCTGACCCTTCCTACAATTCCTTTTTGGGCTAGGAACTCCAATTTGAGAATTGCTGGTCTCTCCCACTAAATCTGTATAGTAAAGGGTAAAAGCACACAAAATACCAGATTTCACTGTGGGAGACCAGATTTAATGGTCCGTGATGCGTTTTTCATGTCTGTGAATTTGGTGGGGCCCTATTGATTATGTTAACAAGGCCAACCAAGAACCCTCTGACACTATCTACTATTATGAACTCAAAGAAGACCTCACACCACAATTTATCCATGAATTTAAGGGTATCATTAAATCCTTCCCCAGACAACTCCAAGAGAAACTCTACAGACTCATCCCCATGAACCTCCTGCGGGGATGTTCTACATGCTTCCAAAGGTACACAAACAAGGGAACTGAGGCAGACCCATTATATGTGGCCACGGCACTCTTACTGATGGAATATCATGACTCATAGAAACCACCCTCAAACCAGTGAAAGGGCCACCTTCCTCCAGGACACAACCAACATCCTTCAGAAACTCTGCAACATTAACAACATCCCTCAAAACACCATCCTTGCCGCCACGGATGTCACCTCTCTACACACCAGCATAACAGACTACCTCAAATATTTACAGACAGCGGACACTGCTCAGATATCCACCCCAAACACATCTCCAAACTCATCCATTTCATCCTCCCCATAACAATTTTACATCCAACAACAAACACTTTGTCCAAACCATGCAAACAGCTGTGGGTACTAGAATGGCTCCCCAATATGCCAACCTTCTTGTAAACGACTTTGAAGAAGAATTTTTGACAAATGCACCATGATATATCTGAGATACATTGATGATATTTTCATCCTCTGGACAGACAACTTAAACTATCTCATAGATGTCCCCCAAAATTTCAACAACCACCATCTGTCCATTAAACTCTCTCTGAAACACTCCCATACCAGCAGCAACTTCCTGGACACCACGATCAGCTGCAACAATGGAACCCTACAGACAACTATATATTAAAAACCCATGGATCACCTTCATAAACCCAGAAGCCACCCCAAATACACCAAGAAATCTGTTATCTACAGCCACTACTCAGATACCACAGAATATGCTCCGAGGAGAAAGTTCAGGATATACACCTTAGCTTAGCACAATCAAAATCACCTTCACCAAACAAAGACACTCCACCAGAGAAGTAGATTGCATCATGGAATTGGTCAACCAAATACCCCAGGAGAACCTGCTTCAATACAGAATTAAAACCCCCTCTGACTACACAGCACACACCCTAATTATCACTTACCATCCCACACTGGAACCCATATGGGGTATCATCAAATTACAACCTATACTCAGTGGGGACTCCATGCTGAAAGAAATCTTTCATGAACCCTCTCTTCTGGCCTTCGAACAACCCTCCAGCTTCTCCAAGCTCATCATTAGAAGCAAACTCCCCAAAGACCAGGACACAACAACTCAAAGCAAAACCAGACCCTGCCAGAACAACAGATGCAACACCTACAGACATAGCTCCACTGCTACAATGATCAATACTCCCCACATCACCTTTCAAGATCCATAGGTCCTACACATACCTATCACAACATATGGTGTACCTCCTCCAGTGCACTAAATGCCCCAATAACAACTATGTGGTTGAAACCAGACAATCACTAGGCTCTCGAATGAACTCACACAAGAAAATGATAAAAGACAAAAACACAAAGCGATCACTCCGTATCTGACCTCTCAGTCCTTGTCCTCAAAGGAAACCTGCACAGCACTTTCTGAAGAAGAGCCTGGGAGCTTAAATTCAAAACTTTGCTAGACAATAAAAATCATGGTCTTATTAAAGACACTGGATTTTTGGCTCATTACAGCAATCTGTAACCCACTAGCCCCCCTTTTTTGTCCTATGACTAGAGGGGTGTTAACAGGCCCTTCACGTTGAATGTTCCCTTAGAATATGTGCTGACTACTCCTGGTAAACCCTCTGTTCAACCCTGTATGTAGCTGTGACACCGAGTACCTTTCCCAGACCTGAAGAAGAAGAGCTCTATGTAAGCTGGTCTCTCCCCAACAGAAGTTGGTCCAATAAAAGATATCACCTCACCCACCTTGTCTCTCTAAACTCTGTAAAGGAATACTCTATTCCTATATGCTACACCCTCAACACCCATCCTCAACCTGCTGGCTCCATGCTAGGCTATGTGCTCCTGAGGGCTGATCTCCCACTGATGCCTTCTTTCTCTCCCTGAAGTCATTGTCCTGGTGTCAGACTGTCCAACTGAGGGGCTGATGCCCTCGCACACCCCTCTCCTCTGCCAGAACTTGATGTCCAAGTGCTGGGCTGTCTGTGACTGAGGGGCTAATCTCCCCCTGAAACACTCAACACAGTAGCCCGTACATCTTTACTGACCTGCCACTTTACTCCCCACAGTCATTCCCTTGCCTGTTCCTCAACCGCCTGATGGTGTGGCGCCAAGCCCTGAGAAGGAAGAGAAGACAAAACCACGGACACATTTTCCAGAGACCTGGATCTGGGATCTGGTCCCTGTTGGGTGAGTGACCCCCCCCCACAGATCCACCTAGGAAGAAAATCACTGAGCATGAAAACCTGTGCCATCTCCAGTAGGTGCTGCGCCTCACTTCGCAGTGCCTCATGATGGGATTCAAATACTCCTCCAGCACAAGGGCTGAGGAGAGCCTTTGCTGGAAAATCCCTATCTTCGTGATTTGTGCAGTCCCACTGTAGGGAGTGGAACCTTCTGTCTATACCCAGCGGGCCTCTCATGTTTCCCAAGCAATATATCATAGTCACACATACACAACAGGCACCCAAAATTTGACTGAAACATTTAGTCCCCTCTATGAGTCTTCAAAATTCATTTCCTCCCCGCCAGTCTCTGGTCCCGGTCTTTTATCTGGGGGGTTATGAAGAGAGCTATATGAAATAATTTGCATTAAAGAAACTGGTGCCCTAGAGATGAAAGGTTTTGTACCCAATTGCCCTATCTCCCTGAGTCAGCCAATACCCCAGAGCTGGCACTGGATGGAAACCAGTGCCCTAGAGGTGAGAGGCTCCATGCCCCATTCCCCAGTGCACTGGCTTCCCCAGTCTGGTTTGCGGTGGTGCTGAAGGATCTGCTGTCTCTATCCATTCTGCAGTGAGGAGGGGAAGGCATCTCTTCAGGCTACTGCTCCTGACACCATCACAGAGTGGCAAGCCAACATGTTCTGCGTTGCAGATAGTGGCTTTGGACTCTCACAGCCGGCCAAGTTCAGGGTCTTCCAACCCTTCTTTGTGGATGTGACACTGCCATACTCTGTGGTCCGGGAAGAGACCTTCACCCTGACTGCCAGCGTCTTCAACTACCTGAAGGACTGTATCCAGGTGAGTTCTCTCCACCCCACCCCACCCCACATGCCCTAGCAAGGACATACCCACAGCTCTTGGTCCAGAGACTGAGTACACTAGACTCTGAAGTGCCCCGGTCATGCACATCTGGTTCACACCATGTAGACTGATGTCTCATAGTACCAGAGGTTCCTTCGTCCTTGGATAGCTGCCAGGTGCCCACAGTGGCGCTGGAACACTTTTTGGAGTGAGGGTGCGGAGCTGCACCCCTCTTACCCCGTCTGCACTCTCACCACCCCCTAGAGCTTGGGCCAGGAGCAGAGATGGGGTAAGGCGGCCAGGATCCTGCATGTGGGGCCAGTGGCTGGGACACCATGGCTGAGTGGGACCCTGGGCCAGCAGCGAGGCCCCAGGCATGGGGCTGGTGGCTGAGTGGGACCAGTGGCTAAGCAGGACCCAGGGCTGGCAGTGAGCCACCAGGCAGTAGCGGGGCCAGCAGACGGGACCCTGGGCAGCAGGGGTGCGGAGCTGGTGGCCGGGACCCTGGGCGGCAGGGGCATGAGGCCGGCAGCTGGGATCCCAGGTGAAAAACTTGGGGTGCTGCAGCCCCCCCCGCACCCCTACTTCCCACACAGATGGGTGCCCAGTACTAACATGCTGCTCCTGTGTTTGTTCCCCTCATGCTCAGGTGCACACCAGCCTGGCAGAGTCTCCTGAGTTCCAGGTGGAGTCTTGCTCAGACTGCCAATACACCAGCTGCCTCTGTGCCAATGAAGCCAAGACCTTCTCCTGGAATGTGACAGCCACCAAACTGGGTGAGGCAGTTGAGAGGGCAGTAGGGGCAGGGGGAAATTTGAATGTCCATCTCTCTGCCCATGTGTTTCTCTCGCCCCCTCCCCTTTGCCAGTCTTGGCTCTGAGCCCTCAGTGATGCTCTCCTGTTGCCTCCTCAGGCAAGGTGAATGTCACCATGAGCTGCGAGGCACAGGAGTCACATGATCTGTGTGGCAATGAGATCGCCGTGACGCCCCCACGGGGACGGACCGACACGGTGATACGATCTCTGCTTGTCAAGGTCAGTCAGGCTTGAAAGGCAACAGGAGGGTCTGGCCCTGGGACAGCAGGGTCAGAGAGGGAAGTGGGGCTGCAGGGGGACATCAGCCCCTCAAGCACAGATAGACCAGCACCAGGACAGCAGGGCCAGGGAGGGGAAACGAGGTGGTGGGGCGAGATTAGTTCTCCTTGGGCACAGATACAGTGGCACTCAGGCAGTGGGGTTACGGAGGGGAAATGAGGTATCAGGGGGTGAGTAGCCCCCCTCAGGCACAGACAGGCTGGCATTGGGACAGCGGTTTGCCTTTCTGTCATCTCCTTTCAGACTCACACTCCTTTTCCTTCCATAGCCGGGTGGTGTTCTCAAAGAGAAGACTCACAATGTCTTCCTGTGTGCTACAGGTATGGATGGACTAGTCCCCTGATTGCTTTGGCTTGTAATGGAGGCTTCTATGTTATTTCTGGGCCCCAAATAGTGGAGGCAACTGTTCAGAAAGTAAGCACCGTGAGCACCATCCCCTTTCGAGAGACAGGCGCTCTCAGGCATGAGTACCATGCCCATGCCGTGGTTACACTCCACGCTGACTCCGTGCTGTGAGGAGCAGCTCCCCAGGGTGAGAAGTGCATGCTGTTTGTATGCGCAGGTCATGTTGCCAGGACCTTCACTATCTCGATTGGGGTCTTCCTTCTTCACACTCTCTGAGTGGTGCCTCCTCCTGCTGTCTTGGGCCCTTGATTACCACTTTCCCCAATCTCCCACATTGTTAATTTTTGGGTTTTGTCTCTCTCAGAGGACCCAGTTACTGATGAAGTTTCCCTGAAGCTGCCAGAAGGAGTCTTGGAAGGATCAGGCCGAGCCACTGTCTCTGTCATTGGTGAAGACCCTTTCCCTATTCCCTTGCTCTCGGGGGAAGATATCATGCAGCATCTGGCACTAATGCTGCACCAACCTCAGGCCTCCATCAGACATGGCTGAAGCTTATAGCTCCTGAAAGCTATATCAAAAACCAGAATCCTTTTCTGGAGCCACTGCCCTCCCGGAAGAACTATCCAGAACGAAAAGGACCCCAAACGGTTAGACTGGGAAAGGCAGTCTTTTGGGGAGACCATGCCACGGATCTCAACATTAGGAAAGATTTCTTGAAACCGAGCCTGAGAATTCCACCCTTTGCACAAATTTCATCCCAGTTTCAGTCTCTGGCAATCCCTGCCACAAATAAATCCTCTCTCTCTCCTCGGCATTGCCACCCTACAGATAACTGTAGAGGGTTTTCATCTCTCCACTCCCCTTAGTTATTGCTTAGCCAAAGGAAACAGACTTAGTTCTTTTAGTATCTCCTTATACATAATCCCTCAAACCCCATAATCAGTGTATTTCTTTCTCCGGGGGCTGCTCTAGTGTGGGTTCATGGGTTCAACTGCACCCACAGAAATCATGAAAACCAGGGTGGGAAAACAGGCAAACATACACTTCTCCTGGCCTGGTCTGGAGTGCGGGTCCTGGAGTGTGGTGTGGTTTTGAGAGCCACACTCACTCGGCAGTGGTAGCTCCTGTCCCACGAAGCTTGATCCACTCCCAGGTCACGACGCCCCGAGCAGAGAGCTGGGCAAAGCCCCATGGAACAGGAGTTGCTGCTGTGAGGGGAGTGCAGGGCTGGCTCGTGCTCCAGCCCTGCTCCCTCCAGGGACCTCCCCTCTGCACCAGGCTGGGATTAGGATTGGGGTGCCAGGGTGGCATGTGCTGCTGCAGGTGTTCAGTGCCCCACAGCAGTTTAGTATAGTGCATCCCCTGAATCAGGAGGCTACATCCACCCCTGCTTTTCACTGAATTCCCTGCAGAGTATTGGTGTATTACTAGTGCTGTGGGCCCAGATCCTCAAAGGTATTTAGGCCCCTAACTTGCTTCAAAATCAATGGAAGTTGGGAGAACCGAATACCTCTGAGGACCTAGGCCGTGGTGTCCAGAGCTAAACTCAGTATACCAGGGAAGAGCCACACCAGGTCCATAGAGAGAGCGATTATCAACTCTCTGTTCCGTGATGTGATGTCAGGGCATATCCAGATTCCCTTCATGGTTTAGAAGCGTTAGGAACAACACTGGATGATAGAGCTGCTCTCACGTGTTTTCTCTCCATCCTCAACTTCCAGGGGATATCATGGGCGCAGCCTTACAGAACTTACACCAGCTACTTCGTTTGCCCTTTGGCTGCGGTGAACAGAACATGGTCTTGTTTGCTCCAAACATCTTTGTACTCCAATACTTGGAGAAGACAAAACAGGATACCCCGGAGATCAGAAACAAGGCACTAGGATTCATGAAGACCGGTAAGCAGTGCCCTTCTCTCTCCTCCTCTGGTATAAGGAAGATGCTCTACATCATGGCTGAGGGGCATTGGCAGAGCTGTGTGAGGAGCCCAGGACTGGAATAGCATGGAGCTGCAGCAGGGCAGGACTGAGGGGCATTGGGAGAACTGTGAGGATCTGTTCCATAACAAGATGCCACAAGGAATAAGCCTCATGGAAGGAAAGACCATGCTTTTTAACAAACAGCACTTATACAGAATGATAACTCCTCTATAGTTAAAATTAAGACCAGCTTTCTGCTTAAAGCTTGACTGTTCTAAGTGCTCTAAAATCCATACAGTTATGCAGACTGCCTTGAAAACTGGTGTACCTCATGGGGATTTGGTGTAAGGTCAGTGATCCAAATTTGGGGCCATTTGACGAAGGGGTTCCTGAGATACAGCTACCAGAATAAAACCAGCCCTTCTGAAAATTCACATGTTCTGGCAACATTTTTTTGCTCACAGTTAGAGCTCAAACCATGGCTTAGATCACTGCACCAGGGTCTCCCACACACGAGGGTTATCCCAACAGTGCATGGTACCTACCAGCCCTTTGGAGGAAATAAGATTTAAATGTGTTTTGAAAAAGAATTTGCTTCTCCAGTGGGATGTGCTAAGGCTCAGGCACCTGTTCAAGCTGCCAGGATCTGATAGGGAACGAGATGCTCTCTGTAGGTGTGGGGCAATCCTGCGGAATTCACCTCCTGGCTATAATTCAGGGGGTGCTGCAAGTCCTCAGAATTGAGAGACCATCACATTCCTCCTGTCTCCCCAGGTTACCAGCACCAGCTGCTCTACAAACATGACAATGGCTCCTACAGTGCCTTTGGGAAGCATGATGCCAACGGCAACACCTGGTGAGTGAGCAGAACTGGGGCCACCCAGCCACGCCTATGGCCAGGAGTATGAATGGTATGAGCCTTCCTGCTTCTGAGGCCAATAGATACAAAGATCCTTTCTCCTCTGCTCTCTGTTTGCAGGCTGACGGCTTTTGTGGCCCGGTCCTTTGGCCAGGCCAGCCCCTACCTGTACATCGATGAGCAGCACATACAGGATGCTGTCCGCTGGCTGGGACAGAACCAGCTGCCCAACGGCTGCTTCCGGAGTGTGGGGAAGCTCTTCAACAATGCCCTGAAGGTATGGACAGTGGAGGAGTGGGAGAAACCCTAGTAGTGAGGAGGAGAGCTGGGTACCCGGCAGCTCCCACAGAACAGCTCTCTGCTCCCACTTGCCACAGGGAAGCACTCTCCCACCACACTGCTAGCTAGAATGAACTGTAATTGAAACGAGTGTGTTATAACATCAGTGTCCTCTCTCTTGCTGATTTGATCTCCTCTGGACCGCCTCAGGGGATTGCCTCTGAATCTGAAAAGTGACTATTAGAACGGCACCCTGGGGTGCCATGTTCATTGTCTCTGGGAGAATCCACATCAAATGGGCTCTGTTTATAAAATACAGATACTATTTTCTAACTAATGCCCCAGAAAGCCCACTTTAGTCTCGAAGAGTCAGTCTGGGCTCTTTTCTTCTCTCACATCATCACCGGCCATAAAGGTTCTGCAGAGCACGTTACATTCTCATTGACACCTGTGCAGCCCCTTTTCGTTAAGTTTGCCTGGCTGTAAATGATAGAGACTCAGAAAATTATTCTGCTGATGACACACAGGCAGGAATAGAGCCCAGCTCTCTCTCTGGGCTATGCTAGCTCTACAGGGCTATTCTGACTGAGGACACACAGGAAGCCAGTCGAAGAAAGGGCCATTTTTACATGGTCACTTTTCAGAATAGAACCGCACTTGTAGTAGAACAACTGACTGCAGATTGGTGGAGGGAAGCAGCAAATAAGCCTTGTGCAAAGTGAGATTTTCCTCCCTGAGGCTGTATTTCCTGAGCCTTAAACCTGGGTTTTACTCTCGGTTACTCCTGGGTGAGTGTGGAGCCCTGCATTGATGTTAGTGGAGTGAGTTACTGCAGATTTGTGCCGGTCTCACTGATCGGAGAATCTAGTCTTTACTGTGCGCAGCTTGTAACAAAAGATATGAAAGTTTTTTCTAATCAGCTAGAATTCCTTGAGTCTGTCAAAGAGAAAAGGCCCAGCTCAGGCTCCAAGCCAGCTTTCTATCAATGAGATGGGGAGCTCCACTCTCCCTCTCTGAGTACCATGGAGCTATAACTGTCACATTCCCTGGCTCTCCTCTGAATGCCAGATTGGCCCTGCAGGCTCAGCCCTGCCTTGCTCCTTTACCCTTGGAGATACCTGAGTGAGTAGTTCCCTGTCTGGTAGTTCAGGTAGTGTGGTTGCACCCAGCCACAAAGAGATCTAAATCTCCAATCTCCTTTCTCCATACGTCCCCAAGAGGAAGCAGAAACTCCTGTAAGCCATAAATTGCTGTGATGCTTCCTGGAGTATACAGAGTTGTGAAGCATCTCTCTACTACCTGCCCTTAGCATGAGGAAGCCTTGTCTGTGCCTGCCATTGGTCAGCTCCCAGCTCCACTGGCAACACAAGAATTCCGCTTCGCAGGGCTCACTGTCACACTACAGGTTGGCGATAGGCACACAGTAGCCCACCGAGCATCGCCCTGGAGTGTCCAGCCCCTGGTCCACTGGGCACACAGAATTCACAGATACATTGCTTCCAAAGAAGCAGTATGCTCCAGCTTACCAGTTCCACCTCAGATGCCCACTCCACTTAACACACAGCACTTAGACATGTTTACAGTGAAAACGAGAGAAAGTTTATTTAATGAAGAGAAGAGACTGGACTGACAGCAAGCAGGAGTACTGGAAATACAAGGTTATATCTAAAATAAAATCATAACACCCATTTGAGAATATAGGCTTGACTGACAACTCTTACAGAGCAATGATCGACCCCAAAGTCCTTCCAGCATTTTTCAGCCAGGCTCAGCTGGGATCTTCCATTCATGAGACAAGTCATGCTGCCAGTTCGCCTCCTAGGTGAAAGATGCCAGGTGTACCTCTGCACCCCCAGTTATCCTCAAAGAATTCATTGCCTTTACCGATGAACAGGATGCTCCCCACCCCCCCAAACTGGTTGTTTCTTCCTGTATGTTCCTTTCTTGTTGATTGCACAATCTATTGATTAGCATTTGGCTCAGTCTGTAGATTGGCCTCAACTGCGACGCGGACAATACATTCTATACATATATTTTGACAGAGAGATAAGCGTCCTTTACCTCCTGCCTAACAGGAACCTGTCTGTTACTTTCTGGTGACCAGCCCTAAGTCACAGACTTTAAAAACATAATTTTCAGTGTACATACACATAACTCCTTAAATATTATCCATGCATACATTTTGTAACGATTATGTCAACCAGTGGGTTACTGACTTGCAGAAGAGCATGCACCCCCTTATCTGCACAGTGAGACAAGTCGCGCTGTTCACAGTGAGAATGATGACCACTGGTTTGCTGGCTTTCAGCAGGAACCTTACATATCACCATTGTTGTGCTATTCGGTAGATATCAGACCCAGGGGATCCCTGTAACTCTTATGCATCCCTTATGCCCTCTGCCAGTTGGCACCAAGGGGTCCTTGGGTCACCCAGGCTCAATTCACCTGAGATGACATCTCTGAGCTGGAGGTCAATGAGGGAAGGATAGATGACTGAGGCTAAAGTATCTTTCTTTTGCCTCCCCTGATAGTCACCTCTTCATCCTCGCACCCACATGAATAGTGCTTCAAGCTACGAGGGCATCTTTGGCTCAAGTACTGGCCACTTCTGTATCATGAGGCCAGCAGAAGGCTCACCCCCAGTAGAAATACATATAGATGCCATTAGAAAACTTCCATTGGTCTCTGTTGGTATCTTCTGGTTTCTTCCAGAGGACCAGTAGTCCAAGAACATTCCTTGGCTCTATTCTGAAACTTAGTTGACCAAATGGAACAAATAAAAACTGGATGGAGATTTTTCAGTAGAATTTTGACTTAGGAGATGTCCTGTGATAAGGGCAAAATAGTTCTGATCAGCCAGGCCCTACCAGGAGTTATGGTTACAGCCTGCCTTGGACTGTCAGTGGTAATGAAGTCAGGCCAACTCCTTCAAGCCCCTCAACAGAGCTTTGGCTTCTTCTTTACTCATCCTAGGTGGCATAGACAGCCCCAGGCACATACAGAGGAGGAAATTCTTTCAGATCTGCTTCTCAGGAGAGGGAGTTGAGGAGGCTCAGGTAAATGGAGAAAGAAGGTTTAAGGCTCAGCTGTATTGTTTATGAGCCTAGCAAATCTCCAAGCTGCAATGGATGGAGCATTGTGTGAATCTTTGGAGCCAAATCCTTTCTGGGATCCCATAGACCAAGAAAATCCAAATCTGGGGAGATCAGGACCTGGAATTGAGACAGGGTCTCTGCACCTCCTCTCATTAACCTCTCTGGCTAAAGATTTCTCTAACCCAATTTGCAGAGCATGAAAATTTGGCCACAGTGCCGGTTGCTTCTCACTGCTCCCTCTGTGCCAGCATTAATCTGACAAAGGGATGTCTCTTACTGAGGGATGTCTGGAAGCAGTTTCCACATGGTAAGGAAGTAATGCATGCCCCTCTGCTCTCGTTTCACCTCTTTCTCCTGCTTCTCTGTGCACCCCACAGGGTGGCGTGGACGATGAGATCTCGCTGACGGCTTACATCACTGCCGCACTGCTGGAGCTCCATCTGGAGAAGAATGTGAGTAGCTCCTGAACGTTCACAGGGGTTGGGGGAACCCTCCACCCAGCCTCCTTCCAGAGCCGTAGGGTACAGGGAATGGTGGGCCCAAGTTAGGGAAATCCACTGCCACTTCATTTCTGCTTTGTATGTCATGGAGAAAGCAAAGGGCTGGTGATTCAGAAGTGAAGAGCATCTCTTTGAGGAAGAATCTGCCAATCCCGTGCTGGGTGGATGTTGTGTGAAATTCAAAGTCCCAGGTTCTTATTTCCCCCCAAAGCTGCTGACTGTCACCATGGGACTGGAGGACCAAGATAATTTGATCTTCTTTTGCCTGGGTCACTTGATTGAAATATCAGGTTATAGTGATAACACATTGTACAGCCCAAACCATGTTCCACCTATGAATCAAGCCTCAGAATCCCCCGCTGAGGCAGGCAAGTACAATCTGCTTTTTATAGATGGGAAACTGGCACAGAGAGAAAGCATGTGACTTGCCCAAGATTGTACAAGAAGTCAGTGGCAGAGTCAGGAAATGAACCCAGTGGCCTTATCTCACAGTTCTGTGCTTGAGCCATAAGAAATCCCCCATCCCTAATAAACATCAGGGCCCTCACTGGAAACCAGGCTCTGTGTGTGAAAGTCAACCTTCCTTGGGAAATAACATAACATACAAATAGTATCCACCTACCCAATGCAAGATGCAGTATCTGATCCACGCTTCCTAGGGAAATACCTTAATTAAATATGGGAACTGTTAGTATCCTACATTATTGGGAGACTGGAATTAATAGGCCATGAGTAAGATTGTCAGCACTGGCCTTCATTCTTGCACCTGTAAATTGTGGTGTAAATAATCAGAGGTGTAGTTTTGCACCTACAGTTATGTGGGGGGCGCATGTTCGGCTATCATTTAACTATCTAGCTACTGGTTTCATGGGTGCTATCAGGTGCTTAGAGTGCGCCTGCAAAGCTGCAGATAGAAAACCAGAAACTCAGTTAATGCTGACTTGAAAATCTGACCCTGGGACTCAATATTAAAGAGCCAAGCAGCAGAACGTCCAAACCTGGGTGCTGAACGTTAGGGTCCTTAATAAAACAAGGCTCCGTTTTCCAAGCTGCAGTACTCCCACCACTCCCATTGACTTCAAAGGGAACAGGGAGTGCTCAATGCCTCTGAAAATCAGGTCATTTCTATTTAGGAGCCGCATCTTAGACATGCAGGTTTGAAAACATTTTTCCAGGAGCATTACTGGGTACATCCACCTGACATGAATGCTGTACAGAAGTGACCACACATGGCCATGTCCCAGGTTACAATGTTTCTCATGGAAAATCCAGGATGATTCTTTGTGAGCTGTGTCTCTGGGTATGTCTAGTCTACATGGAGCTGGTGGTGTGATTCCCACTCGAGCAGACATACCTGGCTGGCTCTGATCAAGCTAGTGTGCTAAAAATAGAAGTGTTGCCATGGTGACATGGGCAGCACTCTGCATGTGCTTCACATGTGATCCTGTCTGAAACCCATGATACAGACTTGGGCACCACTTATGCCTCCGTGGCTACACTGCTGTTTTTGGTGTGCTCACTCAGTGAGAGCTAGTAAGAGTACATCTACCCAAATAGGAAATTACACCTCCAACTCCAACAGAGACATACTCTACTTCGGTTGTTTCCAAGCTCGACTTGGGGCCATGAGGGGAGATCCTTCCAGGACATGTTCCTTGGATGTATTAGAATGACTGGGGGATTGAGAACAGTTCCTGGAAGCTATACGTGGCCTAACCATCTTCATGTTCCTTTCTAAGGGCACCATGGTGGATGACGCTTTACTTTGCCTCAAGAAGGCATCACACGATGTGAACAGCACCTACGCCCAGGCCTTGATGGCTTATGTCTTCACACTGGCCAAGGATATGGAGACAAGGCAGCAGCTCCTGGAGCCGCTAGACCAACAGGCTGACCAGCTTGGTATGGTGGCTTCTTTTAGTAGCTACTTGTTCCCAAAGGGAATTACTCTGGCTGTTGGTAACACCTGATCCTGACAAGTTCTGAGCACTGCCAACTTCCTGGGATGTCCATGGGCCAAATCCTGAGGTCCTTATTCAGTTTGTTTTGCTATTAGTCGGGCACCACCCCCCCCCCCCATTGAAGTGAAGTCAGTAGGAGTTCTGCCTGAGTAAGAACTAAGAGCTGGAGAATTTCAGTTAGATTTCTGTGTTCCTGATTAGGTGCTTCTGAGAATCCCACCCAGTAAGAACTGAACAAAGACCTCAGGATGTGGCACACTGTAAATATACACCATATAATTAATGAGCGATGGGTTCACTCAGCTTCATTTGCACTGAACTAAATTGGGAGTATCTCCACCGAGAACAATGGAGTTACACCAGAGTCAAACAGATGTGAGAGGAGAAAATCATAGCTCTCTGGCTGTGCATTCTGCCTAGTCTATCCAAGCATTTTAATGCTCCCTGAGTAATTTTTAGAGATCTTAGACTACATTTGAGGGCTGTATCCACTGCTGTCCTGAAACAGAACTTTTTTTCTCTTCCTCCCTTGGTTTCACTCGCTGGTGGTTTCTGTTCACTTAATGAATATAGTTACAATTGGCACCCAAGTACTTGAAGCCAGAGCCTCTTATTGAAAGAGCTCAGAGATAAACTGTGGGTCAGATGGAGTTGTATTGACTCCAGAAAACCCTCTGCTACTTCTTGGAAAAACTGTTCTGCTTGTGTCACCTTGGAAGTAGCTAATCACAAATCTTTCCTGCCAGAACATTATTGGTTGCCATGGTAAATATCCCATATAAATATAATTAAGCAAATTACAGAACCTAGAGTCAGTGGGCCAAACCCTATTGTCTTTACTTGGTTTTTACTTAGTCTTTGCACCATCAGATTCTCAGTAAAGCCAGTGGGAGGTTTGCCTGAATGAAAACGTTAGGATTAGAAGGTGGCAATTAGAAGGTAGAGAGGGCCCTCAACTTCTGTCAGCTTTAATGGTGGCCAGGGTACTCTGCACATTGCAGAGTCAGTTCTTTAGGATTCTGTCCTTTCCGTGTGAACAAAGGCCACATGGAAATCATGTTGGGGATGTGTTGCTATATGGACCTGCAGGCTGATTAAAATCTCTGGTATGTTCTGTTAGTTTAAAATCAAATTCTATGTCTTGTCCGAGGTGCGATTACAGTTACTGACCCCAAAGACCTTCCAGTTAACGATGTCCAGATATAGGTGTTACCAGTTTCCATATGTTCTTACCTTACCCACATGAAGTTCTTGAAGCGTTCCTTAGGAGTGAGGGGAGAGCTGGTAAGAGGGACTTAGACTACTGGGCTTTCCTATAAAACAGCCAGCCTGAGCTCTGAGACCCCACAAGGTGAGAGGGTCCCAGAGCCTGGGCTCCAGCCCAAGCCCAAACATTTACACCGCAGTTTTACAGCCCCACACTCCGAGCCCAGCTCGAGTCAGCTGACCCAGGCAAGCTGCACGTGTTTAATTGTGGTGCAGACGTACCCTGAGACCACAATGTGGCCCAGAGAGCTACCAGCTTCTGCCCTTTCTAGCGCTGTTTTCTAGCCTGTCATAGAGCGGTGTGCACAGCCTTCACCTAAATGAGTCACTGTAAAAGCTTTTTTCTTGTTTTGTATCTCTTCCTTAAAGTGCATGGCCTGCTCTGAATAATGACTCTACTGTTCGCATTGTAGGTTCCCATGTCTTTCTCTCAGTGATTAAGCATTACATGGGTTCCGTTTCAAAGTTTTTGTTTCAACCTGCCAGCCCTGCAAACACCCTCATGGCTTTGAGAGTCAAGTTGGGCCCTTTCCTTCTCTCACATCATCATCTGCTACGAAGATCCAGTGAGGCAAACTCTGCCCTCACTGATGCCAGGGCAGCTCCCTAGTCTTCTGTGGGTTTGTTCTCATGTCCCTGATGGGACCTTACTGAATAATTCCATGGATGCACAGGAAGGACTGGAATCCTGCTCTCTCCGTCTGAGCCGTGCTGGCTCTGCAGAGCAGACGGGGTTGAAAAACGTGTTATTGTTACCACTGAAGCCATGGAGCAAAGCTCCTGAGTGAGAAGAGGCCATTTTCACATAGTCACTGTTCAGAGGGGAACTGCACTTTAAATACAAACAACCCTCCGTTGAAAGGCCACTATCATCTGGATTTGGGGGCCACAGCAGTTACCTGCGTGTCCCTAGAAATGAAGGGATCGGTGCTCTCAAGGGAGAAATGAAACCAGGCCCAGTAGCGTGTAATGTAATAAAGAGGTTCAGAAGCAGTTACAGTCACTGCACTAGGAAGTGCCCCAGACGGGTGTGAAGTGGACTCTCAGCCCCCAGAACATAGTGAGCTGCTGTTCTGTCAGACGTATGTTCTCCTCCACTGTTTTCCTCCCACCTCAGGAGAGGACTCGCCCCAGGAAGATGATGAGGAGGACTCTGAAGAGGTGGTGGAAGATTCTTCATTAATTGAGACAGTGGCCTACATCCTCCTAGCTCACATTTCCAAGCCAGAGGTGTCAGCTGCAGAAATCGCAGCTACCTCCCGGATTGTGCGCTGGCTCACCAAACAACAGAACCCCTATGGGGGCTTTGCCTCCACTCAGGTACCACCTGGCTCCCTCAGAAATGGAGGGAGAGAGAGACCCTGCATGCTTGGGGAATCCGGGGCCATGAGCCTAACCTGGCAATGAAACCCTAAAGGGAGGGTTACAAGTAACCTGCCGTGCTTGGAGGATTGGAGTGTCAGTCCCCATGCTGCTGACCTGTGGTGAGGATCATGCTGTAATGAGAGCTGGGGGTGGGAATCTGGCAGCTTGTGGCCTGGATGATGTACATCTTGTTTGTTTGTGAGCCGAGAGTTGGGATCTTGGCACTGGAATCAGGGCTGGAGTGTGCATGCTGGTGCAAGTGCCCCACAGTGCACAGACCCCGTCACTCCAAAGTGTTGACTCTTGATTGCAAAGACGTGACACACACAGCGAGGTGCCTGTCTCTCTTTCCCCAGGACACGGTGGTTGCCCTTCAGGCCTTGGCCAGATACGCAGCCCTGACGTACCACGAAGCAGAAGGGGTAAAGGTGACGGTGAAATCCAAGGAGGGCTTCCCGCAGGAGTTCCACGTGGATAAGAAGAACCAGCTGGTGCTGCAGCAGGCATCGCTCCATCAAGTCCCAGGGGAGTACGTGGTGCAGGCAGTCGGGAATGGCTGTGTGTACGTGCAGGTGAGTGACGGCCCATTGGAATCAATAGGAGTTTTGCCCTGTCTCCCAGGGGAGCAGGATTTGGCCCAACTCTGTATCTGTCGGTCTTTATTCTGTGTCTGGGTCTGCCTTTGACCCTGTCTATACTAAAGATTGAGCCTCAGGGGGCTTTGGCATGGTCACTAGCAGTAGTTACAACAAACACGGCTTGAGTGCCTCCACACAACAGCATTTCCCTGCAGGAGCATGTGTCAGCCCTGCTGGCCCATCCACAACTACTATGCTGTGCCCTGGTATGTTCTGGGAGAATATGAGCGGTTCTTTGTTCCTAGATTCTATGCAGCTATGATAAACCTCCTGCAGAATACACGCCATATAATTTCACCCTTGGTTCCTGCATCAAGTCCCAATAATCCTTGTAACAGCTGATGGGGTGAGGACTGTGGCTACCTGCCCCATGATGCATGTCCCTTGGGGATGTCATCCCATACAGAGATGGGGAAGGGAGGAGAATTGTCTAACCCTGATACACTGAGAGACAAGGTGGGCGAGATAATATCTTTAGTTGTGTAGCACCCCCACAACACACCTTTCAAGACCCCTGGGTCCTACATATGGCTATCACAGCATGTGATGTACCTCGTCCAGTGCACTAAACGCCCCAATAACAACTATGTGGGTGAAACCAGACAATCACTACACTCTCAAATGAACTCACAAGGAAAATGATAAAAGACAAAACACCCTAACATCCGTGGGAGAACACCTTTCACAAAGCAGTCACTCCATATCTGACCTCTCAGTCCTTGTCCTCAAAGGAAATCTGCACACTTTCTGAAATGAGCCTGGGAGATTAACCTCATAACTTGGCTTTGCTAGATGCTAAAAAACAAACATGGAATCAAAATACTAGATTTATGCCTTATTACAACAATCTATAACCCCTAATCCTCCCCTTCCTCCCATCTTTTTTTCCCTTTCCCGTCTATGACTAGAGAGGTGTTAACTGGCCGCTTCACCTTGAATGGTCCCTTGAAATATGTGTTAAGTACTTAGTTTAAACTATCTGTTCAACCTTGTATTTAGCTGACACTCTGAGGGCTTGTCCACACTTAAAACACTACAGCTGTGCTGCTATAGCGTGTCAGTGAAGATGCTACCTATGCGGACAGGAAAGGTTCTCCTGTCAGCGTAGGTACTCCTTGTCCCTGAGATGCAGTACCTATGTCAACAGGAGAATTCTTCCATCGATATAGCACTGTCTATACCGGGGCTTAGATCAGTTTACCTGCATCGCTCAGGGTGTGGATTTTTTCACACCCCTGAGCAACCTAATAATACCGACCTAATTTCCTAGTGTAGACCGGGCCTGAGTACATTTCCCAGACTTTAAGAAGAGCTCTATGTACCTCAGAATCTTGTCTCTCACCAACAGGAGTTGGTCCAATAAAAGATATTACCTCACCCACCTTATCTCTAATATCCTGGGGCCAGCATGGCTGCAACAACGCCTGATACACTAACACAGTTAGTCCTGCCTATATCCTTAGAACCCAGCTACCATCTGACAGCTGTGCAAAGCCAGGCTCATGAGCAGCTTCCCCACAGAGTTATCCCTGGTGTAACCATTGAAGTCAAAGGCCTTATGCCAGGGATGCATTTGGCTCCATAGGTTAACCATGTTGTATTTGGACACAAACCCTTGTGTGGGGTCAGCCAGGTACCAGCTGGTGACAAACTGGTGAGAAGCCTGTGGTGTAGATGGGTCTGTTTACGTAGCAAGCCCTCAGGGCACTACATAGACAAATTCTTCCCCCCAGACGACACTGCGCTATAATGTCCCGCCCCCAGAGAGCAAAGCAACCTTTGTCCTGGATGTGAAGACAGTACCTGAGGAGTGCAACTGGGCTGCCAGGAAACGCTTTGAGCTCCACGTGCAAGTCAGGTATGGGATCCCTGCCTGTGCTGTTTCTGTGCTGTCTCTCCCCTGGCTCCCTTTTCTGCAACAGGGCTGGGGCAACATTGGCAACGCCATGAAAAGCTGCCCAATGGAGCTCTGTGGCAGTGGGGACTGAGATGCACTGTCTGACCTTCTCCTCTTCCCGTGCTTCTTCCATATTGTCCCAGCCCTTAATATGTCCAGAACTGGGGGGAAGGGAGGGAGGAGGGGACTAAGAGACAGCAGCTGCAGATTTTCTTTTACTCAGGAGAAGGGGGCAACTTGCATCATGCTCAGGGTCTCAAGCAACCTCCCAGAGATCTCAGTCAGCATGAAGCAGCTCATGGGGTCATAAGCAGTGAGCATCACACTCATAATGGGCCTCTGGGAGCAGGAGCTCCCCTGCTGCTGCAGGCTTGTGGCAATATGGGCTGGAGCAGCCCAGAGTCTATAGGCAGGACATGGCTGTTCAGGACAGTCCTCATGCAACCCCTCTGCTCTGTGTGAGAACCACGAGAGCGTTGTGGAAGAGGGGGAACACATGGAGGGAGGAGAGAGTCCAGTTCCACCCGTGTTCAATCTTCTGGATGGGGATTATCCTGGTCCATACTTTCCATGCTCCTGAGACCACTGGCTGCTCTGACCTCAAACAGCTTCACCCATTCTCCCTCCTGAGGCCTAATGGCAAGAGGTGAGAGGCTGGGGACCAGGCCTATCACCAGCTATGGAGCCTAAGATCTTTTATCACTTCTTGCTCAGTGACCTCATCCCTGGGAAATGGCAATTGGGACGGGGGAGAGTGAAACATGAACCCTGACTGACCAGTTACTTCAAGATGGACAAACCCTCTCCCACGCTGACAAGGCAGGGTAGAGAGTACGAGGGAGGGGTTTCTTGCTCTCTCTTCCATTGGCTGGAGGGGACTCAGCTTTTCTGGAACTGGGTGATAGGGGGTGTTCATCACCCACTCCAAGGACTGCTACACTGACCATCCCTCTCATTGCACCTTCTCTCCCATCTTCCTTCAGCTACATCGGAGATCGGGAGAGTAGCAACATGGCCCTGATAGAGGTGACGATGCTCTCAGGGTTCATCCCCGTGAAGAAGTCCTTGAAGAAGGTGAGATGTCCCCACCCCAACCGTCCTTCCCCAATCATACAGGGACCCTATGTTCCGTGCATGACTCAGTCAGAAACCACCAGTGCTTCAGGACAGTTTATGGAGAGAGCTCCACCCATGGAGCTGTATACTGGAGTCTCAATACTGTATATTGAGACTCCACTAAATGCAGAGATTGGCCATGTTCTCAGTTACATCACGAGGCAACATTGAATCCAAAGGAGTTGCACCACGACACATCCCAGTATATCTCAAAACAGCACTGCCATGCGGTCTGTCACGATGTCTAGGGTTATATCCTAAGGCAACACTTAGTCCAAGGAAGTCACTATGGGACATGTCACACGATACCAGAAGGAAACCAGGCAGCTCTGTTGTGTGTTCCTGCTGAAGAGATCGAGCTGGCCTGCATTTGGTTATGGGGGTATGTTCTAAACCTGACAGAGGCCCCCACCTTGTAGCCTATGTTCTCCCGGCAAACCCAGTACTGTCGTAATCAGGAAGGCCACATTCCGCCTCATGGATGGGGAGGGGGCAGCAAGTTTTCCAGCACTCTCATGTGCTGGAAAACTTGCTACCCCCTCCCACATCCATGAGGCAGAATTTGTTTATCTAATGGAGCAAAGGGATTTGTGAAATACAGTCATGGGAGGAGGGGGGTCTGTAGAGTGTGACACCCTCCCTAGGCCGGGGCCATGAGACTCATTGGGCCTGGCTCTGATGTCACTCACCACAGTTTTACACGGATGTAACACCATGGGCCCCTCACCGACACTGGCATGGGTGAGTTCACAGTAAAGTCCAATGAGCTGATGCTAAACTGCGCTCATCTCTCCTGCTCCCTGGCAGCTGGAGAGGATGCCCCTGGTGAAGAAGACGGAGATCGAGCCCAGCAAACTCACCATCTACCTGGAGGAGGTGAGTGCAGTGCAGGGCTCTATCAGTTCAACACGGAATAGGCGGGTGCACGTGAGACAACCAGGGTGCACAGGGTGGTGGGTACAGCTGGGGCTAAGGGCAAGCAGGAGAGAGTGAATGGGAGACCTGACACTGTGGAGACAGGGGAATTACTGGGGGGTGGGGGAGATACAGTTGGGATTGGGGTGAGCATGATCATAATCTTCCTCGTTCCCTTCACTGTTCTTCCTTAGCTGGACAAGTCGCCAGTCAGCTTCAAAATCTCTGTGAAAAAAGAGATCAAAGTGCAGAACCTGAAGCCAGCGACAGTGACGGTCTATGATTATTACCAGCCAGGTAGGATCTCACTGTCAGAGAGATAAGTCACCAGCCTCTCCTCTGCCCACACACACAGCTCTGCCCCTTCCTCTCTGTCCTGCGCCCCCCCCCCCCGTTATTCCAGTCCTGGGGCTCCCACATACAACCTCCCAGACTTGACTTGCATAATGCCTTGATCATGCCTTTTTCCTCTCTTGAGCAGAGGCAGGCTGTCACCATGTTGGTTTTGTGATGTGGAGAAAACCAAATTCAATGCAATTGTGGCCTGCTCTGGCTCTTAACTCAGGTCTTGGTAGAAATGGGGCTTTTTTGTTAATCTACTCTGCCACCTCCAGCTCCTCAAGTCTCCTGGCAATATTTGGCTCTTGTTTAATGAGATAGGAATGGGACTTTACCCCAGCTATACATTTAAAGGAGCCTTTAACGCTACAAACCCTGACCAATCTGGAGGCAGAATTTAAGTTTATGCCTCTCATGAGTATTGTAGTAACCCCAGTGGCCATTGGTCACTCTCCTTTCCCAAGGGATGTTGGGAAGATGCTTGTCCTGCCAATCTAGGCACTGAAGAGAATGTGGCAGGGAACTGAAGTCACTAGAGATTGCTGTCCTAAAGGGGAGCAAGCTCCAGGTCTTGTGCAGTTCTGCATTTCACAGCAAATTCTCCTCCCTCATACAGGTGACAGTGCGATTACAGAATACAACGCTCCCTGCAGCTCAGGTAGGTGTGGCATGGATACACCCTCGTAGGGGCAGCATATTGAATGGTTAGAGCAGGGGCCCGTAAGTAGAACTATGATGTACTATTCCTTGCTCTGCCACTGACCTGTTGTGTGACACTGGACACATCACTGCACCTCCTGCTGCTCGGTTTCCCCATGTGCTGTGTACCCTAGTGGTACAAAGTTCCACATCTCATTCCTGCACAACTCTAGGCATTCAGTCCTCTCTGATGTAGGACTGAATTTCAACCAGTGATGGAGAGGTTATGGGATCTGTATCCAAGCCCCTGAGACCTGGTTAATGGGCTGGATCTAAACATGCCACCTAGAGATGAAAGACTATGTCCCCCATTTCCAATCCACTTTAATGATGCAGTCCCACACCATCCCAATTTAGCCCAGGACTGGAACTGACCACATGGATATTAGTGAAGACGGAGTATCTCATTCCCTGAGTCCTTTAAATTCATCCAGCATCGTGGATGTTCTTATTCTTTTAAAAACAACGAGGAAGAAGTGGATTTTTTACCCACAAAAGCTCATGCCCAAATAAATCTGTTAGTCTTTAAGGTGCCACCGGACTCCTTGTTGTTTTTGTGGATACAGACTAACACAGCTACCCCTCTGATACTTATTCTTTTGTTCTGCAGATGTCAAGGAGGAGGATTCCCAGTAAAGCCCTCTGGCTCTGGGCCCTGAATTCCTCAATCTGGGCATCACTGCTGGTAGGGGAAGAACTTCCCAGCTTTGGCCTCTTTTCTATGAGGCTCATTTCTGTTCCCCTTCGCTTTTTCTCCTTCTTTTGATCTGCACTCATCTTCTCAAGGGGAAACGTGGCTTGAGGCGCAATAGCATGGAACTGGGCTGTAACCCAGGAGAGCCAAATTAATGGGTCAGGACATGCAAAGAGGAGAGCAAAGCCATTGGGGGTCACATCCAGGTGGGATCCATCTGCTGGAAGCAAGGAGGTAAGAAAGAAGGAGGAAGAGCTGGAGAAAACGGTCCCCTCAAGTTGTGCTGGGACCTCTATGATCTCTTCCTTGCCTTGGTTTCTTCCTTTGCGTGGGATTTCTTTAGGACTCAAGGAAAGGCCTGACCTACAAAGTTCAGATTTGGATCCTGATTCCCCAGAGCAGCAGGGAGTTTGCTTCCACGGTTTTGGTTCAGTTCCTACTGTATTAAAAGCAAAATGAATAAACTGTACTATGGATGCCTGTGTGCTGTGCGCCTATGGAACCCGTGTCTCCTGGTCCTTGTCTCGAATTTCTTCTCTTCCTAGAGCAGATTGAACGTCTTTACATCCGCGAGGTTCTAGTTTTTGTTTTAAAACATAGCACTGGTAAATGCTGCCAGATTGACAGCCTGGGGCACTAATGGCTTCTCTTTAACCTCAGACCAAGCAGAGCAAGGACAGTAGCAAGGGCCAGCTTCCTACACATGCACACCCTGGGTCACCAGCATGCATCACTCTGTCCTGAGGGAACTCGTCTGGGATGACAGGCAGTTCAGTGGCCGTGGTCTGTCCATCACTGCTGTGATGAGACAGTAAACAAGAGGGTAATATCCTGATGGTGGTTCTAGGGAGCACCTGTCCCATTAGGTACTGGACTGAGACAGGTCATTAGAAGCCAGAAAATTGAAATCATCTTCAATTCGAATGACAGTTTTTCCCACAATGCTGGTCCACCCTGACACACTCAGCAAAGAGCAGGAGCTCATGCAGAGCAGAACCAAGGTGCATGGGCAGAGCTGTGAAGAACTCAGCACTGGAATAGCAGGGGGACTCCAGAGCAGGACTGAGGGGCATTGGCAGAGCTGTGTGGGGAGCCCCAGGCTGGAATAGCAGGAGGGTTGCAGGGAAGGACTGAGGGGCACAGGCAGAGCTGTGGGGGGAGTCCAGCATTGGAATAGAAGGGGGCTGCACATCAGGATTGAGGGGCATTGGTGGTCAGCTCTATCTGGCATCCAGGGACCACCCAGAATGGTCACATCAGCAAGCGCCTCTGCTTGGCCTCCACCCAACAGCAAGGAGATTCTGTTCCAGCACCATTTTACTGCAATGGCCTTTTCCTGCCCATGGCACCATGTCAGAAAAGGAAGCACAGTCACATCTAATAATTGTTGGTTGCTATTTTCATGCAGCATGTTTAGCTATTGGTTGGTCTCTCTCTTCTGGGCCTCATCTCCCTTAGCTCCTATGCAATAGCGCTGCCCCCCCCCCCCGCACTTGCATCACTCCAGTCGTGGAGGGAGAGGTCTCCTACTCCTCCTGTAGGTGCTGCTGCCTCAGTCATGACAGTCTGGGATCTGCAGCACGGGCTACTGCTCCACTACTGCAGTGCTCTTAGCACAGCAGCCAATGCCTGGGATTTCATGGCTAGTGACACAATTTTGGCCCCAGCTGGAACCAGTCTGGGAATGACTCAAGGTTCCAGCTCTTGTGCATTTCAAATCCTGCCCTGGGGAAATCCCTCTGATTGGCTGCATTCCCCACTTAGAATCATAGAATACCAGGGTTGGAAGGGACCTCACCTCAGGAGGTCATCTACTCCAACCCCCTGCTCAAAGCAGGACCAATCCCCAGACAGGTTTTTACCCCAGATCCCTAAATGGCCCCCTCAAGGATTGAACTCACAACTCTGGGTTTAGCAGGCCAATGCTCAAACCACTGAGCTATTCCCACCCCCCCTTGATCCCTTCCTGGGGAATAGCAGCCAACCAGGGCTGCTGCAGGTGTCTGACAAAGCTGTCCCCCCTCCCATCAGGGGCCAGAGCTGTTTTTGGGTAGGGGAGTGGGAGCGGGAGCAGCTGACACCATCCTCACAGAAGCGGGGCGGGGGGAGGCCAGAAAGAGCAGCTCAGGGTGAACCTGCTCCCCCTTCTTGTGAACAATGGGTCAACTTGCTCCCTGCTCCTCCCCTCTGCATCCCTGCAGCACCCAATCTGGGAAGGGGCAGAGGGGAGTGAAGACCCTGTGATACTGCAGGAGGAAAGAGGTGCACTGAGGGACAATGGGTAAACATGGGGCTGGGCCAGCTGTGGCACTAATTGCTGGGACCTGGGTGGGGGGGGGTGGCCAATGTGGGACTGGGACTGGGACTGGGAGGCAGAACTGATGTGGGGACTAGTGGGTGCAAAATACAATATAATGTTGAAAAATCTCATGAATGTTGAGCCAATGCCATGAGTTTTGATCAGACTCCTGATTTCTGAACCTTGGGAGTTGGCGAGACCACAGCCACTGGAGATGGGCTGGGTCCAGAGGGTTTTATCCTGCCCCTGGTGGTGAAAGCAGGTTTGTTTATTCCAATTTTGAGCAATTCAAACAGGGGGGCTTCCCCCAGCTTCCATGGGGCTGGGCCCTGTGTCCACAGAAAAAGCAGGGGTTGTAGGAATGTTTGCAGAGTTCACCTTTAGAGTGACCAGACAGCAAATGTGAAAAATCGGGACAGGGAGTGGGGGTAATAGGAGCCTATATAAGAAAAAGACCCCAAAATCAGGACTGTTCCTATAAAATTGGGACATCTGGTCACCCTATTCACCTTTCACTAAGGGCCTGCGTAAATCTCTCTAGGTGCCTTTGAAGGGGTCTGCGTCCCACAGGTGCCACCTAGTGGTCAGGCAAGGGAGTGGTGGGTGCTCTTCTGTCTTGGCACTCTCTGTTGACAGCCATCCTGCCCTGCAGTAGGCTTTCCCCTTCTGTGACTCGGTCCTCCAGCTGGGACACAAGTTGTTTCCACCCTTCCAGGTTATCTAAAGAGTCCAACAAAGGCTGGTTCTGCTGTCCAGCCAGGAGCTTCAGGCCTCACCCAGCCAAAGACCCTGAGTTGGACTCTCTGGGATATGGGGGCTCCCTAGTGCTGGGTCTCTGGTACCAGGTATAGGCTTTTCACCTCCAGCCCTGGTGATTAGGGGAACCCAGCCCCACCAGGGCCCAAAGTTAGGCAGCTGAGTCCTGCCTCCTAGAGTGCTATGTGCTGCCCCCCGGATCACTTCCTACCAGCCTCCCCACACAAGAGGGAAAAGCAAAAGCCAGTAAATGAAATAAATCAAAGAATAAATCTCCAACATTACAAATGGCCCGAGTTCTTTTCCCTCAGCAGGTCGGCTAGACCATCAGTAGTCAGGACCCCAGCAGCTGGGCCTCCCATCATGCTCCTTTGCAGAGCCTGTCCGCTCATCTCCCCTGGCTTCCTGCTACTCCGCTTCCTTCCGTGCCCCCTTTCAGCTCCTCCCCCCAGCCTGGGCATGCACTGCAGGTGGAGCGGGCCCAGAGTTGTTCCTTAACCCCTTCCTCTCCTGCATGGGGTTTTTACTCCCCATCACAGAGCCACGTACAACATAGTCCCAGAAATGACCATTTCCCTCTGACTCTCAGCTGCTCAGTGTGGCCCTCCTCTGTTTACAGAGCTCCACTGCTGGGGGAGGGTTCATCTGGCAGGGACTGCTGGAGGAGAAGCCAGGCACAAAACCAAACACCCCTGACCCACCCCTTCTCCGAGGCCCCTCCCATGCCCCACCCCTTCCACCCACTTGCTCCATTCCCCCCCCATCACTCACTCTTCCCCACCCTCATTCACTTTCACTGGGCTGGGGCAGGGAGTTGGGCTGCGGGACAGGGTATGGGCTCTGGGCCAGTGGCGTAGCCAGGGTTTCAGTGTAGGGGGAGCAAAAAACAAAAAAGGCGCCCCCCCTTGGCTCCTCCTCTGGCCACGCCCCCAGACCGGACCCCCTGCCGCTCACCTTCCCTCCTGCACTGCCGCCTGTCCCCGGCGCCTGTCCCAGTGCTTGGCTGTGCCTGCACCGGCCGGTGTACCGACAGAAACATGAACCGCTCCGATTCGCTACTTTGGCTGCACGGAGCATGCGCGTCCGAACTGAGCATGCCCAGTAACCTCCGCTGTCGCCGCTGCCCTCTCTCTGCCCTCACTGCTACTCACCATTTGCTGCCTGCTCTTTGGGGGCGTTTAAAATGCTCAAGGGGGCAAATCGCAGCGGGGGGGCTGCCAGGGTCTGAGCGGGGGACAGAAATTTACTGGCCAGGGGGGTCAAGCTGCTGTAGGCAGCGGCAGGAGAGAGGCTGAAGGGGAAAAATTGGAGGTGGGGGGTGGTAGCCGGGGTTAAGCGGGGGGGGGGGGGAGACGCTGCCAGACCCTGTGCGGGGACAAAACCCCCGTTTAGGGAGGGGGAGGGGGGGAAGTGGCCCCTCGGGATGAGCCACCTGCTGGGCTCGCAGATCTGGGGGTGTCGGGGTTGTGGTGGGGGGCACAGGCTGTTTTCAGTTGTGCCCCGTGTCAGCCCCGGAGCAGGGGGCGGGTTCCTGGGGCTGGGTCTTAAAGGCACCGGCAGCCCAATTCTTAGACTGTCAAAGCTCAGACACCGCAGCTCCTCTCTAGCCTATACAAGTGCTGCAGGGCTCTTACTGCTCCAGCCAGGAGACTGAATGCGGGGAAATATTGTACAGATGCCCCCTCCCTCCCTCAAACTCTGCCTCTCACATTTTGACTATGTAAAAGTGTCTTCTATCATTTTCTATGTCTATATGAAATCACTGCAGCTCCTTTCTCTTATACAACGTGCTGATTTGGTAACTCCCTCCCAGAGCCCACATGTCTGTACCCCCTCCTGTACCCGAATTCCCTGCCCCAGGTCAGAGCCTGCACCCGTCACTCAAACTCTACATAGCCTGCAACCCTCCTGCACCCCCAACTCCATCCCAGAGCCTGCACCCCAAACAGGGCTGGATTAACCTGTTGTGGGCCCGGTGCTAAACATATTTGTGGGTCCCCATGGGGGAAATGGGGACATGAGGCATGGGGCAGAGGCCTCAGAGCGAGGGGCTGACTGGGGGCAATGGGATATGAGTCATGGCACGGCAGGGACAGCCCCACTCCACCCAGCCCAGTACAAGGGCACTGTTTACAAACCAGGAGCTGCCAGACACACGCTGTCCAGCCCAGCCCTGCACTGCCATTATGCTTCTTCCCCTTGGGGGTGGGCCCATGCTGCACCATGCTACCCCCTGCCCAGCACCCCTCTGGCTCCCTATGCGCAGTGCCACACCACCCAGAGACCCCCACAAACCCCCTGCCCAGCACCCCTCCGGCTCCCTATGCCCAGTGCCACACCACCCAGAGACCCCCACAAACCCCCTGCCCTGTACCCCTCTGACTCCCTTCGCCCAGTGCCCCCCCACCCAGAGACCCCCCCCAACCCACTGTCCAGCACCCCTCCGACTCCCTATGCCCAGTGCCACACCACCCAGAGACCCCCACAAATCCCCTGCCCTGCACCCCTCTGACTCCCTTCGCCCAGTGCTGCACCATCCAGAGACCCCCACAAACCCACCTGCCCAGTGCACTCCCAGATCACTCCCCCACCCACTCAGAACCCCCCCACAGATCCTCTCACTGACCAGTGCCCCCCAGCTGAAGACCACCCCACAGCCCTCCCACAACTGCACAGTGCCCCACACCTTCCCACCCAGAGGCCCCTACAGATCCCCTCACTGTCCAGTGCCCCCCATCACCACAACTGCAGTGACCCGCACAGACGCCCCACACTTCCCAGCGCCCACACACACACAATCTCCCCCACTGACAGCCCCCCAACACATAGATCTCCCCACCCCCCCCAGTGCCCAGCACCTACCCAGACCCAGGGGCGGCTCTAGACCCCAGCGCACCAAGCAGGCGCTTGGGGCGGCCGTTTCCCGGGGGGGCGGCATTTGGCTCCGGTTGAGCTCCCGCCGTCATGCCTGCGGCAGGTCCACCGGAGCCCGGAACAAGCGGACCTGCCGCAGGCATGACTGCGGCGGGTCCCGTCTTCCCGCGGCTCCGGTTGAGCTCTCGCAGGCATGACTGCGGCAGGTCCGCTGGTCCCGGGCTCCGGTGGACCTGCCGCAGGCATGCCGGCAGGAGCTCAACCGGAGCTGCGGGAAGAGGGGACCCGCCGCGGGACCGGGGAAGGGCGGCGCAGCGCTCCGCGCTGCTTGGGGCAGCGTGATTTGTAGAGCCGCCCCTGCCCAGACCCCCTAGAGACCTACTCTCCCACACCCTAACCCCCAGCCACAGTAGCCGGCCCTGATGGGAGGTGACTGTGGCTGCGAGGCTGAGATGGCAGCGCAGCCAGAACTGGTCCTGGGGCAGGATAACTCTGGCCTCTTGGGAATGGTGGAAGCAACCAGGCTGGAGCAGGAGCAGAGCCTACCCGGGCCAGGCTCTCTCAGGACCCAGCTGAGCCTCCCCCCTCCCCGACTGTTCCCTGTGAGTGGCTGAGACTGGCCCAGCCTCTGCACCAGTCCCAGGCGGCTCTTCCCCCAGGGAGGCAGGTGGGGCCCCACAGGTCCCAGGCAGTGGAGACAGCTCAGAGCTGGAGCAGTGCTGGGTAGTGGGGCAGATCCCTGAGACGTGACTCCCGTGATCCTACCCAGCCCACCCACAACCATTGGCCCTGTGGCCAGCAGCCTTGCAGAGCACACACCTCTCTCTCTCCCTGCTTTCCTATCACCAGTTATGTTACTACAGGAATGAAATCGAGACATCCCGTAAAACAGCTAGTTCCACATTGTTATAACAGATAATTACAAAGACTAAAGTACATGCTTTACTATAATTAGGACCAGGCAACCCAAGATGAAAACTACACCGTGGCAGAGTCCTACAACCAGGTATTTGAGGCCAATCCCTTTATCAATGGAATCCTCAACCAAAATATGAGGAAGGAGACGAGTCACCCTCAAACTTTCGACAATAGCTCAAGGTCAGACACCAAGAAGACCAGTGCCATTTGTATTCTGGTTTTGGATAAAATACTTGATCTTGCCTACATCATAGAAACCTTCCTCTCTCCAAGTCTACACCCCACTACACCCTTTAGCGATAAAGTAACCATTAAAGAAGTTCTGAATCAGTCGTCTTTCTTCCCAATTTAGGTTTAACAATAAAGCTGTAACCTAAGTAGCTATGGGAGATGACAGTACAACTACTAGGTATTGGTGGGGGAAAAGTGTGCTACTAATGTCCTGGATATACTGGCAGGGCCGGCTTTAGGATAATTCAACCAATTCCCCTGAATCGGGCCCTGCCCCTAAGAGGGTCCCGCACCCAAGCCCCAGTTCGGTGTATTGGCAAGAGTCAGTGCACTGTACCAGGGTGGCCCGGCTTCTCCAGGGGACAATTTAAAGGTCCTGGGGGCCCTTTAAATTGCCACCACTGCCACACTGCTGGAGCCATGGGGTAGGGCTGTTGGGATCTGTGGGCTACTTAAAAAGTCTGTGGCTCCCTTTGCTTCTATCGCCCCAGCCCTTTAAATAGCCACTGGAGCCCCGCCGCTTCCCCAGGGCTCCGGCAGCTGTGTACATGGCCAGGGCTGTGGAAGCAGGGGAGCCCCAGGTGGCTGCTGCTACTCTGGTGGGGGAGGGAGGAGGAGGAGGGAGCACTTACCATACCGGGTGGTCTGTACCCCCTGTACCTGCACCCCGTGCCCTGTCTCCAGCCAACCCCTGCTGCACCCCCCCTGCCTGAAGCCAGCCATTCCTGCACTCCTCTGTCTTCAGCACTGCCAATCTATGCCACACACCCCCTATGGCCCTGCTTGAAGCCAGCCAGCCCACCCCACCCCACCCCACACACCCCTGTCTCCAGCCATTGCTGCACCCCTTGCCCTGCCTGCAGCCAGCCCCATGTCCACTGGTGTCCTGCAATTCCCTGGGCAGTAACCCTGCACACCTGCTTCAATGATGGGAGAAGAGAGCAGCTGGTATCCATGTGCACACCCTAGGGTGACCAGACATCAAGTGTGAAAAATCAGGATGGGGTGGAGGTTAATAGGATCCTATATAAGAAAAAGACCCCAAGATTGGGACTGTCTCTATAAAATCGGGACATCTGGTCACCCTAGCACACTCCCAGGGAGTGGCGGGGACCCACACATGTGAAGCGGAGCTCATTTCTAGTTCAGTCCCATCTTTTTAAAAAAGAACTGTAGGTAGTGTTAACATACAGCCATATTTTCCCGGACATGTCAGACTTTTTGGTTCTTAAATTGCTGTCCAGGAGGAATTTTTAAATCTGGAAATATAGTAACCCTATTGGTACCAGAAATACATATTCTGGCACATCCCTTAAATCAGAACTTTTTATAGGGAACCGGTTGCTAAGAAAGGAAAGGCTTTTTTTTCCCCACCTTTTTTTCCTTTTTTTTTAAAGTCATCCCTGCTGGGGCCCCGCCGAAAATATTTGAATTGGGTGGGCCCCAAACTTCCTAAAGCCAGCCCTAACTAGTCTGTTCAGTGTTATAGCTTTTAATTTGCTACTGCAAACACTGTAATAGAGCATTAATGTCCCAATGTACTGTAGCTTGTTTTAACTTACTGTAATACTAGAAGTGGTGCATGTGACTATTGCCGTAACGAGGGCAAGGAGAGTGAGGCACTTGCCTCGGGCACAGAAAGTGAGGGGCTCAGAAAGTCTCTCCTTCAGCGGCAATTCGGCAGCAAGTCCTTCCCTCTGAGAGGGACTGTGGTACTCGTTGCCGAAGTGCCGCTGGTCGTCTTCAACGGAGATGGGCGGCGCATACGGCTCTTTTGCAGAAATTCGTTGGTGGATCCTTCCCTCCAATAGGGAAGAGCCAGACATGCTGCCTCTGTTCCTTGCCTTGTGTGCCAAAAATCCCTAGTTACAGCTCTGCATGTGAAGCTCTCTTAAAAGCTGACACTACAGTAGTGATATTCTCAAGCCAGCATGCATAAGGCTGGGAGTGGGGAAGGGGAGTGCATTTAGGTATACCCCCAAACCTTACCTCCGTTTTCACGTACTCACACACAAACGAGTGAAAGAGCGTGCCTCACTCATCCAATAGGTCAATTTGGCACATTAGCCAGGAGGAAGCAGATCGTGAGCATTTTTGACCGCAAAGCCCATCCCTCCAGATTTGCAACCATCCCCGGAACAGTGACAGGTGCACAACCGTCCCCGGAACAGTGACAGGTGCACAACCATCCCTGGACCAGTGACATGTGCATAGGGAGCCAAGTCATTGGAAATAATCAAGGAGGAAGCCAGTGGAAAAAATGAATGGGGCCACTCTGGTTACCACCTTGGGGTCAGGGGCGTCCTCTGTACCCCCAAACCTTACCTCCCTTTTCACTTATTCACACTGTGACGAGGCAGTTCTGGCGGTACCAAAGTGAGAGTGCCAGTTCAGGACAAATTGCTCAAACAGGGCAGTTACAGCCCTCGGCTGGGGGTTTTCCACCTCTAAGGCAACCCAAACCAGCCAGACAAAAAGGACTTTGGTTTCACCGCACTGGGTAACACAAGTCACACAAACAATGTCCTTAGACACTCCAGCTCCCAGTATCACCACCAGACCCACTCGTCCTGGGGATGAATGGTTATGAAAACCAACACCCCAATAAAAGAAAACGGTTCTCTCGATCCCAAAGGACCAAGCCCCAGCCCCAGGTCAATATACACATCTGATCTTACCCACAAATCACGCTGTTGCCAATCCTTTAGAATATAAAATCTAAAGGTTTATTCATAAAGGGAAAAAGGTAGAGATGAGAGCTAGAATTGGTTAAATGGAATCAATTACATAGAGACAAAGTTCTTAGTTTAGGCTTGTAACAGTGATGGAGTAAACTGCAGGTTCAAATCAAGTCTCCGGAGAACATCCCTCGCTGGGATGGGTCACTAGTCCCTTGTGTAGAGCTTCATTTCCTAGCAAAATCCCTCCAGAGGTAAGAAGCAGGACTGAAGACAAGATGGAGATGAGGCATTAGCCTTATATAGGCTTTTCCAGGTGTAAGAACCTCTTTGTCCTTACTGTGGAACATTACAGCAAAATGGAGTCTAGAGTCACATGGGCAAGTCCCTGCATACTTTGCTCAGTTACAAGGCGTATCTGCCTTCTCTCCATGGGTCGATTGTGTAGCTGATGGTCCTTAATAGGCCATCAAGCGAACTTATCAGAGCTAACACCAACTTGTCTGCGGTGTCACCCAGAAGCAGAGCACAAATACAAAATACAGACAGTACAGAGCCAATACTTATAACTTCAACTACAAAATGATACAGACAGCATAATCATAACCACCAACCCATAACCTGGTCTTAGCCACCGTATATGACCACCTTTACCTAAGATTTGGTGCCACTACAGGACCTTGGTTGCAAACTATGTTCTACATGGTCCCAGTTTATATCAATAATGTCACACACACACAAACGAGTGAAAGAGTGCGCCTCACTCATACAATAGGTCAATTTGGCACATTAGCCAGGAGGAAGCAAATCGTGAGTGTTTTCGACCACAAACCCCATCCCTCCAGATTTGCAACCATCCCTGGACCAGTGACAGGGGCATAGGCAGCCAAGTCACTGGAAATAATCAAGGAGGAAGCCAGTGGAAAAAATGAAAGGGGCCATTCTGGTTATTACCTTGGGCTCAGGGGGCGTCCTCTGAACCCCCAAACCTTACCTCCCTTTTCACGTATTCACACACAAAAAAGTGAAAGTGCGCGCCTCACTCATCCAATAGGTAAATTTGGCACATTAGCCAGGAGGAAGCAAATCGTGAGCGTTTTCGACCACAAATACCTTCCCTCCAGATTTGCAACCATCCCTGGACCAGTGACAGGTGCACAACCATCCCTGGACCAGTGACACATGCATAACCATCCCTGGACCAGTGACAGGTGCATAGGCAGCCAAGTCACTGGAAATAATCAAGGAGGAAGCCAGTGGAAAAAATGAATGGGGCCACTCTGGTTATCACCTTGGGGTCTGGGGCGTGCTCTGTACCCACAAACCTTACCTCCCCTTTTCACGTATTCACACACAAATGAGTGGAAGCGCGCACCTCAATCATCCAATAGGTCAATTTTGCACATTAGCCAGGAGGAAGCAAATCGTGAGCATTTTCGACCACAAATACCTTCCCTCCAGATTTGCAACCATCCCTGGACCAGTGACAGGGACATAGGCAGCCAAGTCATTGGAAATAATCAAGGAGGAAGCCAGTGGAGAAAATGAATGGGGCCACTCTGGTTACCACCTTGGGGTCAGGGGAGTGCTCTGTACCCACAAACCTTACCTCCCTATTCACGTATTCACACATAAAAAAGTGAAAGAGCATGCCTCAAGCATCCAAAAGATCAGGGTTCAGCAACCTTTCAGAAGAGCTGTGCCGAGTCTTCATTTTGTCTCTCTGATTTAAGGTTTCGCATGCCAGTAATACATTTAAATAATTTTAGAAGGTCTCTTTTTATGGCTATAATATATAACTAAACTATTGTTGTATATAAAGTATATAAGTTTTTTAACATGCTTAAAACGCTTCATTTAAAATTAAATTAAAATGCAGAAACCCCCAGAACCCTGCAATAGGTCAATTTGGCACATTAGCCAGGAGGAAGCAGAATGTGTGTGTTTTCGACCACAAACCCTGTCCCTCCTGATTTGCAACCCCATGGATTAGGCGGCAGCAAGTCCTGAGCAGGAGCCCAGATGGTTACGTTGTGCGGCAGAAACTGCAACTGGTTGCAAAACGAGAGGGTTTCGAAATGTGTCGGTACACCCTGGCCCTGCTGGGGTAGGGTGACCAGGTGTCCTGATTTTATAGGGACAATCCTGATATCTGGGGCTTTGTCTTGTATAGACACCTATTACCCCCCCCCCCCCGCCTGTCCCGATTTTTCACACTTGCTATCTGGTCACCCTATGCTGGGGGCACACTTCACTCCAGGCTAGCAGCAGGGCTCAGCTGGCTTCAGGCCCTGCTCCTCGCCTGCACTGCGTGGGGCAAAGCAGCCTTCAGGCTCCCAACCCCTTTCTGAGGCTTGGCACTTCCAGGCACCGCGTGGGGAGGGACAGGGAATTCTTACCAGGCGGGGAACGCCCCCAGGCTGTATGGGGCAGCGGGGGAGGGGGATGAGGCACGCTGCAAGGTGAAGCAGCTCGCCCTGCCATTCCCATTCCGGCCCCCACGAGCGGAAACAAATGCCCAGGCCTGGGAGCGCGCTGCCAAAGCTGGCCCGCCGCCAAGGTGATTCCCCATAAACCACATGCTCCGGAGCGGCAGTATAAGGGCCGAGCCCAGGAGAAGGGAGGCAGGAGACAGCCACCTCCTTCTCTTGGCGCTGCACGAAGTGCAACTTCCTCCCAGCTCCCCGGGGCAGCCGCGATGACTGCAGCGCCCAGCGCCGCGCTCCCCGAGCCCCGCGCCAAGGAGGTGGAAGCCCAGCGGGCGGCGGTGCCCATGCCCCGGCTCGGCCCCAAGGTAGGGGCGCTGTGCGTGCAATGCAAGGGACCCGCTGCCTGGCTCCGCGGCGAGCCGTCCGCGCTGGGAGATCTGCGCTGCAGCTGGCGGCGGCACGTGTTGCTTTTCTGCGCTCCCTGCTCTGCCTTCGCTGCTGCTTCTTCCCCCGCCAGCCCGGCTGCGCTCCAGTCATTCGGCCGCGCTTTGCTGACAGCCCCGGCGCAGCTACGCAGCCTGCAAAAAGCCTGGGATGCACCAAGGGCGTTAGGCGCCTCGCTCCAGTCCGCCAAGGTATTGAAGCACCTAAGTCCCTTTGTGATGCCCGCCTCATCGTGTGCTGCTGTTATGAGCGATTCTGGTCATTTGGTCCCGTTTTGGTTTTGTAAGGATGGTCCTGGCTGGCTGAGTGCAATCCTGCAGGAGCAAACTCAGAGCAGCTCTCTCTGCCTTCGCCCGACACTCCTTCTTTTTGCCCTTTTCTTGCTCCTTCGCTCTGCTGGGCTTTGCCTTTGGATGGAGACAACAGGTCCTCTCCCGTGCGCGCTCTCCCTGTTGCACTGTGTGCTGGCAGGGCAGAGGCTAGAAGCGAGGTTGGGGCAAATTTTCCTCTGTGCCTTGTTTTGTAAAATGCACCGGGCACTAAGCCAAAACAGAGCTCTTCATACCGGGGAGCGGGAGCGGGTGTACGCAGGAGCATGCCCAGAGCCGGGAAGACTGTGCAGCGCTCCTTGTCACCTGCCTGGGAAGCTTGTCACAGCCTGGGCCTCACAAGGAGCTTGGGGATGGTTTGGAGAGAACGCGTCCCAGAGGACTGTGTTTGACCCCTTTGAGTGGGCTGCTTGCCTGGGATCCCCTCAGCCTGTTGGAACATAGCGCTAAAGACCAAGTCTATCTATCTAGCTAACTAACTATCCTTGGATACTGATTCATCAAATGATCTAGCTAGCTAGCTAGATCAGAATACTAAGATCTAGGAGGATTGATAGGTAGCTAACTAGAACAGTATACTAAATTATCTATCTGTCTGTTTAGCTATGCTCTTAGGTCTTCGTATTCTGATCAATCTAGACTGGTATATTAAAATCTAGGAGGATCAATAAGTAGTTAGCTAGCTAGATAAGTATTTTAAGATCTAGTCAGACAGTTAGCAAGATAGGATTCCGATCGGTCAATTGATCTAGCTAGCTAGCTAACTCTCTTCCTAGATCTTAATGTATTTAGCTAGCTAGCTACCAATCCATCCTCCTAGATCTTAGTATATTGATCTAGCTAGTTAGCTAGATTAATTAATCGGTATTCTAAGATCTAGGAGGATAGTTAGCTAGACAAATATATCTTAGTATTCTCATCTGTCTACCTAGATCTTAGATCAATCAGTATACTATGATCTGTCTCTCTATCTATCCCCATACACCACATCAACCTATCCCCATAACCACATCTCTCTCTCATTATTATTATACAGTACATAGATTGGATGGCTATTTTCCACTTCTCTCATTTACCCATCCATTTATATCCCATTGGTTTCAAGGGAGTCACACTAGGGTTGCCCTGTGTTTTCTCTGTAGCCCTTGGAAGTTGGAGTGCCCTGGCTGAGGAATCCTCTGCCATGTCCTTCAAGAGCACGGCCAGGATCACTCCTGACAGCATGTGGATCACAGTGCAGGAGGTCCCATGCCCTGCTTGGAGAAGGCATTGCTGTACCGTTCTGGGCCTGTTCCTAAGCCCACTGGAGTTAATGGAAGGGTCCATGGATCCAGCTCCCTGAAAACATTGGAGTTCCAGGGCGGGAGGTTACAGCTAATGCCATAGGACCATAAGAACGGCCCTCTAGCCCAGGATCCTGTGTCAAACTGTGACACACACCAGCTGCTTCAGAGGAACGTGCAAGGAACCCTCCACTCCTGGGTTAACCTTCCCCTGGGAATGACCCCAGTCAGTTCGAGGATGGTTGTGCCATGTAGCAGGCAGGTTTATAGCCCTTCCCAGCCTCTTGGTTATTTATTTAGCATTTGCCTTTGTGAGTCTGGGTGTTCTCGTTATCCACATAAATGTCCAATTCCTTTTGGAATCCTGCTAAGATTCTGGCCTCTCTGCTACATTGTGGCAATGAGTTCCACAGGCTAACTGCACTGTGTGCAAAAGAGTTCATGGCGTTAACGCCTAGCCTCAGCTTACACGGAGAGACATGACTCAGTGATGGGGCAATGTAAAAGGAGGTGCAAAGAGAAGCTCAAGGCTGGGGCAGAGTGGCAGTGAGGGGTCCTGGAAAGGGAGGACATATTTGCAGCTGGCTCTGAGATGGATGGATTTGAGGAGGTCAATGAATTAAGATTCTTCTCAGGAGAGGAGAAAGGGAAGGGAGAGATTGCAGGGACGAGTGAGAGCTGGAGGGGCGGTGGGAAAGAGAGCTGGAGGAGATGAGAAAAGGGGGTGCAGAAGAGGGGTTGGAGGAGGGAGGAAGAAGGGGTGCAATCGTTGGGAGGTGGAGCATGAGAGCGGGGTGAGAAAAGGAGCCTGAGGATGCAAAGAGCAATGGAGAGAGTGGGAAGTGATGGATAAGTGATGGGGTGATGGAGACAGGACAAGATAGCGACTGGTGGAGGCACAGGTGGCAGCAGCCGCGGTTTCCTGCTCTGCACGGAGGGGTTGTACACACTTGCGTCTGTCAGCAGCCTGGCTCTGAGAGAGCAGGGCTGGGGAATTCCCAGCAGGGGCGGCTCAGCTGACCTGCTCCTCTAATAACAGCAGACCTGGAGGGGGAGAGAGCGGGGAGGGGAGAAGTGTTCACAGACTGAACGGCAGGTGCCCACTAAAAAGGATTCATGGCCCGAGCTACTGGCACAGCAACTCAGGCAGATCAGTACAGCTTTTACCCTTCCAGTGGAGTGCTACACAATGCCCGCCTACCATGCCATGCCCTCAGCGCCCATGTTTCTTAGCCATCTCTGCATTGCTAATGGTGCTAACTCCAGAGGGAGAGAAAGATTTGTATGGCAGAGAGACAGACAAACCAGGCAGTTCCTTGGGACGTGCCATAGATCGGGAATCCATAGGGCTCTCCATGGGGGCTGGCAGCATCGTTCTACGTCCACTGAGTGGCACAAAGAGATCCACAGCAAAGGCTTCAGAGTAGCAGTCGTGTTAGTCTGTATCTGCAAAAAGAACAGGAGTACTTGTGGCACCTTAGAGACTAACAAATTTATTTGAGCATAAGCTTTCGAAGGCAAGGGGATAGCCACAGGAAACAGCTCTGGGATACTGCCCTGGAGCCTGCTAGCCATAGGGGCAGCAGGGAGCCCAGGGACATGGATTCTCTGATGGCAGATGTTCCTGACAACTTCTCCCTTCCTCAGGCATGCCCGGTCTCCTGCAGCCTGCTGACTTTCTTCCTCCTCGCCGCCTGCAGCATCTGTGAAACGGAGCAGAAAGGCTACTGTGAGAATATCATCACCAAAAAGCACCTGGATAAGCTGCAGGAGCTGGTAAGTATCATGCCCAGCTAGCATGGCTGGTGGGATGGGATCTAGAACATTAGAGGGTGAGGCTGGGGCCTGGTCCTAGCCAGGTGTCCATGCAATGCGAGTGCGTGGTGTCCTTCAGGTCCACACTCAACAAGACCAATGCCTCTGCCAGGTGAGAATGGTACCTGCTGAGTTTGATGCCTGAGCCAGGTAGTCATGCCATGGACTCTAGAGTGACTCTAGTGGGCCAGATTAGCTGGGGCAGCAGATCCGACTAGCCCCTGCCCCAGGTGAGATCAGTGTTTGTGCCCCACATGAATGAGACCGATGATAGGCCATCCAGAAGCAAAGAACCCACACGGAGCAAAAAATCCAGAGGAGAGACCTATCAGAACAAAGTGGGAGGTGGGCAGTGGTGATAGCTGCGGGAAGCAGAGTCTCCTGGACGGCCTCTCTGCTCACCGGCATAGATTGGGATTTGCTGTTGATGAGCATTAGCTCCAGTGTAGAGGATGGGCTGGATCACTAGGATGGGGATGTGAGCCTGCAGTCACTGGCAGGGAAGGAGTGAGGATGGAAGAGAAAGGGAAGGCGAATGTGGGAGAGATTGCAGAAGTAAGGAAAGAGAAGGATAGACAGGAGACAGATGTAGATATCTACCCATTTGTCATCAGCTGGAGGATAGATAAAACGTTGGAGTGGGGTAGGAATGCCTTTCTACCCGCATAAAACCCTACTGACACAGTTTGCAGGGTTATGGGTTGTGTGTAGGTGCATTCCAAGCTGTGCTGATTGCAGGCTGGTCCTTTAAGTCTGGGATCTCCTGTAGCTCCAGCCCCACATTCCTCTCTTCTGCATTGGAAGGGAGAGGGAGACTTTCTAGCCCTTCCTTGAAATGAACCCTGGCTCAGTCCGGATTGCGAACCTTGTGAGCATTTAGGAGGAGGATGGAGCGCTTGAGATCTGCAGCTGCCGAAGGGTTAACCTTGGGAATCTGGCAGTCCCCCGGCAGGATTAGTTGCAAGGGGACTGACCCGGGAACCTTCCTGGTCTTCCAGTACTGGGAGGAATTCCCCAGCCTTGTTTCTTGCACAGCTGCTGCACAGGTTAACGGCTGAATACTGGTGGATGCTGCCAGGGCATCAGTGGCTGAAGGCAAGTACAAAGAGGGCACACAGGGCCAGTCAGGGTTTGGCAGGCACAGTTTTTTCACCTCGGATCACAAATAAGTTGTGAGTGGATCCAGCTGATTCGGGGTCAGAAATCAAAGGAAATTCCTGCGATGGCTCCAGCTCCCCCTCCTGATTCTCCCTGGCTGCTGCAGCGCCAGCACTGCAGCCCTTGGGGTGACTGGCTGGTGCGCTGAGCCCCTCTGACACTGCTCCTGAGCCCAGATAGCCACCCCTAACCCGAGGCTGGGATCACGGCCCATGGTGCCCAGGGACGTGGTATCCCCAGGGTGCTCTGGGTTGAGGCCCCACAGCCCAAGGTCACCACTGTAATAAGCTGCACCCTTTGGGGAGTCACCTGATGTGCTGGGAAATGACTGAGTTCCCCCATTTTCTGCCAACCTAGGCTCCCTATTACCTGATCTTCCTGGGTCAGGCTCACAAATGTCTCCCAGACAAGCACGGCCACACCCAGCTGCACAGACAGAGACCAGCTTTAGGGCTTATTACAGCACCCAGATGCCTTCTCCCTTTAAGGGGTGCAGACCCAAAGGTTTTATGAAAGTCGCCCTCCCCTCCATGTGGAGAGAGATGTGCACAGCTCCCTGCCCCTACCCAGATATATTAATTGCACAAACTGGCTTATAGCATAAACAAGAAAAGTGTCTTATCTAAGAGAAGGTAGATTTTAAGTGGTTATAAGTGGTAACAAGCAGAACAAAGAAGATACTTCAGTAAATAAACAAAACACGCTTGCTATCCTTAGTACACTACAGAAATGGCTACAACTAATATTTCTCACCCTAAATTTTGTTCCAGGCAGATTCTGTCACAGGCCAGAAAGATCTTTCTAGCCTGGGTCAGCAGCTGTTTCCTCCCTCAGTCCAGTTTTTTGTTCTCAGATGTTTTCCAGTGTCTCTTTGGGTGGGAGGTAGGGGAGGAAGAACTGAAAACCCTGATTTCTTTCCTTCCCCACCTTAAATAGAATTGGCATAAAGTGGGAACTCTTTGTTTGGTTCCTCCCACCTCCCAGTGGAAAAGTTTGGTATTCCAAGATGGAGTCCAGTATCAGGTGACCAAACTACCTGACCCTATAGCATCACAGAGTCCCTGAGCCCAGGCAAGTCCACAGGAAGGCTAGGCCTTTCCACCGGCTATTGTCCTCAGCGCTGCCTGGCTTCTCCATTGTTATGCCTGAAGTGTTAGCAGGCAGTGTCACCCAAGGTAGCAAAGTTTGAAATATAGATAAATAATAGTCTTAACTTCAGGTGCAAGGCTGTTACGTGCATACAAATAGGATAACCATATTCAGTAAAACGTGATCTTTCCAATGATACCTTACATGAGTTATCTTGCTGCAGTCCGTTGGGGGGAGTGGCTCCTCCCCCTCTGGGTCTGTGGGCAGCCAATCTGCCCCACTGTGTCTCCAGGGGCCGCCTGACGTGGGGAATCGGGGGGGGGGGGGGGCGACGGGAGACATGAGCTCGGGCCCATGGTCAGGGCTGAACAACAAACAGTTACGGAGCCCCAGCCCCTGGTTGGAGTGGGGCAGCAAAGAGTCTCTGGCTCAGGCCTGCACTCAGCCTAGGCAGCAAAAGGTCGGGCCTCCTAGCTCTGGTGAGGGGCCAACAAACGCAGGCGTGTTGCCTAAGGGACGGGGAGGCTGCCACCCATGGCTTGGGGTGGCAGGGTGACGCAGGCACACCCACTCCACTGCGTCCCAGCCCAGGGCCCTAGCAGCGGCGGAGTGGTCTGCCACTGGATCAGCAGGGATCCTGACCGTAACACGCTGACTCACTCGCTGGCAGCGTTGCAGCCAGACAGGGGTCGGCTACCCCTGGGCCACTTCCCAGCTCCCCCTCAGGGTGTACCTGGCTCTGGAGAGGGTCATCCTGGTCCTCGGGGATGAAGGCCCCTGTCAGCTTTGTCAAAGTTAGACTCAGGACTCACAGTTTGTCAGACCACTCAGTTTGAGTCTTGCATGGGGCTCACATTATCTGGCTGTTATTAGCACAGCGCTCTGCTAATAACACCCAGATAATGTGAGCCCCATGCAAGACACAAACTATCTTATTTATACAGATAAAGGAGTGAGAACTTAACAAGATAACAAAGGAAGCAGAAGCAGATAAGTTTACATGCATATCTTATTTTCTTACTATTACCGATCTTCTGTTAATGTTTTGCCATTAGCACCATTGTTTATGCCTAATTTTTCTTTTCCTGGCACCTGTATTTCAACATTTCTTATTTCTGCTTAAAGGTACATACAACATTTCTTCAATCCATTCTTATTTTTACAATATAATTCATTCTACTTTCACAATCCCTCCTTTTGGTCAAGCTCACGCCATGACCAACGTTTTACTGGGTTCCACATATTAACCATTCTTTATCTGTTTGTTCATCAGCAATATTCAAAATCATCATATTAGCACTCTGTTTGGGGGCAGTCACCTGGGTGGCATGCCTTATACGATTTTGGGTACAACAGGAGACTAACTGAAAACATACAAAAATTATTAGGATTCCAAACAAGATAGTCAGGGCTCCCTGAAGCAACCAGTTTCCTATGCCAGAGAAATTGAACAGGTTACTTAGCCATTTCCATAAAGAACTTGGCTCTTCATGGGGAAGATATGTGATTTGTTCTAAGTGGCTAGCGTGATCTATTACCTCATTGGTATCGTCAGGTATAAACACACAACATTGTTTTCCAATGAGAGCACGGGTCCCTCCTTTGGCCGCCAGCACTATGTACAATGCCTGATGGTTTTGGAGGGCCACCTGTCGGATCGCCCCTGTTTCTTTGGCCAGGGCTCTTAAACTTTCTCCAGTTATATTTGCCATAATTTTAACTACTGCTTGTAACCTCAGGAGCCTTTTTGCCTGGTGTATTACTCCCCCAAGTGGTATAAAGGAACTGCCAATAGTCTCTTCCCAGGTGTTATTACTGTTCCATATTGTGTTAAACAGATGAGGTCCTCCAGTGAGGTCTGGGGAATTGAGTAGGATAGCCAGGGCAGGAACACCAGTCTGAGAGTGGGCTGGGATGTGGCTGCAGACCCAGCATTTAGAAATATTAAGGGTCTGAGCTATCCACACTTGCTGCTGGATAAAAGAATTGTCACTGTGGATTCCCCAGACCTTAAGACACCAGCAGCTGAGGAACAGGCGCCACCAAAGGCGCATATTGGAGGCAGGGCCCTTCTGGTTCTGATAAACTCAACTGAGGGAACCGCAGTCACGGTTTTACGTCCACCAGGCAGCAGGCGCTAGGCTCACTACTGCTTCTTCTTGGGCCTTGCTTTAGGTCGTCGTCTGCTTCTGGCAATCCTTACGAGAGCGTAGATTGTAAGGTATTGCAGGCTGTTCCTCTACATCTTCTTCTGGAGTCAAAATTGACTCTGCGTGGTCCCGAGGTGATGATTGGTTCACTGGGGGTGGTACATTCTTACACTGCGAAGCATGTATCCACTCTGCAATGCCAGACAGTTTAACAGCTGTCTGGCTAGTAAGCAGTGCCTGATGATTCTCTGATGTTCTTTAAGTCTCTTTACTACTTCTTCCTTGACTCTGGCTATAACCATGGCCTTCACACCTTATCTTTTCCTGATGCAGACATTCCTCATTCACACAAACAGACTGAGAATACAAACAGTAGTATTTTATATCCAACAAAAAGGCATTGCACATTAAACCTTGCTAAGTTTTACAGTTAATAACCAAGACAATTTACATTGAGACCAAGACCTTCAATGTTTCTCTAATTTACTTAAACATAGGTCTGGTCTACACTACGGTGGGGGGTGGTGGTGTCGAACTAAGGTACGCGACTTCAGCTACGCGAATAGCGTAGCTGAAGTCGAACTACCTTAGTTCGACTGACTTACCCGTCCAGACGCGGCGGGGTCGAACTCCATGGTTCCAAGGTCGACTCCGCCACCGCTGTTCGCGGTGGTGGAGTTCCGGAGTCGACTGGAGCGCGTGGGGAGTTTGAACTATTGCGTCTTGATTAGACGCGATAGTTCAAACTCCGAGAAGTCGAACTCACCACGTCGACCCGCGTGGTAAGTATGGACCTACCCATAGATACAACAGAGAATCCTGTCTCTTGCTACCTAAATCTTAAAACAAAGAGTTAGAGAGGGCCCAATTTGTAATGCATATGGGAAAACAGAATCTTATAGTCCCAGAGGGTCATTTCTTTCTGCTATTTGAAAAGGATGGCTAGCAGGATGAAATCAAATTATACTTTAATTCTTATGGGACATTATAAAATCCTGCTCCTACATATCCCCCTTTTGACACTAAGATTATTAATCGCCAGTGTCACTTCTTATTTAGTCCATGTAATAGAAAATAGTGGGAGGTGATTTGGGCCTGTGGCTTTAGCTTTGTTTTATCCACCAGCACATTTTAACATTTTAATTAAACACATACAATTTAAAACCAAAAACAATTAGGGGTAGTAACATTAGTATGCCAGTAGTTGTGGGAGACCATCCAGAAAATATGTTATACCAATGGTAAGCTGTTATGTTTTTCTGCAGTGGCAATTCTTAACATGTCCCCATTTGCGTGTATAATATGAATGGTTCTGTTTCCCACATTGTTTTGTTTGTTTTTGTTTTTAGGAACTATGTTCCCTTTTTACCTTTTTTAAACAGATGATTGGTAACTGTTTGCCATTCAATGCCAAGATTGATAGAGAACTCAGCAAAATCAGTGCACACAGTAAGCTGAGACTTTTTGGTTGTGGCAAATAGTAAATGTGATTATTGGTAAACACAGTACTTACATTACATGTACATTTATCTACTGGTGGGTTGCTAACACTTTTATCCTTTTAAAACACTTCTTTCCAAGAATTAACACACACATTGCCCGCTATACAATACTTTGGTCTAATTATTAATTTTATCCCACATACAGGACCCTAGTGAGATGTCTTTACTACAGGGCTTTGGAGCAACAGGCATGGAAAAGCATACTCACTTTTGAGGAGTCCACTTGGTACAACCTCTAGTGTCCAATAGTTTCCCTTCCTCCCCAGCCCACTGGCTTGAGATCTGGGGTAGCCAGAAGGATCCCAGGTGCAATCGGTGGAGTGGGCTAACTTTCCATATCTTTGCTTCCAGAGCCTGTTGGTGTGCGATTTTTAACAACAATTTCTTCACTTAACAAGTTTTGTTTTACCATACTGGAGACATACTGCATCCAGTTATATTGATAGGTATTAAACAATTATCTTTTTCTTTGCTTTAACAGATGTATCAAAACCTTAATATTCTCTGATATTACCCAAAACATCTTATGTTCTAAATATCTGCATTTCAGTACATTCCATAGCTATTGCAGTATGTTTTTTAACTTTTATTTGTTTTTGTAATAGGTTGTTCTGTAGCTGGTATTAGCTTTTTCTGATTTTCTGAAAGACAAAAATAACATTTTTCTACCCCTTTCAGGCTGGCATTGATTATCGCTTAAAAGATTCCTTTCTTTTACAAATACCCTTGCTGATTGCAGACAAAACAGAGGAATTGCCCCCATATTTTCCTGTGCGTTTTTGTTCTATAGGCAGGCCAGGTTTTAATGGCTTCTACTTTTTAAGGGTTATGGGGAAATTATTCCATTGTTTAGTTATTAAATCCATGAGGTGGTGTACCTCAAGTTTTTCTTCTTATATAGCAGACCAAGTTTGTAATGTTTTTTCCTGCTGTGTTAAGCTTTAAGTTTATTCACAGATAATAGCTGAGAAGCATCATTACCATATTACCTTAAAGGATTTTCCCAAAAATCATACACACTATACGTTGTTACAGGGGTGCTTACTAACATTACATTTATTTCAATGTTTAATATTAACAATAACATTAGCGTCATATCTATTAAAGATATCTTGTTATACCATGTCTTTTATTTAGGCAATTTCTTTTGTGCTGGCAGTTTTCACCTTACTTTATCAGTTAGGTCATTTGCATCAACACAGGCTTGGCTTTTGGATTCAAAGCCATCAGCAGGGCTCAAAGACTCTGTCTTAAAAGGGACACAATCAACTTCCACCAGAATTTTGATTTCTTTCCACTTTCAACTCCTGCTTGCAAAACACACAGAGATCTGAAAAAGAAAACACAGTCTATTGCGGCTCTTTTTGGAGCCCTAATAGGATTTTAATTCAGCAGCACGTTTCATTTGCATTTCTTTTACCCCTTTCTACAATATACACTGCATATGTCCTAGGAAAAAAGCGCATTCCTTCTATACTACAACTTTTTTTTTTAAACATTAGCCATATCAATTTTTACATAAGGTGTAACTGTTTTTGTTTTTACAGAGTTTTCATGTACCCTTATCAAAGTGACAGTCTGATTACACAGAGCCATTTTAAGGCTCAGTGTTTTTAACGTTGCTTCTTTTTGTTTTGTGCACCCAGGGGCGGCTCTAGAAATTACACCGCCCCAAGCAGGGCGGCGCGCTCGCCGCCCTTCCCCGGTCCCGCGGCCGGGGCAGAAGTGTCTGCGGCGGGTGCGCTGGTCCCGCGGCTCCGGTGGAGCATCCGCAGGCATGCCTGCGGGAGCTCCGTCCGAGCCGCGGGACCAGTGCAGCCGCCGCAGTCATGCCTGCGGGAGCTCAAGCGGAGCCACGGGAAGAGTGGACCCTCCGCAGTCATGCCTGCGGCAGGTCCGCTTGTCCCGGGGCTCCAGTGGACCTCCCTCAGGCATGACTGCGGAAGGTCCGCCGGAGCCAAATGCCGCCCTGCCCCGACAATGCCGCCCCACGCGCCTGCTTGGCGCGCTTGGGTCTGGAGCCGGCCCTGTGTGCACCTCACCTCTGCTGTTGCTTCAGAGGGTCACTGTTAATTTCTTATTCTTTCACTACAGCTCTTATCTGTTATTGTTACAAAAAAAAAACCCATCCAAACAAACAAAAAGACTCCAGAATCTCTCCCTATTCTTCTGATTTTGACTGCCCTATTGCAGCCATGATTTGGTCTTTATTTAAAAACATTTTAAATTTTATAAAGAATCAAGTTACCCCTTAAGGGTTAAATGCTAAATCCCAAAGCCAAACAACACTAATTACCTGTGTCTTGCAAAAAGGTTTATCTGTTTTGAAACTTTAAATTAAAAGAGTCAAATGAATTTTTAGTGTCATTAAAAACAAAAACAAAACCAATTTATCTTACACCTACAAAACAGGAGTTTTACAAACCAGATGTGCTGGTTTAGATTCTTAGAACATTACATATTTTCACAGACAAATAGATACATACACATTTTCTTGTCCTTAACATTCCTTTACACTGCTTTGTTTTTACATAGCTGTATATATATATTTGGATTATTTACAGGCATTCTTCTGGAAAAGGGCCCATTTTCCCTTCAGAATGGCTGCAAAGAAACCAAGAATTCTCTCTCTTTAACATGGTCCTTTAACATTTTCACAAAGTTTAATTGCTTAATTCTCTTCAGCCTCTGTAGAGTTAACTTTTCACTCTCTTTCCTTAAATCACTGGATCTCCCAAAATGACACCTTTATCACCTCAGATTTCACCATTTTAAGTATTGTTCCAGGGGTTCATGCCTGCACTTACTGCTTTTCTTACTCCCAACACTATGCCCTTAGGGCTTCCAACCTGTTTTTCAGTTTCTTTATCTGTTGCTTGACTGCTTTTCTGGGCCCGATCCTGCTTTTTTTTTCCCCCAATGAACCATTTGTGAGTGATACTGTGGTCACTTCACAATTTTGAAAGAAATGTTTAAGGAAAGGGACCAGGAAGGGTGGGGGCTAGTTGAGGAGCTCACCCTCTTTGCTGAATTGGTAGTGGAACACTAAAGAATCAGTTTTTGAAGCAGACAACAAAGGGGAACAGAACAAGGGGCTTTTTGTCCTTTTTACAATGAGACGGGAGTATTAAAGGGGTTGGATCGATCCGGGGTGGAGGTTTTTTGAGAACGGGGTAAAGGGGAGCGCTCAGTCTGGTGGTGGGAGAGGAGGCTTTTAATAAAGATTTTAACTTATTATTTGAATATTTGAGAGAGGTGAGTTTTGATTTTGTCCAGCTACGATTTGCCTCTTTCCACCACTGAATGAAACAATTAACCTCTTCTTTAGCCAATTTAGTTTTAGGTTGGCTGAGTTTGTCCTTTAAGACGTCCACTCGGTCTTTTTTCCAAGATTTTAACAGTGGCCACTGAGTTTTGGGATCCCCCTGAGTTAGCCTAGACCATTTTTCCAGAAATTTACAGGAGTCCGGACCCATCCTAAATATATAAAATGAGCCAGCGGTCGTTTAGGGAACTGTCCCGACTTAGACGTCTGGTTACCCATACAGGAGGACTTCACACACCAATCGCACAAGAAGGAAATTTGGGTTCTTCAGAGCGATGCCCGGTGCAACATACAAAAGGAGCCCACAGGCTACTGCCTCAATCGCCCTTGCTTTCACACCAGGGGTTTTACCCAAAGTGCGGTGCAGCTGCGATTGTGCAGATTCCACTCACTCAGACCGCAGGGACAGGAACCCCTTGGTTGGCCGATCCTTGGACAGAGATGGCACCCAGACTCAAACACTCCACAGGAGGATGGATAGACACGGAGACAGGACAGTCCTCAGTCCGGACAAAACACAGAAATAATTACCTGACCAGATTCCTGATGTCAGATCCCAGGATCCCTACCAGAACAGAGAGGGAACCAACAGGTTCAATGGCGTAGACTTCACTGTGGTTGTGCGCCTTTCCGTTCTGGTGGAGGACCGCTTGGGCCAAATGCCCAGGTGCCGGCTGCCATGGTCGTCCTACAAAAAACAGTCAGGAATCACACAGCCCCAGTGAAGACGGTTGCCATCTCGGTGGAACCTCCAAATTGTCAAAGTTAGACTCAGGACTCAGTTTGTCAGACCACTCTGTTTTATTAGCACAGTGCTCTGCTAATGACACCCAGATAATGTGAGCCCCATGCAAGACACATGTACTATATTTATCTTATTTATACAGATAAAAGGGTGAGAACTTAACAAGATAACAAAGGAAGCAGAATCAGATAAGTTTACCTGGGCTAGGCATGCATATCTTATTTTCTTATTAACTATTACCGATCTTCTGTTAATGTTTCGCCATTAGCACCATTGTTTATGCCTAATGTTTCTTTTCCTGGCACCTGTATTTCAACATTTCTTATTTCTGCTTAAAGGTACATACAACATTTCTTTAATCCATTCTTATTTTTACAATATAATTCATTCTACTTTCACAGCTTGCAGCTCCTCCCTGCTTGGGTCTGTAAATGGCCCTGGCCAGTCCTCGGCTCCCTTGGGGTCAGCAGCAGCCTTCCGGCTTGGGAGCTCACAGGAGGCATCTGGCTCCTCTGGCGGCTGCCTCCCAGCTGAGTTCTCCAGCCACCTTTTGTACTTCCGCTCTCCTGTACACGCCAGCTCCAGGGGCTTGCTGCCTGCCAAAAACCTGGCGAGGAGGGGACGCTCTGGATGGGGTAGTCCAGAGCACTCAGCGTCAGCCTAACTCTGCTCCCATGGCAAGCGGGAGGGAAGGCGCCGTTCTGTTGACCTCAGTGGGAGCAGAAGGAGGCCAGTGCTGAGCACATCTCCCAGTGTGAGAAATGCCACGAGCCCCCCAGGACTCATAGCCTGCAGCCATACTGCTGGGCAGCTCGCCAGCCGTGGAGACTGGAATTCCAGGTGCCCGGTCCAGACCGCACCCCCCATCGATGTGCCTCAGCGAAGGTGCAAATCCTGGAATAGCCCTGGCTGAAAGCACAATGCCACTTAATCACAGGAATAAGGGGCAGCCTTGTAATGTACAATCAAAGGGGAAGCACATTCCCATAAACTATATATGCAGTAACTCATAGCACACCCCTGGCGTACCCCTGCTATTGTCTGTAGCTGGGGCGTTCTTAGAACTATGGAGTTATATTGGTTTCTTGTCTTCAAAATCTGCCTCCTAGTGGTTGCATGTGATTGTGCTTTCAGGGGGCAACACAGGCGAAAGGACAGCACAAATCGAGAGGTTCTTTTGGGTGCAGTCATCCCCATGGTACCATGTAAGTTGGGAAGACAGGGAACAAATGCCTCTGTGCAGGGGCAGTGAGTGACAGTAACTGTGACACTGGGAGAGTTTAACTGTGTCTGTCTATTGTGGGAAGCAGGTAACAGAGAAGGATAGTGAGGGGTGCAGGAGACCAATTCACCCCCCAAGAGTCTCCTCAGCATTGGCACCAGAGGCGGAGGGAGGCTGTAGCTTAGTAACTTGGGGTGAAATGCAGAGAGGAGTCCAGGGTGGATGTAACCTCTCCCCGACCTCCTCTCTCTCCATCCCCCTTTCTGGCCCTGAAACCATCCAAGACTTGAAAGGCCATTGGCTGCCTTCACCTACCCACTGCACAAGAAGGGGGTTTAATTCAGGGAGTGGCTCCAGGCCCTGGCCTTCATTGGGAGGGACGGTTCAATGCAGGTAGCCTTCAGGGCTTCTGCAGCAATGGCGCCTCCTGCAGAACGATGGTGAAATTGACCAGTGGGGATGTAAGTTACATATCTGAGCTGCCTCCCTGGAATGGCTGTAGGCACTGCATGTACCCCTAGCGTGGCACCCAGGGGCCCTGTTCCCTTACCTGCTTCTGGGTGGCTGGGTGCAGGGAAATCCACCCTAACAGACACTGGAGACAATTTTGCTCAGCCCTGTTTCTGCATAATTCACGGTATTTTGTCTCTGCCAGGCTCTCTTCTCCCCCATGACCACCCTTGTCCTCTCCCAGCCATACAGGCCATGCAGCTCCCTTCGCAGCACTGGCTGTGGTACCCTCCTGGAGCTGGGACTCATTCTGTCTCATCTGCTACCATGTGTGCTGCAGCGGCAGGGCTGACTAAGGCAGTGGCATAGCCAGGTTCTAAAATCAGGGGGAGCCAACACATAAAAAAAGGTGTCACACGACATATTAAATTACACCTCTACCTCGATATAACACGACCCGATATAACATGAATTCGGATATAACGGGACAAAGCAGTGCTCCGGAGGGCTGTGCACGCACCTGGTGGGACAGCCCTTCTCATCTTTCCTGAGGGGGCTGCTCTGCAATCTGTGGCCCCTGGAAGCAGGCAGCACACAGGAACGGGGGAGTGGGGGCACAGTCCCCCACATAAGAGAGACAATCGGACAGAGGTGGGCAGGGTCTGTTGGGGGTTCGCATGGGGCAGAGGGGGTTGGGGGCTGCACTGGGAGGCTCTCCAATGCAGCACCTAGCCACGCTGACTCTATGCATCATGAGGCACTCGGAAAAAAGGAGGCAGCAAGAGAGAGAGAGGCCGACAAGGAGTGCCCTTCCCCTCCCAGCTGGGTCTGTGAGTCCCTGATCTCACAGGGTACGTCTACACTACGGGACTATTCCGAATTTGCATAAACTGGTTTTGTAAAACAGATTGTATAAAATCGAGTGCGCGCGGCCACACTAAACACATTAAATCGGTGGTGTGCGTCCACGGTCCGAGGCTAGCATCGACTTCTGGAGCGTTGCACTGTGGGTAGCTATTCCGTAGCTATCCCATAGTTCCCGCAGCCTCCCCCGCCCCTTGGAATTTCCGGGTTGAGATCCCAGTGCCTGATGGGGCAATAATCATTGTCGCGGGTGGTTCTGGGTAAATGTCGTCAGTCACTCCTTCCTCTGGGAAAGCAACGGCAGACAAGCATTTTGTGCCTTTTTTCCCTGGATTGCCCTGGCAGATGCCATAGCATGGCAATCATGGAGCCTGTTTTGCCTTTTGTGACTGTCACCGTATGTGTACTAGATGCCGCTGACAGAGGCGATTCAGCAGCGCTACACAGCAGCATGCTTTTGCTTTTGCATGACAGCAGAGATGGTTATCAGCCATACTGTACCATCTACCAATCCATAAATTGGTAATAAGATGATCGTGGCTACCAGTCCTTTTGCACTGTTCCATTTGCTGCTGTCATAAGTGCCCCTGGCTGCTCTTAGCCAGGGGCGCAAAAGCCAAAATTGGGAATGACTCCCTGAGTCAATCCCTCCTTTTTGGTATCTAAAAATAGAATCAGTCCTGCCTAGAATATGGGCAAGTGTACTAGAGAACCACTGTATCAGAGAACCAGAGAGCACAGCTGCTCTGTGTCAGATCCTGCAGAAATTATGAGCTGTATTCTATTCACAGGGGGTGCTACTGCAACAACCCCACCTGTTGATTCCGTTCTTCCCTCAGCCTTCCTGGGCTACCATAGCATTGTCCCCCCACTTGTGTGATGAAGTAATAAAGAATGCAGGAATAAGACACAGTGACTTGTTAGTGAGATATGAGTGGAAGGCAGCCTCCAGCTGCTATGATAGTCCAGACAGGACAGTAAGGAGTGTGTAGGAGAGGAGCCCAGCATCCCTCTGCTAGTTCAGGGGCACTTGAATCTTTTCTTTACACATGAAGGGTGGGGGCTGATGGAGCTCAGCCCCCTGTTGCTATGACAACGATGGTTATCAGCCATACTGTACCATCTACCAGGAAAAATTAGGACCAGGCACCCTTGATCGACCTATCAGATGCTAGTCAGCATGGTTACCAGTCCTTTTGTACTGCCCCATGTGCCAATAGGCTGATGACAAGGACGGATACCAGTCGTATTGTACCATCAGCCAGCCATAGCGTGGGGGGAGCAAGGATGTTGGTGTTGACTGCTGCACCATCGCATCTATCTGCAGCATTCAGTAAAGATAGGGTGACATGTAAAAGAGTCAAGAGAGGATCGTTTTCCCTTTCACTTCTGGGGGTGGGTGGGGGGGTGCGTAAATTGCCGAGCTATGCCCTGACCCACCACGGACACTGTTTTTGACCCTAGAAGCATTTGGAGCTCAGCCAAGAATGCAAATGCTTTTCAGAGACTGCAGGAACTGTGGGATAGCTTGAGTCCTCCAGTCCATGAGCGTCCATTTGATTCTTTGGCTTTCCGTTACGCTTGTCTTGCAGCAGTGCGCTGAGTCCCTGCTATGGCGTCTGTCTGGAGATATTTAAAAAATGATTTTGAATTTCGTCTTCTGTAACGGAGCGCTGATAGAACAGATTTGCCTGCCCTTACAGCGATCACGTCCGCATCGTCCATGCGGGAGCTCTTTCTTTATTTTGATTTTTAACTGCATCACCACCCGTGCTGATCAGAGCTCCACGCTGGGCAAACAGGAAATATTCAAAAATCCGCGGGGCTTTTCCTGTCTACCTGGCCACTGCATCCGAGTTCAGATTGCTGTCCAGAGCGGTCAGTGGTGCACTGTGGGATACCGCCCGGAGGCCAATACCGTCGATCTGCGGCCACACTAACCCCAATCCGATATGGTAATACCTATATTAGCCCTACTCCTCTCGTTAGGGAGGAGTACAGAAACCGGTTTAAAGAGCCCTTTATACCGATATAAAGGGCCTCTTAGTGTGGACGGTTGTGGCGTTACATCAGTTTTACGCTTCTAAAACCGGTTTAAACGCATAGTGTAGACCAGGCTTCAGATCTCAGCACTGCAGGCACCCAGCCCCCAAGTACTGGGCTGCAGCGCAAGTTAGAGGGGCTGATACAGAGAAGTCAGGACAAGTCAGAGCACTTCCCATGTCATGATGAAAACTCACTCCCGGAAAGCTGGATGAGGTAATATGGTGGGGGGCGGAGGGGAATATATATCAAGGTGGGTGAGGTAATATCTTTTATTGGACCAGCTTCTGTTGGTGAGAGAGACAAGCTTTTGAGCTTTCACAGAACTCTTCTTCAGGAAGAAGAAAACTCCATGAAAGCTCCAAAGCTTCGCTCTCTCCCTCTCTCTCTCTCTCACCAACAAAAGTTGCTCTAATAAAAGATATTACCTGACCCACCTTGTGGCTCTAATTTCCTGGGAACAACAGGGCTACACCAACCCAGCATACAAAAATGCAAGATTCACATGAACAGCACAGAGTGACCACCATCACACCAGGACACTATTTTCACGATTCATCTTAGCATAATGTCATCATCACACCAAGCACATCTGCACAATGAGATAAATATAGCCACATGTGCATGCCAAACATTCACAGTACAAGCACACTGGGATCCACACAGCAGGATAGTAGTGTCAGTTTAGCTCTCAGCCTGAGTCCATCCCCACTAAACTAAGTCCAAAGTTTCAGTTAAACACAGGGCACCTGCAAATAGCTGTACTAACAGCAGGATCTACACTGGCACAATAGGAGGAGTTGCATGTCAGGGCACTAATTCCCAATCCCAGTATAAGGCAGACAGCCATCCCACCAGCAGCCAGGTGCTGGCTCTCACAGCCACCTGGAGGGTTTCCAGTCCCCCGCCCCCAAGCCAGCCTCACCACAAGAAAGACCCCCTTTGAAATACACTTACCAGCTGCTGCTACTGGCTGCCTTTAGTTGGGTAAGAGGTTAGGAGCTGCTGCTGCAGAGCCAGAGAAAGCACACCTGCCACAGTGCCACAAGAAGCAGGTAGGAGAAGGAGCTGGGGTGTCTCAGCTGCTCAGCCCCTTGCTCCAGGAGCAGTTCCCCTCACTGATTGGCTGGTGGCCAAAAACCAGCTAATCAGCAAGCACTCGCACTCCCCTAGCTAGCTACCCTACTGCCCCTGCCCTGGCTGAACAGCTGATGGCTTGTGGGCAGGTGCCCCTGCCCCCTAGAGGGGGCATGCCCTGACTGACCCCCTTCTTTCCCAAGGCCCCAGCCTCTCCTCCTCCCCAGGAGCCCAGCTTGCTGGAGCTCAGTTCTTTCCCTCTCCCCCCATTCCCTAGCTGATTAGCTGTTTGTCTCCCTCCTGCTGGGAGACAGCTAATCGGCAAGGCAGGGAGGGAGCAGGGTTTATGCAGCACACTAGGGGAAGCCAGCAAAGCCTGCCTGCAGGAGCCTAGCTTGCTGGAGTTCAGTTCTTCTCTTCCCCTCCCCTCCCCGCCCCGGGATCAGCTGTCTCCCTCCTGCTGGGAGACACAGCTGATGGGTGCAGGCGGGGTATGCAGCAAGCTGGGGGAAGCCAGGCAGGCCAAGCTTCAGAGTGGAGCATGGGCCCTGCCCCTGGTGCCATAGTAACCTCGCCTTAGGCATGGCTTTTTTGAAAATGTGCTGAGGGGAAGCAGCTGCTTCCCCTGCACCCCACTAGCTACACTACTGGACTAAGGTCTAGTACTCCACGGCTCACCCCTTTCAGGCCCTGGATTAGCTGTTAGCACTGCAGAGCCAGAGTGCTAGCCCGTTCCCTCTAATCACTGGTGACAGGGCACAGTGTCCACTTCAGAAGCCGACTCCTTTAGCCCCCAAAGCCTTGGGGGAAGCCTGTGGTTCCGAGGGGTCCCATCCCTCATGCTCCTCAGGAGCCTTCTGAGGGCCCTGCTCTGCAGCCCTTATGTTGGGCAGGGCCATGTGGCTCAGCGGGAGACTTCGCTTCACAGTGCTCTCCAGCATAAGGATTACGGACCTGGGGCGGTGCTACTTGGAAGGCGGATTCTCATTAGCAACGGGATGTCCTGGCACTGACCCTCTCCCACAACCCTACTTCCTTCCTGGTCCTTTACACTCAGCCCTTCCACCTCCCGCTGACCCCTTTTTAAGGTACAATCCCCCAAAGAACACAAGGGGCAGATTTCTCTCTGAGCTGACTGGTGTCATCACATGGTCAGTGTCTCCCATGCCACCACCCCCTTCAGCCCTAACAACAAAGTCGCTTGCTTTAAGATTTCAAGGCAAAGTTTCTCTCCAGGGAGAGCTGGGTTGCGGGACCCAGGGGAGTAGGACAAATGGCCTTCATCGGTGGCCTCTTCAAAGGCAGTGGGCCAATGGCACTGGGACTGACCCAGAGCAGGGCTTGTTCCACCTCTCCCTGCCATACCCCAAAGTTCCACCCGGCGATTCTTCTGGTGCCCAGCCCTGCAACTCTCAGCTGCATTGTCCCATGCCTCACCCTGTTCGTCCAGGGACGACTCCACCTTACGCTACAGCCCTGCTTTACCCTGGGACAATGCCCAGCCTGGGGTGTTGTCTGTCTGCGTGATCCCCACCAGGCGCAGGAAGGAACACTGCTTTACATTAAGGTTCTTTTGGTGATGGGCTAACCTTACCCCTGTCCTGCATTTTGAGTGTGAACAGCTGTAGATGGAAACTGAGACGGTAGAGATGGAGCAGGACTAACCATGGCCACTTAGTCTAGCCCTCACCCTGTGTCTGTCCTGTACAAGTGTTGCAAACAGCAAGTGCCTTTTCTTGCCCTGATATGATTTTGGAGATGTCAGCATTTTCTACGGCTTTCTCCCTGTATGGGTTGTGGGATCCAGTGGAGCGGTCTGTGTTCTGTGTACAGGACAAGATGTGTATATATTTTATATCTTGCTATATTACTATAAACACAGTTATTTAATAAATAAAATGAATAAAAGCATTAAAATACATCAAAATACATCAAAATGAAACAGAGGATTGTTATGTACAAGGGGGCGGGGGAGGCTGCATGTGAGTATGTAAACGTGGGTGTCCGGGGCTCAACCCTCCCAGGGGAGGAGGGGAGCCACACCGGCCCGTTACACTGAGCAACAATACACGAGTCAATTAGGGCTCAGGCCTTCTGTTGCAAGGCTGAGCAACAATATGCAACAGTTTGGGGAAGCCCAGGCCCTCTGTTGCAGGGGCTGGGCCACAACACAAAGAGTTCAAGCAAGCCCAGGCCCTCTGGTGCAGGGGCGGGGCAGCGACACAAAGAGTTCAAGAAGGCCCAGACCCTTTGCTGCAGGGGCTGAGCAACAGTACAAATAGTTCAGCAGGCCCAGGCCCTTTGGTACAGGGACTGGGCAGCAAACAGTCTAGGAGGCTCAGGCCCTTTGGGGCAGGGGCTGAGCAGCAAACAGTCTAGGAGGCTCAGGCCCTTTGGGGCAGGGGCTGAGCACTGGGGTGAGGGGGAAAACTGCCACCCATCAGTGGGGTGTCAGGGGGAACACAGGCCCATCCACTCCACTGCGTCCCGGCCCGGGGCCCTAGGCAGCGGCTACCACGGCTGACGGTCAGTGGGGATCCTGACCGCAACACACTGACATGGGTATGGGTTGATCTGCAGCCTGACTACTAATTGTCGGGTGATACCACCCACTGTTAGTCGGGCTCGAGCGCTCGGGTAGGGCCGGACGTCTCCATGAATGCACTGCAGACGGATCGGCTTCAAACGGGGGTCGACCAGGGGTCCCAGAGCCTGGCGCACCAACGTCTGGCCACACCCAAAGTCAATCAAAGCCTGCGTGGCTTGGTCCCCAACCATCACCGGGACCGTGAGTTTGGGGACCTGTGGTAATCGGGTCCGGCCGGCTCCTGCGTAGACCTGCCCAAAGCTACAGTCCATTTCGGGGCAGTCCCATTGTAGGTGCCCCGCCTTCCCGCATCCAAAGCAGGGACCGAGCTCGGGACACCCGCTCCGAGGGAGGGCCACTTGGGTACTTTGGGGGGGCTCCGACGGGTCCTCGGGGCCCCCTGATTGAAGGCCGGGGTTGCCAGCTGGGAAGCCGCGTCTGAGCGCTGGGTCTGGGACCCCGGCCGGGATTCTGATCCGTGGCCTGGACCTCGCTGGCTGGGCAGGTTGGTCGCCTTCTTCTCATTATGGGGCATTCGGGCCTGGAGGTAGGTGGCTGGAAGGTGAGTCCTATGGAGGCTTCCGCAGCCAGGAAGTCTTCCATCAGCGAGACGGCGTCAGCCAGGGTCGCTGGCCGGTGTCGGAGTACCCAGGCCCTTCCCCGGGCCAGCAGGGTATGGACAAATTATTCCAAGACAACCTGCTCGGTGACCTCCTCCGCCGTCCTGACCTCTGGTTGCAGCCACCGGCGGCAGGCCTACTTCAAGGTCTGGACCACCATCCGGGGATGGGCGCCCGCAGGGTAGGTCTGGCGCCAGAACCGCTGTCTAAAGGTCTCTGGGCTGACATCCAAAGTGTCCAGGACCGCAGCTTTTACTCAGTCGTAGTCTCTGGCCTCTTCTGTCGCCAGTCCGCAGTAGGCCGCTTGGGCCGTCCCAGTCAAATACGGGGCCAAAAGAGTGGCCCATTGGTCTCAGGCCCACCCCGCGACAAGGGCCACATGCTCAAACATGACCAAGAAGGCCTCGGGGTCATCGTCCGGGCCCATCTTGGTCAGGCGCAGGGGGGCAGCCGAACATGCCCCCCCCCCAGTGCCTCCCACGCTGGCCAGTTGGCGGGGTGGGGTGTGGGGCCCATGAGGTGCTGCAGCTGGTTCCCCAGCTGCTGTACTAGTTGCTGCTGCTGCTCCAGCTGAGCTGCGTGCTGCTGCTGCTGTTGCTCCAGCTGGGCGGCATGCTGCTGCTGCTGCTGGGCTGCCTGCTGCCGCTCCTGGCTCTCCACCAGCAGCTGGAACAGCCGTTGCATATCCATGTTCCTGGCTAGGAAGGGGGTGAATCACCACCCACCTACCGGCCCCTTCTCACAGAGGCAAGGGTTTGACTCCCCACTTCTGGTACCAACTGTAAACGTGGGTGTCCGGGACTCAACCCTCCCGGGGAGGAGGGGAGCCACACCGGCCTGTTACACTGAGCAACAATACACGAGTCAATTAGGGCTCAGGCCTTCTGTTGCAAGGCTGAGCAACAATATAAAACAGTTTGGGGAAGCCCAGGCCCTCTGTTGCAGGGGCTGGGCCACAACACAAAGAGTTCAAGCAAGCCCAGGCCCTCTGGTGCAGGGGTGGGGCAGTGACACAAAGAGTTCAAGAAGGCCCAGGCCCTTTGCTGCAGGGGCTGAGCAACAGTACAAATAGTTCAGCAGGCCCAGGCCCTTTGGTACAGGGACTGGGCAGCAAACAGTCTAGGAGGCTCAGGCCCTTTGGGGCAGGGGCTGAGCAGCAAACAGTCTAGGAGGCTCAGGCCCTTTAGGGCAGGGGCTGAGCACTGGGGTGAGGGGGAAAACTGCCACCCATCAGTGGGGTGGCAGGGGGGACGCAGGCCCGACGTAGGCCCATTCACTCCACTGCGTCCTGGCCCGGGTCCTAGGCAGCGGCTACCATGGCTGACGGTCAGTGGGGATCCTGACCGCAACACACTGACATGGGTATGGATTGATCTGCAGCCTGACTAGGGTCGGCTGCCCCCGGGCCACTTCCAATTTCTCCCTCTGGGCCTACCTGGTCCGCGGCGTCCACTCCCGGGAAGTCCCACAGCATGGGCTCCTCGCAGCCCGGGTGGGGGGTAGATCCGGCAGTTCCTTGGGGAAGTCCGGCCAGTGCTGCTCCGGGGGTTCCTCGGGGTAACAACAGCGGAGAGGGGAAGTCTCTGGTGGCTCCTCGTCATAGGTGGCACGGGGAAGCTCCGGCGGGTCCTCCCGGTAGCGAGTGAGGGGAAGCTCCGGCCAGTCCGGGCAACTGCTCTGGGCCCCACTGGCTTCCCAGTCACGAGCTTCCTTGGACAGGTCTGCTCCCGGCGGTGGCTGGGTTCTGACTGAGCTCGGATGGCCGGCTTTTATACTTCTGGGTCGCCGCCTGACCCTCTGAGGGGCGGGCTCACTGTTCTGTAGCCCCGCCCCTTCCGGTGTCCGGGGTTCAACCCTCCCAGGGGAGGAGGGGAGCCACACTGGCCCGTTACAGAGTAGTTAACCATTTGATAGCTTTCATCACCATACAGTTTTTGGCAGGTTTCCACACCCCATCCCCATTTCTGGCGCCGTCAGCCCCTTGGACCATGCCCCTCGCTACGATACTTCCGGGGGTACCTTGGTTCAGGGGACAATTAGCTCAGTGTTAATGGCTCTAGCCTGCAGTCAGGCCAAGTAACGGTAGAGAGTCTGTTTGCCCGGGGCCCTCAATCAGGGCAGGGCGTCAATCAAGAAAGGGCTCTGGCCTACAGTCAGGCAGGCAGAGCAGCAGGAGGTTCATTTGCCTGGCCCTTGATCAGGGTAGGGCAACAGTCAAGTAGGGGGGCTCTGGCCTACAGTCCAGCAGAGCTGTCACAGTCTACGAGAGGTTAGCTCTCTGGTGGGAGAGTCAGCACAACCGTCTGGCATCCGGATTCAGGCGGGTGCCAGACCAATTCAGGCCTCCTAACAACCAGGTGGGGAGGCTGCCACTCCTGACGTTGGGGTGGTAGGGGTAGAGGAACCCAGGCCCTCTCGTTCCACTGCGTCCCAGCTCAGGGCCCTAACAGCGGTGGAGTGGTCCGCCACTGGGTCAGCAGGGAAAGTCCAACCATAACACGCTGGCTGGCTTGTAGTCAATAATACATCTGAACCCAGTTCAGCTTCCCTGGGCTCCTTCCTACACGCCAATTCCATGTGTGCATGGGTTCCAGGGTTGTTGTTCGCTTTGGACCATGAAAAAGTTCAAGGAGCTGAGATTAGAGAAAAATCACATAAAATGTAAAAGGGTGTAAAGCCAATAGGGTTATCTATCTATCTATCTATCTATCTCCATACACCACATCTATCTATCTAGCTATCCCGAGAGGCGGAGATAACCATGCTGGCGGCTGTGAGCCTCTTTTCCCAGAGGCAGCCACAAGGGTAAGTTCTCTCTCCCCCGTGTCCCCTCCCTGCAGCTTTCTATACTGTCCTTCTCTCACTAACCAAAAATGATCTCTTGCTGTTTTCTATACTCTCCCTCTCTCAAGCCTGGTCTACACTAGTCATTTATTTTGGAATTAGCCGAGTTAATTTGGAGAAAAAAAATCATTCCTTCCACATGACCAAACTGGTTTCTTCGATTTAAAGGGCTCTTTAATCCAATTTCTGTACTCCACCTCGGCAAGTAGAGTAGCGCTTAAATCAAGATCACAATCCCGGATTAAAAGTAGTGTGGATGCAATTCGAAGTTATTGGCTTCCGGGAAGTATCCCAGAATGTTTCCTTGTGACTGCTGTGGACAACACTCTCAACTCTGATGCACTAGCCAGGTGGGCAGGAAAAGCCCCAGGAACTTTTGAATTTCATTTCCTGTTTGGTCACCAGCAGCACAGGTGACCAGCAGCACAGTCCACTATCATAGGCAATCATGCAGAGAGCACCATCACAAGAGACCACGCAGTCCCGGATTCGCAGATGAGCTCCAGAATGGTCCGAATGGGAGGTACTGGATTTCATCGAATGTTGGGGAGAAAAATCTGTTATGGCAGAACTACGTTAAAAAGAAAAGAACGCAAATATGTACGCTAAAGTCTCCAGGGCCATGACGGAAAGAGGCTACTCCAGGGACACAGAGCAGTGTTGTACAAAAATCAGGGAGCTCAGGCAAGCGTACCAAAATGCCAGGGAGGCAAATGGGCGCTATGGGTCACAGCCGCATACATGCCGCTTCTACTCTGAGCTGCATGCAGTTATGGGGGTGACGACACCACTACCCCACCACTGTCCGTGGATATCTCCAAGGAGGAAGTTGAACGGAGCGAGGAGGATGAGTTATTGGAGGACGAAGAGGAGGAGGAGGAGGATAGTGCACAGGCGGCAAGTGGGGAATCCATTTTCATCCCTAGCCAGGAACTATTCTTAATGCAGGAGCCAATAGCCCCCACCCCCACTTCCATGATCCTGGAGAAGGCACTTCTGGCGAGTAAGCCTGATCGGAGCCATGCGGTGGCGGGGTGGGGGGTGGGGAAAACACAGCCACGTTGGGCTGTTTGCGTTTAGTTTAAAGGGCTCATCCCTGCTCAGAGCCTCATCGGAGCCACGCAGTGGGTGCGAGTCTGTGTGTGTGTGTGTGTGTGTTGTGTGAAGCAATCATCCCAGAGAGCCTGCAGGACCTTCTTTTATACTGCAAACCTACCAGGCATTGCTTGCTATGAGAAAGGGGGCCCAGCAGTTTGAAAGTATTGAAATGAATGCGGAAGAAACAGAACCCCGCGTGCCCCTAGGGCTTACCATGGCTGGCTGCAAGCTGAATTCTGTTGCCCGGCTCTGTGTGATGTGCTGTGTACTATGAATTGCCTGTTTCACTGAGAAACAGTGTGTCCTTTGTTCTCTGAAATGTATCTTTTAAAATACTACTCTTCCTTTTTCTCCTCCTGCAGGTGCAAATGTTTCAACGCAGCCCCAATCTACTCCATCCAAGAGGCTGGTCCAGATTAGAAGGAAGAAAAAAGGAACTCGGGACGACATATTCGCCGAGCTCATGCAGTCCTCCAGCGCTGATAGGGCCCCGCTGAATGCGTGGTGGTAAACAATTGCACAGTCACGTAATGCATTACAGGAACACGAAGAGAGGAGGGACGCGCGCGATGAGAGCAGGCAGAACACTATGGTTGAGCTCATGGGGGAGCAAACTGACATGCTGCCCTGTATGCTGGATCTAATGCAGGAAAGGCAGAAAGATCACAGATTGCCGCTGCTGCCCCTGTATAACTGCCCTCCCTCCTCCCCAAGTTCCATAGCCTCCTCACCCAGATGCCCAAGAACACAACGGGGGAGGCTAAGGGGACTCACACACTCAACCCCAGAGGCTCACCCAAGCAGCAGAAAGTTGGCATATGTGAACTTTTGATTTGGTTTCTGGACTTCTCCTTCCCTTCTTCTCCACCCCCATAACCCAACCCCTCCTCCCCCCATTTACCTTCTGATTTCTCTCCATGTGTTGTGCAATGAATACTAAAGAATGGTTTTTAAACAATTGTGACTTTATTTCCTTTCATATATATATGGTTCGGGTAACTTCAAGATAAACAAACACAAGTGTCACACTGTACCCTGGCCAATCATGAAACTGTTTTTCAAAGCTTCTCTGATGCACAGCACACCCTGCTGCACTCTTCTAATCGCCTTGTTCTCTGGCTGTGCGAAATTGGCCACCAGGCGAGTTGCCTCAACCTCCCATTCCGCCATAAACGTCTCCCCCTTACTCTCACAGATATTGTGGAGCACACAACAAGCAGCAATTACAATTGGAGTATTGGTTGTGCTGAGATCTAACCAAGTCAGTAAACTGCGCCAGCGCTCTTTCAAACGTCCAAAAGCACATTCGACCACCATCCTGCATTTGCTTAGCCTATAGTTGAACTGCTCCTTACTACTGTCCAGGGTGCCTGTGTACGACTTCATGAGCCATGGCATTAAGGGGTAGGCTGGGTCCCCCAGGATAACTATAGGCATTTCCACATCCCCAACAGTAATTTTCTTGTCTGGGAAGTAAGTCCCTTCCTGCAGCTGTTCCAACAGACCAGAGTTCCTGAAGATGCGAGTGTCATGCACTTTCCCAGCCATCCCACCTTGATGTCAGTGAAATGTCCTTTGTGATCCACCAGTGCTTGCAGCACCATGGAAACATACCCCTTACAGTTTACATATTGGCCGCCCCGGTGTGCCGGGGCCAAGATAGGGATATGCGTTCTGTCTATCGCCCCACTGCAGTTAGAGAACCCCAGCGCATTAAAGCCATCCACAATGGTCTGCACATTTTCCAAAGTCACTACCCTTGATAGCAGCTGGTCAATGATTGCATTGGCTACTTGCAGCACAGCAGCCCCTACGGTAGATTTGCCCACTCCAAACTGATTCCTGACTGACTGGTAGTTGTTGGGCATTGCAAGCTTCCACAGTGCTATGGCCACGCACGTCTCAACTGTGAGGGCTGCTCTCATTTTGCTGTCTTTGTGCTTCAGGGCAGGGGACAGCAAGTAACAAAGTTCCCTGAAAGTGGCCCTACACATACAAAAGTTTCGCAGCCACTGGGAATCATCCCAGATCCGCAAAACTATGTGGTCCCACCAGTCTGTGCTTGTTTCCTGGGCCCAAAATTGGCTTTCCACGGCATGAACCTGGCCCAACACCACCATGATCTCCCAATCGCTGCATGCTGTGCTTCTAGGAACAGAGGTGTCCATGTCCTCATCAGTACAGTAATCGCTCTGTCGTCGCTTCCTCGTCCATTTTTGCAGAAACTTCACATACTGCTGGATAATGCGTGAGTTATTTACAATGGTCAAGACTACAGCAGAGATCTGAGTGGGCTACATACTTCCCGCGCTATGGTGCCTGCATGGGTAATCCTGGAAAAATGGCATGAAATGTAGGAGAGCTGTTCGGTTCAAGATGGCTGATAAAAGGCGGGAAATGGTTTCCTTCTGTAGCTTTCAGTGGAGCCCAGCACCGACAACATGGAGAAATTTGCTACTGATGCAAGAATGGGAGAGCAGAGTTTGCAGCGGAAGCTGTGCTGCTCGGTTGACGATGGCTGAACAATGGCGGGAAATGGTAAGGATCTTTCTCTCTTTTGCACAGCTCTGTTTTCTGCTTATTAACAAAAAGGGATCTTTCTCTCTCTTGCTGTTTTCTGTACTTTACACAGCCCTATGTCACTGACACAGAATCTCTCGCTAATTATTCTGCCATGTGAGTTCTTTCACCCGACCTTCTCAACCTTCCTTTATATTTCCTATTCTATTTAATTAGCCTTTGGTTTTTTAAATTGAGTTCAATTTTTTTAATCTTATAATTTTTTAGTCCCAACAAAAATAACCTTTTACCACGTTCTTACAAACTCCTCTCTCTTGTTGCTTTCTCTAGTTTCCCCTCTTTCTTCTATTTAAGATAACCTTTCTTTCCTTTTTTCTCTAAGCCTAAGCAATCTTTCTTTTTTTAAAACTCCTTTTCTTTAAGGCCTCTGTAGCGAGATGGCATAGTCTCCTGTCCTGACGGACAGGGAGGGATCTGTGAACGCCCCCCTGGTGGGTAGAACGGGGACTTGCATGGCCTCCCCGCTGGAAGCAGAGGGGTTGGACAGGAAGCGGAACTATAAAAGGCTGGTCCTCCAGCTCAGTCGGGGGAGGGCTGCCTGAGGAGCAGGACGTTTCTTCCCCGTTGCGTGAGCCCAGACCTAACGGAGACCGCTCTCCTGACAGAGACCCAGAGGTGCTGACAAAGCTGCCAGACGCCAGGATCTCCGAGGAGCTGGGGGGGCTGCCACTAGCTGTCTATCCCAGCGAAGCGAACAACAACCCTGGAACCCATGTACACATGGAATGGGTGTGCAGGAGGGAGACCAGGGAAGCCGAATCAGGTTTGGCTGTGTTATTGACTACAAGCCAGCCAGCGTGTTGCAGCTGGACTTTCCCCGCTGACCCAGTGGCGGACAACTCCACCGCTGTTAGGGTCCTGGGCTGGGATGCAGTGGAATGGGAGGACCTGAGTTCCTCTGCCCCTACCACCTCAACGTCAGGAGTGGCAGCCTCCCCCCTGGTTGTCAGGAGGCCTGAATTGGTCTGGCACCCACCTGAATCCAGATGCCAGATGGTTGTCCTGACATTCCCACCAGAGAGCTAACCTCCCCTAGACTGCGACAGCTTTGCCGGACTGTAGGCCAGAGCCCCCCTACTTGACTGCTGCCCTACCCTGATCAAGGGCCAGGCAAATGGACCTCCTGCTGCTCTGCCTGCCTGACTGTAGGCCAGATCCCCTTCTCGATTGACACCCTGCCCTGATTGAGGGCCCCGGGCAAACAGACTCTCTACCGTAACTTGCCTGACTGCAGGCTAGAGCCATTAACACTGAGCTAATTTTCCCCTGAACCAACGTACCCGGAAGTATCATAGCAAGGGGTGTGGTCTCCCACCCAGATGGACGGACGGTGGGGCCTGGGGGGGGGGGGGGACTGCAAACCCTTTACAGCCTCTCATTCTACTCATTAGTACTTTTTCTCTAAATATGTCAAAACACAAGCACACAACCTTCCCCCAGCCAAACACTGAAAAATAATACAAAATAAATTTTCAAAATGGCCGACGGCATCAAAAACGTACACGACTGGAAATGGGGACGGAGGGCAGGACGTAAATGCAACACGGTGCAAGTACATGATGATGAAAGCTATCGAGCAGTTAACTACTCACATGGCTGGGCAGGGCAGGCGGCCAATTGGGAAGAAGCCATGTGTTCCACCTTGCTCCAGGTGGGCTCTGATGCACCAAGCCCCCAGAGAAGGGAGGCTGGCTTTTCCCAGAGCTAGGGCAGCTGGGCAGCTTCAATGAGCTGGCTCTCCGCAGTGCACATTGTTCTTATCCTATGGACCAATGTCCATAGGCTGCAGCAGGCTGGAGGCTGGTTCTTGAAGGCCTCCAGGATGCAGATGGTCTGAGAAGCCAGGCATCGGACTGAGGACTTGCTGTCCTGCTGCAAGCCTTTGAGGTCTAAGATTGAAAGGAAGGAAATGGAGGTCAGAGCCATGGCACTCTGGAGAGCCCCGGCAGGCCAAGCCAGCTCTGTACCTCTCGGCCCACGACAAGGAGGCAGCAGGCCAGGTGGCAGGAGGCAGGGGACTAGCGGGAACAACCAGCAACCCTCACTAAACATCCCCGCCGCCCTCCACAGCTGGGGGAGCCTCCAGACACAGGCAAGAAGTCCCAATGAACCCCATTCACTCACTATTTCTAGGACTGCCTCATCCCTGCAGTATCTGAGAGCCTCATCCCTGCCTGTATTTACCCTCCCCCTTTCCCCCCAATGCACAGATGGGCACTTAGGCCTAGAGAGGGGGAGAGTCACAAAGGGGGCTTGGGCATTGTTAGGCGCCGCCTAACTTCAGGTGCTCTGCTGCCCTCCAGGAAATGCCGAGAAGGGAGCTCAGCCATTCTCTAGCTCCGGTTGGGAGGCCCAGCTGTGAATCTGCTCTGGGAGTGAGGAGTCTGAGCTATGTCACCCACCCTTCCCTTTTCCCGAACAAATGTGGTGGAGATGCTGCTCTGTCCTGTGCTGCCCAGGAGTCCGGACACGCAGCAGGGAGGTAGGTGACCGGACGTCACTTCAGCCTCATTTGGAGCAGTGGCTTGACCCCAGGTGTCCCACGTGGAGGTGACTGCTCCAAACACTGGGCTAGTGAGTGCAAGGGGGGAGGCAGCACCCCACTTTGGCTGTGTTTGTGGGGGGCAATCATCTGCGAAGGCCAGCCAGCTCAGGCCAGTTTGGGGATCTACCAGGCCACAGCTCTGAGGTCAGGGCTAAGTGCCTGGGCACATGCCAACCAGCAGACACGACAGGGTGAGGGGGCAGCTGATCAGGGGGTTGGGGATTGACATTTTGCATCCCCTTGAGGCTCTCGCCTGTGACCACATTACTGGCGTCGGAGATTGAACCCACCCTGCAGCCCTGGGCCGTTCATCCCCCTAGTGCTCAGTACTCAAAGCGGGACCACTCACTGTTGCAGATGGCGTCCAGCTTGTCCTGGCTCCCCTGGTCCAGCTGCCGGGCAGTGAGCCCTACACACACAAACAGCTCATCACATCCCCGCGTCCCCAGCGAGGGTGTTAAAGAGCCTGTCACCCTCCAAGCACCGCGGCTTTCCCCCACCCCTCACTGGCCAGGACACGCTCCTGAATCCCCAGGGGAAAGGGTGAGTCCCCAGAGATGGCTACAGGGCTGGTTGCCAAAGGAGAGCACAGCACCTTGAAAGTCCACTACCAAGAGCCCATGGTGGGGCGGGGGCGGAGAATGGAGACTGCATGAGGAGCAGTGGGCTTAGAGGGGTCCCATCAGCCGATCAGGGCAGTTTGGGGTGAGCTTGCTCCTGTGGGTTTCTGACACCCCTTCGCCTTCATTAGGGAATCAGGAGCCCAGGGATCACTTCTCGCTGCTGGCAGGGACTGAGGAGAGCCTGGGACCAGATCCAGCCCCTCTGCTAAAGGGACCCCTCTGCTCTGTGGTTACCTAGGAACCTGATGGCTGCTTCCCTAACTGGAGTCTGTGGGTTCTGCAGGAAGGCCATGGTCTGGCCCAGGAAGTCATCAGCTCTCTCCTTGTAGTGGATCACCTAGGAGCCAGAACAAGGGAGCACAAGATTATTAAAGGCCTTTCCATCCCACAGGCCAGCTTCCAGGTGTGTGGAGCACACGTCCTGTTTTTGCCCCTCCTTCCTGTGCTGGGAGGATCACACAGAGGGACCACACCCAGGGCCAGGTGTGGTCCCGGGGCTGGGGCTCAGTGTGGGCACAGAGCCAGGCAATCGGGGGTGCCCTATCCACTGATTCCTCCACTTCTGCCAGCGAGGGCTGTGCAGTGAATAGCCAGAGGGTTCCCTCACCAGGCAGTCACAGCTTCGCCAGGTTTCCTTGTGCTGGATGAGGCCACTGAGCTGGTGCCACCTCAGGAATTGGGCGGCACTGCTGAGGGTGTCCCAACACACCTGCAAAACAAGAGGGGCCGGGGCGAGCAGGACACAGTTACGGGAGCTGGAAGCCATTAGCCTAGTTACCCGGAGGCCAGGGAGGCCGTGCGTGCTGAACGCTTCCCTGCCCTGGCTGCTCGCGGAAGGGCGGCGGTGTGGCTAAGGCAATGGCTGGAGACCTGACTCAATTCCCAGCTCTCCCTGCAAGAACTCAGGCAAGTTGCTTAGGCCCAGGGCTGCAAAGGGATTTAGATGCTTAATGCCCATGGGGGGTTCAATATTTTTGAGGCTGCGCCTCAGTTCCCCACCTCATGGGGTGAATTCATTAGTGCTGGTGGCATTTGTGTCCCAAGTGATGGGGGCCATGAGCACTAGCATGTGCACAGGCATGGGGGGAGAGGGGCTTGGGCATGTCATGCTAGTACGGGCTGTCCGGGCCGCTTGGCTAAGGGCACATTGGGTCCTGTGCACCATCTGGAGGCTGAGTAGCCCTGCTCCTGGTAGGGATATGGCCAGGGTTGTGCTCTTCCCACCAGCACAGCCAGGGGAGTGTGCGGAGGCCAGTGGCTGTAAGAGTGGTGAGGCGACCACTCGCCCCACCCAATCTCTCAGCCTGGCTGCAGGGGGGTGTTGAGCTCAGAGGATGCAGAGAAGACTCAGCAGTTGGGTGGGGTTCCATGGTCATGGCACTACTGGACTCAACATTCAAGTGATTTTGAGTGCCTGATTGTCACAGCACTGAGCACCTGCCCTCTACCGGCCAGACCCTTTAAAGGGGGGTGTCACATGTTGCCCCCCCAAACAAATGGTCGCTCTGTAACTATCTCAGCCGCAGACTCCAATTCGTGGCCTCACCTGGGACACGTTGGGACGCTCATCATGCACAAGGAGGAGCAGTGGGACCAGGCTCTGGAGCACATGCTCCTTCATCTGCCTCCGGTTGGGCCCCCTTACAAGCTCCAGCAGGTCTTTAAAAAGGGTGATGGAGAGCACCTGGAGCTTGCTGGTCACCTGCAAGAGATGATATAGGGAGGGGAGGAGACACTGTGACAGTCATTCTCATCCAGCGGGGCAAGCGCACACTGTGCCAGAGATGTCTGCCCTGCAGGGGTATTGTAACTCACCCCCAGCCATACAGCCACAGCTGGGGCCAGAGTCTCATGGGCATAGCGCCATTGAAGGCAATAGAGATGCAGATTTCCACCAGCTGAGGGGCTGGCCTGATAACTTCTTGGCCAGGGAGAGCAGTAAGCTGGGGTGAGACTGCCCCTGGGCTCTCACAGCCAGCTCTGGGTGCACTGACATCAGCACCCGCCTGTGTCAGCCAAGGGGAAACATTCAGGGTGGAGCAGTGCCAGGACAGGGGCGGCAGAGAGGGAGCGATGAGGAAAGATTCAAAGAGCGAAGGGGGGGTGTAGTTTGTCCACCCGCTTTGCAGGCCCAGCTCACACTGGTGTTGACCCACAGCAGCCCTCTAGCCGGGCCAAGGGGGCCAGGCATAGGGGGCAAATTCCTACATTGGTGTTTGTTTGGGCCATGCTCAGGGACCTGGGGTGAATTTAACCAGGGCCAAGGGGTGGTAAATGTGCAGGAGCTCCCAGATAGGGGGCCTTGGAAGCCATGACTGGAAGCCACCCAGCCTCCAGGGGTTTGGGGTGGGGTGAGGGGTCAGCTCAGAACAGCTGGGCAGGCTCTATACAAAACACGTGGGAGGGGTATGGGGGCATCAGGGCTGCACTGCAGTGGGCACAGGCAGATGTTGGACTGGCACCTCTCTGGTCTTCCTTCCAGTTGTTGAGGCCTGTTTGCCTTTCCCTGGTGATGGGTGTAGTAAGTGCAGGCCATGATAAAGGCCCAGTATGAGGCCTGAGGCCTGAACTAAAGTAATGAACAAGACTTTGCTAACATAAAGCAAAGGTAAGCTGTGAGCCAGAGGCAGGCCCTGCTCACAGAAGCTGGCAAGGAAAGGGCTGAACATTCACATACTTGCACATTCCACACAGATAACAAAGAACAGGCTGGCCCATCCCAATGACAGGGGCAAAAGGGTAAATGATGGATAGAGTTGTTTTGATCGAACCAACATGTACAAGGTAGAAGGCGGCACCTAAATACGTAGAAAGGTTGTACCGTGCTACGTGGAGGGGTTGTACCTCATACGTCAGGTGTGATGTGTAACTTGTTTGTGTCTGTGTATAAGAATGCATCTCTGGGGCGGTGCCTTTGTCCGGCCGAGGGGGCAGTGGAAAGTCCCGCCACTGAGCCGGGTCCATTGCCAAGAGGCACTTTCTCGTAGTATGCCCTGAATTAGGCTAAGAAACCTACAGGGAACTGCAATTGTGTCCGAGGTCGCAATAAACCTAGCCGACGTGGCTTTGCATCTTACTGGACTCTGTGGTTATTGGGGGTTCTCGTCGGGTCTGCTGTGTCAGCTATCTGCAGAGCTGGGGTAGCACACAGAGGGAACACATGCACGCAGCCGAGTGATATCAACAAGGAGAAAGCAGAGCACCACACCGGTAGCACTCTGACAACACACTTCTGACAACAATGGGCGTTGTGTTCATTAACACTATTTGGATATAACCCCTGCCCCATAAAGAACCTGTTCTGTTCCCCCCGGGCCTGAGAGGGGTTTGGTTTAAAGGGCTCACCCCAGGGCGAGATCCTGCATCCTTGGTCCAGGCTGCCCTGTCCCTTTGGCCAGCTCGGGATCCAGGAGACCCTGGGAACAGCTTTAGCCAGGCCTGTGCCACTACTAAATAAAGAGCGGCAGGGTCCCAGCATAATTCGGGAGGGCTGAGAGTAGGATTTACCATTATGAGAGCTGGGGAGTCCCTCCAGGAGCCCCCACTGGGGCATTAACCCTGGAAGGCAGTAATGGATGGGCCCCTTTCTCCTGCCCGCTTGCTGGATCTCGCCACCCAGTGTGGGACTGAACATCAGTCTGGTGAATGCGCCAGCGGGGGCTAGTTTGTGGGTACAAAAGATCTGAGGAGAACTTTCCCCTCCTTTGACGCTGCCCTGCCATGAGAACGAAGGGGAGAGGAAAGGGCGGTAGCTGCAGAACCTACAGACAGAGCCATTTCCTTATGGAGCTGAAAGGCCAGCTGTAGGATTCCTGGCCAGGGAAAGGAGGGGCAGATTTTCACCAAGGTACCATCACTTGTCACCCTGGAAGCCAGCAAGAGCATTGCAGCACCCTGTGCTGCAGAGGCCCCCTCGCTGCATGCAGGCTCAGGAATGCACGTCCTTCCCCAAGGGGAGCCTCGTCCCCAGGCTGCCCTCATCCTTGTCAGTAGGCCTGCGGGACACCAGGGTTCCCATCCTTTCTGCCATGTGCTCTCATGGAGAGTGAGAGGAAGGCGGGAATGGGCTCATGATTTATGACAATCCGTTTTCTGGCTAGGACCATAGAACAGGCCCTGCTAGCCCACCCCCTAGCCCCCACTCACATGTCCGCAGTTTGATGGGATCGCCTGTGAGCTGCCAGGCCTTACATCATGAAACAACGGCAGGAGTTGCGCAGCCACTTGCACAGCCGCGTGGCTGGCGCTCTGCCTGTCCATGCCGGCGAGGAGGTGTTTCAGCACGGCGATGGCCTTGCGGATGAGGTCTCTGTCTGCCTCCTGGAGTCGCTCCAGGACATCTGGCAGCAGATGCTGGAGTTTCCCCACCTGTGTGAAACAAGGAGCTGCTTTACGAAACACCCTCCAGTGACCCAACAAGCCATTTCCAAAACAATGTCTGCCTCCCCTGCAGACAGAGGCACGGGAGCTAGGGTGCTGGGGTGCTGCAGCACTCCCAGGTTTTACGCAGGGCTCTGCTCCTGGCCCCACACACAGGGTCCCAGCTGCCGGCCCTGTGCCAACCCCCAGCTATGGCCCCAGCCTTGGTCCCCTTGCCTTATCCACCCCCCGCCCCCGCCTCCTGGAGCCATGGCCCTGCTCCTGACCAAAGCTCTAGTGGTGGAGGGGTGTGTGGACAGGGGTAAGGGGGTGTGTGTGCAGCACCTCCACTATAAAAAGTCTTCCAGCGCCCCTGCCTCCAGAGACATATTACAGCCTCAAAGCCTTTGCACAGCCAGCTAAGATCACGGGCAGTGGGTCCGGCAACCTGCAACATAAGCAGCTGCTTCCTTGTACTCCAGATCTCAGGGGATGGTTTTTATTAGCAGATATCATCCGTGGAAAGTTCTCTACACAACACGTTGACCCCAAATAAATCAAGTGTATTATTGTTCGAATAGCACCTCGAGGGCCTGTCTGCAATGAGGGCTTCATAGAATCATAGAATCATAGAATTCAAGATCAGAAGGGACCATTATGATCATCTAGTCTGACCTCCTGCAAGATGCAGGCCACATAAGCCGATCCACCCACTCCTTAGCAAGCGACCCCTGCCCCATGCTTCGGAGGAAGGCGAAAAACCTCCAGGGCCATTGCCAATCTTCCCTGGAGGAAAATTCCTTCCCGACCCCAAATATGGCGGTCAGCTGAACCCCGAGCATGCGGGCAAGACTCTCCAGCCAAACCCTCTGGAAAAGGTTATATCATACCATTGACCCATTGTACTATTTACCAGTGTGGCACTTAATTGACCTATTGACTAAGCCCGTTATCCTATCATACCATCCCCTCCATAAACTTATCTAGCTTAATCTTAAAGTCATGGAGGTCCACTGTTTCCCTCGGTAGGCTGTTCCAGTATTGCACTCCCCTGATGGTTAGAAACCTTCGTCTAATTTCAAGCCTGAATTTCCTGACTGACAGTTTATATCCGTTCGTCCTCGTGTCCACATTAGCACTGAGCTGAAATAATTCTTCTCCTTCCCTGGTATTTATCCCTCTGATATATTTAAAGAGTGTAATCATATCTCCTCTTATCCTTCTTTTGGTTAAGGAAAACAAACCGAGCTCCTCAAGTCTCCTTTCATACGAAAGGCCTTCCATTCCTCGGATCATTCTAGTGGCCCTTCTTTGTACCTGTTCTAGTTTGAATTCATCCTTCTTAAACATGGGAGACCAAAACTGCACACAATACTCCAAATGAGGTCTCACCAACGCCTTATATAACGGGACTAGCACCTCCTTATCCCTACTAGAAATACCTCGCCTAATGCAACCCAAGACCGCATTAGCTTGTGCTGGGGGCTTTCCAGGCACAGGAAGAGACGGTCCCTGCCCTGGAGCTTACAGGCTAGACACACGAAGACAGGATTTCTATCCCCATTGTACAGACATGGAACTCGGGCACAGAGAGGTTACGTGACTCGCCCACAGTCACTTAGGGAGTCTGGCAGAGCCAGGAACCGAACCTGGGTTCTCCTGAATCCTGGTCCTTACAGCCCAGCCTAGGGGAGGGAGTCGATTTTGCACACTAGTTCTAGGGTTAGGCTGTTACTAAAAGCCAGATTCAGTCATTTCTGTATTTGGTTTTTCAACCTTTCAAAGACAGCCCCACAAAATCTCAACCGGCATCAGGGAAAAAATAGGTCATATACAGGCTAACCGGTTCCGGAAAGGAAAATGAACCACGAGCAAGTGAAAACCAGGTTGAAGTGCATGGAATGATGGGAATGGTGTATAACAAAGAGAATTACAGTCACGCCCTCTCCATGTCTGATCTAGTCATAGTCCGGGTTTAATAAACCGGACTGACCCCCTATTCTCAGGCGAAGTAAATTATCATTAACGAGAGTTGCCTTCAGATTGTCTCCTCTTTACCAGGCTGTCAGATCTGTGTATTTAAGCCCCAAGGGCTTTCTCTGCCTTCACTATATTGTGGGTATCAAACTTGTTATGAGATCTTAGCAGCAAAAGGCCCTTCCAGAGCTCTTCAGAGGAGCGAGTGCTGCGGGACAGAGCCGTGATGTCAACAGTTAAAACCTATGAGGCTTAAAAGGGCATTTGTAGGAAAAAATGGTTCCTAATTGTAGTGAAATGGCTCTATCCAAGCGTCCCTGATCACTGGGGTCGCCAGCATTCCCTGGGGGTCTAGAGTCTGCAGCTCTGCTGCTACTCTAGTGCTAGGGTTCTTTGGATCACAGAAACCCCAGACACAATCAGGCCCAGCTGTGCCAGATGCTCCACACACCTAGAGACGCACCCTGCGGGAGCCAGGCCCTGCCCTGCAGAACAGCAGACAAAGGCCAGGCAGGGGCTTGCCCAAGGGCACCCCGCAGGTCAGTGGCAGAGCCAGGAATAGAAGCCAGGGCTCCTGACTCCAGGCCAGGGCCATACCCCTGGGAAGGTTTCAATGACCCCAGCCCTGCAGCAGCTCCCTGCGGTTCTGGGTTTATCCCCCAGCCCTCCTCCCCTCTCACCTTCTCTGGGCGAAGGGCCAGATTGAGGAGGCCTTTGAGCGCCAACCAGCGCACCACGATCTTGGGGTCTCTCAGCAGCCTGCTCATCTCCTCCACGATGGCGTCTTCCAGCTCGCTGCCAAGGTCAGGGCACTTGAGGAGCTAACACACCAACAGCAAATCAAGCTAGAGAACGGGGCTGGCCTCTTGCGACTCATCTCTGCCACGGGGCCCTTAGCTCCACTGGCCAAGGCCCGGCATGGGCTGCATGCAGGGCATCGCGATTGGTCACCGTGTGGGCCCCACTGAAACGCTTCTAGCGCGACGGCCCCTCGAGGCTCCAGCTGAGATCAAGGCCTGCCCTGCTCCCTCACTAAGGCTCAGCTGCACACGGAGCAGTGGTGTGGGGCAGGTCTGCAGCCTTGTGCTCCAAAGGGTCGCCCGGTCTGCGGGGGGCAGGTGAACTGGCCATGAATGGGCAGGTGGCTGCCCGGCCTGCGCATGGCACACGGATGTCAGAGGGGGCTCGAGAGCCGAGGTCACACAAGGGACCATTCTATGGAACTGAGCCTTGGGGAACAAGAGACACCTGACCCTGGGCCTTGCTCCAGCCCCGTGACACCAGCTGGGACAGGTAACAATGCCCAGACTGAGTGACTCCACCCCTAGGGTTGTAGGAGCTTTCCCTGCCCCTGCTCACCCACCCACCCCCAGGGCCTTCAGGGCCACCCCTCTCCTGGCCATAGGCATGAGCGACAAGTTCCATTGGCCCATGGTGCCTGGGCACCATGGGCCTCAGCCCCACCTTTCCCCCCACGTCTCCCAGGCCATTTAAAACAGCCTGGGGCCCCCACCACCACTGGCAGCGCAGCAGAGCTGAGCGACCTCCTGCCTGCTTGCTCCCATGGCTGCCAGCCCCTCCCTGTGGCCCCTGGGTGGGGTGGGCACACCCCTGCAGCCAGTAGGAAGCTGTGGGGGCAGTGCCTCGGGGTAGCAGCACATGAAGGGCCCCCGGCCCGCCCTGCCTAGGAGCCCCAGATAAGCGCTGCACCCTCCCAACTCCTCCCAGAGCCTGCCCCCCACCCCTTTCCCGCACCCCACTCTGGCCCCCAAACTCCGTCCCCGAGCCTGCACCCCCTCCCTCCACCCCCCCTCCTGTCCCCAAACTCCCTCCCAGAGCCTGCATCCCCACCCTCTCCTGCACTCCCACCCTCTGACCCATCCCAGAGCCTGCACTCCAGGCCCCCTCCCCCACCCAAACTCCCTCCCAGAGACTTAGGCAGGTGGGGGGCAGAGTTTAGGGGGGCAGAGTTTGGAGGGGCAGGTTCTGCTGAGCACCACCAAAATTTCTACAAATCTGCCGTCCCTGGCCATAGGTCAGCCCCATGCCCCAGTCACCGCTGGGCCGGGGCGCTTCTCACGACCCTCACCCTCTGGTGAGGCTCACCTGAATGAAGAGCGCCACGGCCGGGACGTACCGCCTATCGTCCCGATCGTTGAGGATGGCCATGAGATGGTGGAAAATCCAGTTTCGCTCCTGGAAATTGAGCGAAACCATGGCCCTGGCATAGGAAACACAAACACCACATCATCAAGGTGGGCAAGGACTGGTCCTCCATTTACAAATCTAACCAGACCAGTGCCACAGGACAGGGGATCCCGGGCGACTAGTCACACGCAGCTGACATGGACTAGTTCCTGCTGGCTTAAAATGCCCAGCGGCTTATGTGCTAGAGACCCAAACCCTTAATCACGCGACAGGGAGCCCTTCCATGAGGCCAGCTCTGAGCACGTAGTGCTGGGGCTGCAAGAGAACTGCAGACAAGGAAGGGTGTCAGTGGGGTCGGTGGTCTTCCTCATGTGCCCAGATATTGGGTGATGAGAGACAGAAGGGTGGGTGAGAGAATATCTTAGATTCACCCAAGACAAGCGCTGGAGCTTTCTGTGTTAGCTTCTCTCTCACCCACAGTCACTGGGCCAACCAAAGACATTCCCTCCCCCACCTTGTCTCTCTCATGTGCTGGGCCTGACAGGGCTACACCAACGCTGCGGAAAGACATGGCGGAGGCTGTCTTTGCCCAGCCATGCCTGCCAGAGCCACGCAGGAAGCGGTTTACGCCAGGCAGCGCAGGGTGGAGAAGTAGCCGACTGACCCCTTGGCCAACAGCACAGAGGCTGCGGCCTGTTCCATGCAGGCGATTGGGAGCCGCGTCTCACCCAGCAGGGAAGGCAATGTGGCCATGTCCTGGGCCAGGGAGGGGAGCTGCTGCTGTGATCGGTTCTGGGCAGCACTCACCGGGCAAGCAGGCAGACACCTTTGTGGTGCGTGTCGGAGCTCATGAGCAGGTCCCAGCGGCCATGCTTCATCATGAAGGTGACCTGCTCCTTGTAGCCAGCGCATAGAAGCAAAGCTTCCATGGCCTTCACCGCGAACCTGTGTGCAGAGCGAGCCTCTTGTTACTGAGTGAGCCCAGGCCAGGCCCTGCTGCGTGCCTGCGGGCGACGCTGCAGAACCCAGGCTGGGTGTCGGGCTGGCGGTACCTAACGGGGCTGAGGGGTGCGGCCGTGTCCTCCTGGTTATGCTCCCTCTCCTGCGAAGCAGTGTGCTGCACTGTGTGGGTGACGTGGAAGAGCAGCGCGACGTAGAGCTGAGGGAAGAGCTCCTTCACTTCCTGCCTGCAGGCCTGCTCCTGCAGGATCACATATAGGGCTCTTGTGGCCTGCAGATAAGAACAGGAGACAGACATCGCTGCAGGGATTTTGTCCTTCCCACGCTCCCCCAGGGCACCTAGAGGGGTGGGGTGGGGTGGGGTGGGCTGGGGGCTAAGGCCTGGGATGCTGGGTTCAATTCCTAGCCTGTGAGACCTTGGCTAGAACCACACAAGGGACTTCGGCCCAGCGTGGCCATGCCCAGCTTCATGTGCCCTGCTGCCCAGTGGACTCACAGCCCTGGGTTAAGTGCCCAGGCTCCGTATACGCTCCAGAGAGAGAGTCAGTTGGGCCAATTGTTAAAGCGGGTGAACGGGATGGGCTGGGTAATTTCAGGCCTGTCAGCCTGACATCGATCCCAGGCAAGATAATGGAGCAGCTGGTATAAGATTCAATTAATAAAGAATTAAAGAGGATAATTTATTTAATGCAAATCAACAATTTTTTGATGAGATTACAAGTTTGGTAGATAAAGGAAATGGTATTGACATAATGTATGTAGACTTCTGTAAGGCGCTTGAGTTGGCGCTGCACTCCAGTTTGATCGGAAACCTAGAAGATACAAAAGTAACGTGGCACACTTGAATTGGATTATAAAGTGGCTGATAGGTCTCAAAATGTAATTGTAAACTGGGAATCAGCATTGCACAGGTGTGTTTCCAGGATGGTCCTTGCAGGGATCGGGTCTTGGCCTAAGCGATTTAACATTTTCATCAATGACCTGGAAGAAAACATCAAATCGTCACTGATAAAGTTTGCAGATGACACAAGAATTGGGTGAGTGGTAAATAATGAAGAGGATAAGTCACTGATACAGAGCGATCTGAATCACTTGGTAAACTGGGGAGCAATCAAACAGTATGTGTTTTAATATGGCTCATTGTAAATGAATACATCTAGGAACAGGACGAGGGACTCTATCCTGGGAAGCAGAGACTCTGTAAAGGACTTGGGAGTCCTGGTGGATAATCAGCTCATGTGATCCTGGGATAAATAAACAGAAGAATCTAGAGTGGGAGTATTTGGCACTGGTGTGACAACTGCTGGGATCCTGGGTCCAGTTCCGGTGCCCCAATGCAAAAAGAATGTTGATGAATTGCAGAGGGTTCAGAGAAGAGCCATGAGAACGATTAAAGGACTAGAAACCATGTCTTATAGTGATAGGGTGACCAGACAGGACAGGGGTTGGGGGTAATAGGAGCCTATATAAGGAAAAGACCCTAAAATCAGGAGTGTCCCTATAAAAATCAGGACCTTTGGTGAGAGATATAGTGAGAGACTCAAGAAGCTCGATCTATTCATCTTAACAAAGAGAGGGTTGAGGGGTGACTTGATTACTGCCTATAGGTATCTCCCTGGGAAACAAATATTTAGTAATTGGCTTTTCAGTCTTGCAGAGAAAGGTCTATCATGATCCAGTGGCTGGAAGTTGAAGGTAGACATTCAGACTGGAAATAAGGCATAAACGTCACAGTGAGAGTAATTAATCATTGGAAGAATTTACCCAGGGTGGTGATAGATTCTCCATCACTGACTGTTTTTGAACCACGACGGGATGTTTTTCTTCAAAGACCTGCTCTAGGAATGATCTGGGGGCAGTTCTCTGGCTTGTGTCAGGCAGGGGATCTGACTAGATGATCGCAGAGGTCCCTTCTGGCCTTGAACTCTATGAAGCTAAGAGTGAGGAGCTGCCTAAACCAACCAATAGGAAATGCGGCGGAGAGGGATGTGGCCTAAGCCCCACCCCTAAAGGGAATTTGGTATCTATCTCTACTTGGGAACACTTAAATAGTCATTGGAGCAGAGTTTTGACCCCAGGTCTCCCAGTTGGGTACCCTAACCACTGGGCTAGAGACAGTGGTGTAGTTGAAAATATGAAGGTCCTGGAATGCCACTAAAATACTGATTTTCTTCAATATGAATGATAGAAATTCACATTTTATTTGTCTACTGAATTTCTGGTACAGTAATCCTGGGCTAAACCAGGCATGGCTGGAGACAGGCCAGCTGTCCAAAATAACAAGGTATTGGATTTTTTTTTAATTGTACACCCCCCCCCATAGTAGCTATTCAATTTATTTTAAATATTGAAATCATTGTGCTGAAATGCCATTACTGTGTATGCAATAGAATACAATAGAAATGCCATTACTGTGTCTACAATAGAATATGTAAAAGATATAACTCTAGACAGTAGTGTACAGTACAGTGGTAAAAACCCAATGAATGCGTAGCACGTTTTCTTTTTACTTTAGCCTATAGGCTAATGAAAATAGAAAATAAATCATGCTGCTGCACTACAGACATTACTGTATCAGGCTGAAATAATAAAAGTTTATTTTAAATGTAGTTAGTAGGCTACACAAGTAACACAAAATACATCAAGGCATACATCCATATTGTATTTTCTGTGTCTGTGAATCAGAGGGAGAACAAGGATGTCTGAGCCAAGTTCTGGCACAGCTGAGAGGATGCCACATGGAAAATGAAGGGCCATGTAGCTTGCTAAACGTGAGTGATGACGTATGCAGAATAAACCCCTTGCTACATTTCCATTCACAATCATAGTCATGTGGCTGAGGGTATGGCTACACTTGCAGCTGTACAGCACTGGGAGTTAAAGCTGTCTTCGTACAGCTGAGTAGGGAAAGCACTGCAGTCTGTCCACAGTGACAGTTGCCAGCGCGCTGTCATGGCCACATTTGCAGCATCTGCAGCGGCATTGGGAGCAGTGCATTACGGTCAGCTATCCCAGCGTTCCAAGTGGCTGCAACGTGCTTTTCAAAAGGGGGGGGGGTGGAGTGTGACAGGGAGCGTGGGGGAGAGAGAGAGGGGATTTTTGGAGCCAACACTGTGTCAGCAGCTGCCTTGCAAGTTCCAACCCCCTCCCCTAGCCCTCTCTGACTCACTGAAAGTGAACAGCACCTCTTTGTTTTTTTCCTCACAGACCAGATAAACAGCCGCTCGCCGAAACAGACCCTCCTCCCTCCCCCTCTATTCAAGCAAACACTAGCTGTGGGCCTTCCAAAGGGAGCCCTCTGCCTCTGCTCGTTTACAGCAAACAGGAGCTGTGTTTGTTTTTTTAATAAGCAGCTCCCGGAGCCCAGAGTTTGCAACAAAACAAAGAGCGGAACCTTCACTTAAAAGGATTATGGGAAGCTTCCGGAGATCAGTCACTGCGTACTAAGGTTATTCCCTGTTTACACTGGTGCCCCAGCGCAGCAGCAGCAGCAGCACAATACTCTTTATTCCTCTCGGGGAGGTGGAGTACAAGCAGCGCTGTAGCCAGGGAGGTACAGCGCTGTATGTGCCTTGCCAGTGTGGACGGGGAGTGAGTTACAGCGTTGTTGGTGGCTTTATTGTGCTATAACTCTCAAGTGTAGCCAAGGCCTTAGATAAAGTGAAAAGGAGGTAGGGCAGCTGTGTAACCAATCTGGTCTGTCACTGACAGGAATTGTCAATGCCTAGCATGACTTTCTTGATTATACTGGTCAGAAGTGCCAGCTGAGCTGAAACCACTGCTCAGCTCCACGCGTGTGATTTCATGCAGCATGGCTGAGTGTGAACGTGGATTTAGGCCTTGGCTACACTTGAGAGTTATAGCACAATAAAGCCACCAACAGCGCTGTAACTCACTCCCCGTCCACACTGGCAAGGCACATACAGCGCTGTATCTCCCTGGCTACAGCGCTGCTTGTACTCCACCTCCTCGAGAGGAATAAAGAGGATTGCGCTGCTGCTGCTGCTGCGCTGGGGCACCAGTGTAAACAGGGAATAACCTTAGTACGCAGTATCGACTCATCCCACCCCGTTTTCTGGCTCAGGTTACAGCCTCAGGTACTGACCCTCACCTAAAGTCATCCCCTGCTCTCCCATCCCCCATGCAGATAGTCCCAGTAAAACTAAACACCATTTCCAGATCAATCCATCCCTCTCCCTGCAGCGTCACAGGGCTATAGATAACAAAATGAAATTCACCAAAGACAAATGTGAGGTGCTACATTTAGAGAAGAAAAAGCAAATGCACAGATACAGAATGGAGGATAACCAGCTGAGAAGGATCTGGGAGCTGTGGTGGATCACAACCTCAGCATGAGTCAGCAATGTGATGCTGTTGCAAAAAAAGCAAATGCAATTTTAGGTTGCATTAACAGAGGTATAGCCAGGGCCGGCTCCAGACGCCAGCGTGCCAAGCGCGCGCTTAGGGCGGCAATGAGAGCCGCGGGTGTGGGGGGGGCGGGGGCGCTCTGCCTGTCGTTGGGAGGGCAGCAGGCAGCTCCGGTGGACCTCCCACAGGAGTGCCTGCAGAGGGTCCGCTGGTCCTGCGGCTCCGGTGGACCTCCCGCAGGCATGGCTGCGGATGCTCCACTGGAGCCGCGGGACCAGCAGACCCTCCGCAGGCACGTCTGCAGCAGGTCCACTGGAGCCGCGGACCAGTGACTGCCAGAGCGCCCCCTGCGGCGTGCCGCCCTGCTTGGGGCGGCGAAATTACTAGAGCCGCCCCTGGGTATAGCATGCAAGTCATGGGAGGCGATAGTACCACTCTACTCAGTGCTGGTTAGGCCTCAGCTGGAGTACGGTGTCCAGTTTTGGTCACCAATGTCTAGAAAGTATGTGGAGAAACTGGAAAGGATCCAGAGGTGAGTGACAAAGGTGATTAGAGGGATGGAACACAAGCCATAAGAAAAAAAGGCTGAAGGAACTGGCTATGTTTTGTTTGGAAAGGAGGAGATTAAGGGGGGACTAGATAATGGTCTTCAGATACTTGGAAGGCTGCCATAAAAAAAGATAGAGAAAAGTTGTTCTCTCTTGCTACGGAGGGCAGGACAAGAGGTGATGGGGTCAAACTACAGCACAGCAGATGTAGATTAAGCCTCAGGAAAAACTTCCTAACTGTAAGAAGAGTAGGACGATGGGAAAGATGCCTAGGGAGCTTGTGGAAACTCTTTCGCTGGAGGTTTTCAGAAGGAGGCTGGAGCCATCTGTCCAGGGTGGGTTAGAAACAAGAAGTCCTGCATTGTTGCAGGGGGCTGGATGAGCTGACTTTGCGATCCCTTCTCACCCTGTGATTCTATGAGTTCTGCTGAATAGCACCAGGAGAGCGTTTCGGCGTGTTCCGGCTCGAATATAGCACTGGCTAAAGTCACACTCTCTCTCTCTTTGGCCCAATGACTATACCCCATGGGAGACTGAGAGACCCCCTCAGGCCATGATGGGGACACACGGCACTCCTTCCCTTGCTGCAGGGGCTGGTACTTACGGCCAAGGAGGCGACGCCGGCCGGTCTCTGAGAGAGCTGATGCCGTCGCGGAGCCTGCCCCTGCAGCCTGCTGACCAGCTCCCTAAGGATCTTTTCTGTGCTCTTGGGCTGGGATGTCAGTATCTTCCACATCTCCGCAGCAACACTGCAAAGGGAGAGAGCCAGTGGCACCCGATCAGAGCCCTGCCAGCCTCCTGCACCCCTCAGCACTGGCACGCCTGCTGGGTCTCCCCTCACCGGCCGGCCCTTTGTTGCCCTCCTGCTCCTGCAAGGACCCCGTTGGCTGGTGCAGGCTACATGGGGCCAGGTCTGAGTGTCAGCCACAGGAGAGGCCGAGGGATGCCGTACAGGGTTTTGCAGATTGGCCTGTGTCCAGGGCAAGCCAGCCTGCAAAACCCTCCAGGAGAAGCAGCAGCTCTGCAGGGAGCAGGAGATCTCTGGAGGGTTCTGCACTCCCCTGTCTCTGGCAGCGGGACCAGTCCGGGGGACCCAGAGTGCAAGTGGTGGTAGCCGCAGCCCCGTACCTGTCACATGACAGTGAGCAGCCCAGCAGGGTTCCGACCACCTCCTCGCTGAACTGGGAGCCCAGCAGGAGAAGGGCCCTGAGCAGCTCCTGCCGGGCAAGTGGCTCGCTGATGGAGTCCAGGTGGTTATGAATGCTCCTCACAGCCTCTGACACCTGGAAGGGAAATGGGGAGGTGGGGGCCTTGGCTTCCTCGCACGGCTATTGATCTGGCGTGCCAAGGACCTGCTGCACCTGAGAGCCATCTGCCCTCCCAGAACCTCTTCACCAGCCCCAGGCCTAGAACACAGCACCAGTTCCCAGCCTATCGATTCATAGACTGCAAGGCCACAAGCGGTCATGGTGATCACCTAGACCAGGGGTAGGCAACCTATGGCATGTGTGCTGAAGGTGGCACGTGAGCTGATTTTCAGTGGCACTCACACTGCCGGGGCCTGGCCACCGGTCCAGGGAGATCTGCATTTTAATTTCATTTTAAATGAAGCTTCTTAAAAATTTAAAAAAACTTATTTACTTTATATACAACAATATTTAGTTATTTATTATAGACTTATAGAAAGAGATTTTCTACAAACATTAAAATGTATGACTGACACGTGAAACCTTAAATTAGGGTGAATAAAGGAAGACTCGGCACACCACTTCTGAAAGGTTGCTGACCCCTGACCTAGACTGACCCCCTGCATTTCACAGGCCAGAGAACTGCCCCCCAATAATGCCTAGCACCCAGAGACAGAGTCTCCCACGGATGGGCTCCCCCAGCACGATGTTCTCACTGCAGCTCTTACCCTCACCAAGCCTAGGCCGGGAACCTCCAGGATCATATGCAGCATGTTCCTGGCCGTCACTGCGTCATGGACGCTGGAGTCTCTCACGCCGTCGATAGCAACAAGGAGGAAGTCCATGCTCTCGGATGGGTTGAAGTACTTCCCAAACAGCTGAAACAAACTGCTAGTGAAACCCCTTTTGCTGCCCAGCGCAGATCTAGTCAGCGGCCAAGCAGCCAGGACTGGCCCGGCCAGGAGTGCAGGCAAACCCCACTCTACCGGGACAGGCCTGGCTTACTGCACCTGGGCAGCACAGTACCCAGCCAGCAATTGGAAGCTGTCATGCATGGCAGAGGCCAGCGTGGCAGTGCACGGGGGCACAATACTGCGCAGCACGGATACACTCTCTAGTGCTCAGCAGGGGCTGGTGCTCGTGCGCAGATGCAATGATGCCTTTTATTGCATTAATCTCTGAGGAAGCTCCCAGCAAACCTGACAAGGAGCTGGGATCAGGTTTGGATGAGCCCCAGTGCATCTTGCGGTGTGTCATGTAGGCAGGTATATTGGGCTGCATTAGTAGAAGCATTGCCTGCAGATGGAGGGAAGTGATTATTCCCCTCTATTGGGCACTGGTGAGGTCACATCTGGAGTATTGCGTCCAGTTTTGGGCCCCATACAAGAGAAAGGATGTGGACAAATCAGAGAGTCCAGCAGAGGGCAATGAAAATGATGCGGGGGCTGGGGCACATGACTTGATAGCAGCCTTCACTACCTGCAGGGGGGTTCCAAAGAGGATGGAGCTCGGCTGTTCTCAGTGGTGGCAGATGAGAGAACAAGGAGCAATGGTCTCAAGTTGCAGTGGGGGAGGTTTAGGTTGGATATTAGGAAACACTATTTCACTAGGAGGGTGGTGAAGCACTGGAATGGGTTACCTAGGAAGGTGGTGGAATCTCCATCCTTAGAGGTTTTTAAGGTCAGGCTTGACAAAGCCCTGGCTGGGATGATTTAGTTGGGTTGGTCCTGCTTTGAGTAAGGGGTTGGACTAGATAATTTCCTGAGGTCTATTATTCTATGAGGTGGAGTGGGCCATAGGCAGGTCTCTGTCCCAGCTGGATGGGGTTAGTCACATCCTGGGTCTGTCCCTTCCCCCTGACTCCTAGGGTGTTAATTTCTGACTCCTGATAACTCTGGGCACAACAATCCCAGGAAGCACTGACTGTAGTTACCGATGTGATATTGCTGATGTTGGTGACCCAGAAGGCTCTCTCAGTTTGACTGTCCTTGAGGATCTGCCGATACTCTGCACCGTGCTTCACCAGCATTTTGGCTGACCCAGGAGGGAAACAGACAACAGGCAATATAAATCAGACCTTCGGTTAGCAAACGGGAGTTTTGCAAGGAAGTTTAGAGAGGGTGTGTGAGAGACAAGTACATCTAACAAACATACTGTAAACTCAGGCCAATAACCTGTTCCCCCATCCCTCCCCCAAACTAAACAAACTAAACCCCCTGGAAGAGTAAAAATAAACCAGGCAGAAGGGCAGCAGCAGCGTGGGGCTCTCCAGTTGATTGCACTGAATGCAGCATGTACGATTACCAGCCCTGTGGGCAGGTAGCATATGTGGGCATTTGGCCCAAGGAGCTACTGGCCCTCGGAGACCAGGAGACCAGAGGGGCTGAACTGGTGGAGCCAAGGGAGACAGTGAGGTACATAGAGGAGACTTTTAGGGATGCAGTAGAGTAGTCCCACCCCCAGTCTGACAGCCTCTGTGCTGCTGAGGAGGGTGAAAGTTTCGGGGAAAGAGAACATCGAGCTGGGGCAGAGGGAGATGATCCCATAGTTGGGACCCACCTTCCAGATGAAGTCATGATGTCCTCTAATACTGAGGCTACCCCTCCTGAGGCGGGAATCCCACTTACAAAGAGAAGCCAGGAAATAGTAATGGGGGATTCAATCAATAGACATATAAACAGTTGGGTTTGTGATGACTGGGAGAACCGCATGGTAAATTGCCTGCCTGGTGCAAAGGTTGTAGCTATCACGAGACATCCAGACAGACTTATGTGCAGTGCTGTGGTATGTAACCTAGCGTTTAAATCGGCCTCTGTATGAGATAGCTAATGTGAGAGTGAATTTTAAAAAAGTCTCCAGATGTGATCCCTGGTAAGCCTGACTTCAGTACCAGGCAAATTTTTGAAACTATAGGAAAGAACAGAATTATCAGACACGTCGGTGAACACAATTTGTTGAGGCAGAGCCAACATGCCTTTTATAAAGGGAAATCATGCCTCACCAGTCTACTAGAATTCTTTGAAGGGGTCAACAAGGATGTGGAGAAGGGTGATCCAATGGATATAGTGTACTTAGACAGAAAGCCTTTGACAGGGTCCCTCACCAAAGGCTCTAAACCTAAGGAAGCCGTCATGGGATAAGAGGGGAGGTTCTCTCATGAGTCAGTGGTTAAAAGATAGGAAGCAAAGGACAGGAATAAATGGCCAGTTTTCACAGTGGAGAGAGGTAAATAACGTGGTCCCCCAAGGATCTGTGTTGAGACCAGTGTAGTTCAACATGGTCATAAATGATCCAGAAAAAGGGGTAACCAGTGAGGTGGCAAAATTTGCAGATGATACAAAATGACTCAAGATAGTTAAATCCAAAGCAGCCTGCGAAGAGCTACAAAGGGATCTAAAAAAAATGAGGGACTGGGCAAGAAAATGGCAGATGAAATTCAATATTGATAAATGCAAAGTAATGCACATTGGAAATCATAATCCCAACTATACATACAAAATTATGAGGTTTAAATGACCACTCAAGAAAGAGATTTTGGAGTTATCGTAAATAGTTCTCTGAAAACATCCAGTCAATGTGCAGCGGCAGTTAAAAAAGCAAACAGAATGTTGGGAACCATTAGGAAAAGGATAGATAATAAAACAGAAAAATATCATAATGGTTCTATACAGTGGTGAGCTGGAGCCGTTTCCCACAGGTTCCCAAGAACTGGTTGCTAAAATTAGACCTCCGTGGAGAACCGGTTGTTAAAGGGCCAGGAGGTGGGCAAAGAACTCCGGTCTGTGGGCGGGACCATCCTGTTGCTCCCAGGATTCCCAGCTGGGGAGGCTGAGGTTCCCCTGGCCCCTCCCCTGCTTCCCCCCAGGGGCCCCCAGACTCTCCTCTGCTTCCCTCCCTTAAATCAGAACTTTTTATAGGGAACCGGTTGTTAAGATTTTGGCAGCTCATCACTGGTTCTATATAAATCTATGATGCGCCGAAACCTTGAATACTGCCTGCAGTTCTGGTCGCCCCATCTCAAAACAGATATACCAGAATTGTAAAAGGTGCACAGAAGGGCAACAAAAATGATTAGGGGAATGGAACAGCTTCCATATGAGGAGAGATAAAAAAGATGGGGGACAAGGGTACACTTCAAACACTGTATCGCCGTAGCTGCACTGGCGCTGTAGCGTTTAAGTGAAGATGCTCCTATGCAAACAAGCTCTTAATCCACCTCCCCGAGAGGCGCTGGCTAGGTGAGTGGGAGAGGTGCTCCTGCCGACAGGGGTGTGGATTTTTCACACCCCTGAGCAATATAGTTATAACAATATAGGTCTGTAGTAGAGACCTGGGACTATTTCGTTTAGACAAGAGATGAATAAGGGGGGATATGATAGAAATCTATAAAATCATGACTGGTATGAAGAAAGTGACTAGGGAAGTGTTATTTACTCCTGCACATAACAGGAGAACTAGGGGTCACTTTATGAAATGAATAGGCAGCAAGTTAAAAACAAACAAAAGAAGGTATCTGTGCACACAATGCATAGGCAACCTGTGGAAATTGTTGCCATGGGAAGTTGTGAAGGCTAAAAGTATAATTGGATTCAAGATAATCAGGGCATGTAATCCCATACTCTGCATGTCCCTAAACCTCTGACTACCAGAAGCTGGGACTGCATGTCAGGGGATGGATCACTCAGAATTTCCCTGTTCAGTTCATTCCCTCTGAAACATGAAGCACTGGCCACTATCTGAAGACAGCAAAGAATCCTGTGGCACCTTATAGACTAACAGACGTTTTGCAGCATGAGCAAGGCATCCAAAGAAGTGGGTATTCACCCACGAAAGCTCATGCTGCAGAACGTCTGTTAGTCTATAAGGTGCCACAGGATTCTTTGCTGCTTTTACAGAACCAGACTAACACGGCTACCCCTCTGATACTATCTGAAGACACAATATTGGGCTAGATGAACCATTGGTCTGACTCAGTATGTCCATTCTTATGTGAGTTATGAAGAGTAGAATACGGATAGAGGAAGCTAAAGACATCGGGGGAAACTCCATGGCTTGCAGGACTAAGGAGGGTTTCTTTAAAAAAAGTGTATTAGGAACAAAAGAAATCCTAGCAGTGATGTAGGCTCATTACTAGATGGAGACTGTTTAAAAGGTTGCAGAAAAGGTGGAAGTGTTCAATAAATATGTTTTTCGTGTTGGAAACCCCATGTCAGTGTATTTAGGAAGGACAAGGGTCTCCAGTGCTCTTACATTTTAGCAGCTGCATGAAGGAGAAGAGGTGGTGAAGTCCCTCCACAGCCGATTGCCAGATCTCCTGCTCCTGCTCCACACAGCACAGAGTGAGACACCCCACCAGCTGGCCCAGGACTCTGAACTCCTCCACTTCCTGACGGAGAGAAGGAGCAAAGGGAGTCACTCGCCCCTGCAGACCTAGCGCAGCGAGTCCCCCTGGCATTGCCCTAGCAGTGGGTTAGAACAGGGGGAGGCAGAGGCCACCGCAGAGAGACTGGAGACAATGAGAGCAGGAGGAGCTGTGGGGCCCATCACCAGGGGCTGAGGAAAGCTCAGCAGGGACGGAGAAATCTGGGCAGCAAAGTCAACAAACGTTACCCCCGAGTGGGGACCCAGGTAACGAATGAACTAACGTCCAGTCTCCATCTCAAGGGCAAGTTCCTAATCCCAGCCCCTTCTCCCATCCCCCTCCCTTCTTTGACCTCAGGCCCAGGAGCTTGGAGTCACCTTGGACTCCTCTGCTCTGCCTCCTGCCTCTCTCACTCCATCCTGGAGCTCCCCAGAGCCCTCCCTTTCTGTGCCGCCCCCAGCCTGCCTGCTCTCTCCTGCCGGCTGTCTCCTGCAGCCTTGTCCTCTCGTCTCCCCCTCCTGCAGCCCCTGCACTGGCTCCCTGCTCTTCCCCACCTGGCACCAAGCCCCTTGCCCTCCTCTCCCGGGGTCTGCACAGCCTCCCCACTCCCACTCCCCAGTTCTCTGGCGCCTTTGGCCCCGCCCATCCCTTTCACTGTGTCCCCTCCCACCTCCCTCATTCTGTTCTGCTGCCCCAGCCTCTGGGGGCACATCATTCAGCGCCCCCTCCAGCTGCCAGAGGAAGCCCTTCCACAGGGGATGGAGCATCTGGAGCAGCTCAATGGCCCTGAGCATGCAGAGCAAGGGGCGTTCATCTGGCAGCCTGGCAGAAGCTGATGCCAAGGCATCCCACAGGTGTCTGACAAGGGGGTGAACAGACACCTGGGTTCGGAGGCTGCTGTCAGGGCAATCCTGTGTAAATGCATTGACCCTGCAGAGCAGACTTTGGTGCTAGGGAACAGCGGGGAGAGTCCTTGGAGACAGAATGATGGAACTCGACCCAAAGCCCACTGGAGTCAGAGGAAAGACCCATCGACATCAGGGCTCATTAGATTGGACTCCTACTGAGGATCTTGCTGAGTCACTATTCTAGGCCTGCATTTTCCATGCCAGGGCATGCTGCACCGTGAGGCTGTTCAGTGTAGTTAGGAGGTGGCCAGGGTCACAGGCTGCTCACCTGGAATTTGCACTGAGACCCCATGAATTCCATCAGCCACCTGATCCTTCCCACTGCCCTCAGCCGCTCATGTACCTCCTTGGATGTGGTCCAGGGGAGCAGGACCTGAGAGAAACAAATTGGGACAAATTGCTAAGGAGAAGTACCAAAAAATAGTCCAAGCACATAGGGAGAAAATCAGCAAGGCAAAGGCAAAAATGAGTTCTAACTGTCAAGGGACATAAAAGACAATCAGAAGCAGCTCCATAAATGTATTAGGAGCAAGAGAAAGACAAAGGGAAGTGTGGGGCCACTACTCAGCAGGGAAGGAGAGCAAAGAATGGATGACACAGACAAAGCCCAGGTGTTTAATGCCTTTTTTGCTTTAGTTTTCACTAAAAAGGTTAATGACGACTAGATGCTTAACACAATATTAACAACAAGGGGGCAGGAATACAGGCTAGACTAGGAGAGAACAGGTAAAAGACAATTGAGGTCAGTTAGATGTATTCAAGTTGGCAGAGCCTCATGATATTCACCTAGATGGAGCTAGGCAAAGAAATCGCTGAACCTTTAGGAGGGTTGAGGTCCCAAAGGACTGGAGAAGGGCAGACACAGAACCTGTCTTCAGAAACGGGAACAAGGAGGCCCCAAGGAATTATAGATCTGCCAGCCTAACTTTGGTACCCAGAAAGATACTGAACAAGTTATTAAACAGTTTGTAAGAATCTAGAGGAGATAATAGGGTAATAACAAATAGCACCATGCCAAACCAATCTAATTTCCTTCTTTGACAGGGTTACTTGCCTAGTGGATGGAGGCAGGCAGTATATGATGATGTATATGAAGTTTAGTAAGGCTTTTGACACAGTCCCACAAGACATTCTCCTAAGCAAACTAAGCCAGTCTGATCCAGATGAGATTACTATAAGGTGGGCACCCAACCGATGGAAAGATCGTACTCAAAGAGGAGTTATCACTGACTCGCTGGCAAAGTGGGAGGGTGTCTCAAGTGAGGTCCCCCAGGGGTGTGCCTGGTCCAGTACTAATCAATATTTTCATTAATAACTTGGTTAACGGAAAAGAGAGGATGCTTGTAAAGTTTGCGGATGACACCAAGCTGGGAGCGGTTGCAAGCACTTTGGAGGACAGATTAGAATTCAAAATCAGCTTGCTAAATTGGAGAGTTGGTCTGAAGTCAACAAGATAAAATTCAGTCAAAACAAATGTGACGTAACACACTTAGGAAGGAAAAATGCATAAAAACAAAGTGGGGGATAACCGGCTAGGTGGCAGTACTGCAGAAAAGGATCTGGGGGTTATCATGGGTCTCACACTGAATATGAATCAACAGTGTGATGCTGTTGTGAAAAAGGGAAATGCCATTCTGAATTGTGTTAGCTTGGAGCTCTGTGTCCAGTTGCAGGCACCACGCTTTAAGAAAGATGTGAACAAACTGGGGCCAGTCCAGAGGACAGCGACAAAATGATCAGCAGTTTAGAAAACCTGACCTGTGAAGAAAGGTTGAACAGGTGGGCATGTTTCATCTTGAGAAGACGGAGGGCACCTGTAACAGTCTTCAAATACGTTAAGGGCTGTTATACAGAGGATGGTGACAAATTGTTCTCCATGTCCCCTGGAGGTAGGACAAGAAGTAATGAGCTTAATCTGCAGCAAGGGAGATTTAAGTTAAATATTAGGAAAAAGTCTAAGGGTGGCTAAGCACTGGGACAGGTGACCTAGGGAAGTGGTGGACTCCCCATCATGGAGGTTTTAAAAAACAGGCTGGACAAACACTCAACAGGGACAGTCTAGGAATGCTTGGCCCTACCTCAGTGCAGGGGTGGAGTAGATGACCTCTTGAGATCCTTCCAGCCCTGCACTTCTGTGATTCCCTCTTCCCAGGTTCTGGGATCAAGGAGACCGAATCTCTGTTAAGGACATTTCCCTCTTTTGGGAGCACAAAGCACCCACAGAATCTACTTCCTGTGGCCCCAGAACTAGAATGTTGGGGAATCTAGCTCGGGCTTTGCCCAGGTTGGTGGGGCCATAGTGAACACAAAGGAATGCCAGGTTCACATGAGGGCTCAGTGGAGAACACAGCAGATCCCGCCCACGCTCCTCCCCCCCCACCCCATACAGACTTTTCAGATATAGTGGGGCACTTGGCCCTCCAGCCCAAGAACCTTTGTAGAGAACGTACTCTGAGGAGCCGAAGGCACGGGGTGTCCCATGCTTGGGATTAAACAGAGCCTTGGTCCCTGAGCCCCACCCCAGCTACAGGACTAGTCCCTTCCTGCCCCACGCCTCCAGACCTTCAAGATGATTTGCAGCACCAGAAGGTTGGGCTCCTGATCCTCGCACACCAAGGCCTTCAGCATCTCATCCATGGTTTTCAAAGTCTGCGTGCAGAGCAGAGGAGAAACCAGAGCAAGTGGAGTTACCCAGCCAGGTGATGAACCAATGCCCTGGCATGTGACACCCCCCCAGGTCATAGCAGCCCCTGGTATTACAGCTCACCCACTCACTTGTACCCGCAGGGGACCTACTACAAACTCCTCTTGGCAACAGGGCCCCACCTTTCTTTGCTCTCCCCAAAAAGCCCACTGCACACAGTCTATCCCACTGGGAGAGTCAGACAGGACTCCACATTTGGAGGGCAGATTTCCAGCCAAGCTTTGGCTCCCCTGGCCTATGTGCACCTGAAGCAGCCGATCTCAGGCCTGTGCCCCAGCCACGCATGGGGATGAATGTGCTTGTGAAGGAGTGTCTGTTCCCCACTAATTGTCAGTGCCTGTGAAGGATAAATGCCTACTACTGCTACCCTAGGAGGGAGTTACTCCTTTATCTGGGCCTGTGCTTTGGGGCCTGTGCTTTGTGCTGCAGGTCCTGAGCTGAAGTCCTGTCGGGAGCTGTGATCATTACACTCTTATGCCAGTGCCAGGTAACCCAGGGGACAGTACACGGCGAGTGGCAGGATTCCCACTCAGTTTGGGACGGCTCAACATGGCCGGTTTGGGGCTTACTTTGGTGTAGAGAGCAGCCTCCACCTCCTCCATGGTGTGTGCTGGAGGCAGGGAGAAGATGCTGGAGAAGCAGGTGGCGAGCAGGCTGGGTTGTGTCAGGACCAGCAGCGGTAGCTTCATTTTGCTAAGAGAAGAGACACATGCGGATTTGGGGTCTGAGGCGGGACTGATGTGCTAATATTGCCCTCAGGCTCCCAGGACATGGAAACACCTGCGGGGGCTCCAGCTGGCGGGTGGCAGATGAGAACAGGCCAGGGGGTGGTGGAAGGAGTTGGTGCTGCCTTCTCCCATACCAGCAGGCAGGGACTTAGTGTAGCCTGCAGCTGTCTGCTGTGACCCCACCAGCACTCACCGGCTGGGGCAGAGATCGCTGCGCTTCATCAAGAAACAACATCCTGCAAATGGCATGGACGGGAGACTAGAGCCTGCTGGCACCAGCGCCTCTGAACCCAGCAGCCACAGTGCAGAGGAGCCTGCCAGTCCTGCCCCGCTGGGGGCAAGAGACCCTCCCACCACAGCCGTCTGCACTGCGGCTGCACAGTCCAGGCCAGCACAGAGATGCTGCATCAGCCCGCAGCCGGGCAGAACCGAAGCAGGGATCTAAGCCCTGCCCCTGCCCATTGCTCTCAGCCTGCTGGACAGGGCACACAGCTGTGTGCAGGGGGGCAGGAAGGTGGGGACAGCCCAGACAGCATTAACCTTTCACCCCACTGCCAGAGCATGGCCCCAGCACATGCAATGAGGTGCCAGGTGACTACTTGAGCTGTCCCTGCAGCCGTGCCTCGTGGCAGGCGGCAGCCAGTGAGAACAGCTCGCCCACTGCTGATGCAAATCCTCCCCTCTCACCCCCGCAGAGGCGCGATCATGGCCAATGCCGTCGCCTGCCCGTTGTCAGGAAGCCAGTGCGTAGTGGGAGAACTGCTCCAGCTCCTGCCCGCCTCCTCTTCCCATTCCTGGGAACCTATCGAGCCAACAGCGAGCCCAGCTCCAGCCTGCAGCATCCATCACCTTCCAGACGCCTGATGGACAGGGGAAGCTCAGAGCAGGGCGCTAGTGGCACTGAGAGAGAGCCCCCCATGGCACAGGCAGTGCCAAGTGCCAGGGCTCAGCCTGCCCAGCCTCTCAGCCACTGGGAGTCGCTGCGCTGCCAGTGTGACGCAGCTGGCACAGCTGGCATCGACTCCAGTCGCTCCGCTCCAGCAGCACCTAACTGCCCCTCTCCCCCCAGAGGGGACCGGTCCTGCCTTCCACGCTCCCTCCACCATATCTTCATAAGGCCACGTGGAGAGGTCACCAGGCACCGAAGGATCCTCCACCACCTACCCACTGGTGCCAGTCCACATGCACCAGCACCATCATCTGGTGCCACATTTCCTGGGGGAATCAGAAGATGGGGGAGGAGCAGAGGGGGAAATGCCCTGGAAAACTGGCCATGCCAAGAGGCTGGCATGTCTGGCTGCACGTAGCACTGGCTGGGGCTGGGCTGGGCAGGCTGGGTACCTCAGCTTCATGATGGCGAGCATAGCTTGCTGACGCATCACGCCGGTCAGGGAGTCGACGGACTCGTGATCAATCAGCTCCTGAGGAGACAATGTGGGGAAATGCCAGCTGGGCTCCAAGCTCCTGCAAGGCTCCGACAGGGGATCAAAGCGCAGGGCCTGCAACACGTGGGCTCAGCAGCCAGGTCGTCCTACTGCAGGCTTGATGGTGTGCAGGGCTCCAGCCGGGGAGCGCAGTGCAGGGCCTGTGCTCAGTGTCCCAGTGTCACGCGCCAGTGCTCTGCAAAGGCTCCATCAGCATTATCACCCAAGGACTCCACCTGAGATCAGGCCCCCTTGTGCCCGGTGCTGCACACACACAGTGAGCCAGTCCCTGCCCCAGAGAGCTCACGAGCTAACTAGACGAGACAAGGCATGGGAGGAAATTGAGGCACAGAGGGGAAGTGACTTGCCCAAGGTCTTACTGCAGAACTGGGAGTAGAACCCCGGTGTGTTGAGCCCCAGCCCACTGGACCACCCACCAGCCCACGCTGTCCCACGTTCAGGAAGGGAGGTAAGCTCTGGAAAGCTTTCTGCAGCGCTGGAGAGCAAAGACTTTCCAAATCTACAGAGCAGATTTGTTGCTAGTTCCCTAGTGGGCACTGACTGCGGAGTGTTGGGGCTCTGGGCAGGAGACTGGCGTACACAGAGCGACCCGGTGACTTGGGAAGCTGGGTGTAAGGGAACAATCTACGTTTCAATACAGTTATATGTTTAGGAACAAAGACGGCAGGTCACACCCACAGCATGGGGGGTCCTAACCTGGGAAGCGGTGACTCTGGAAAAGACTTGGCAGTCATGGTAATCAGCTGCCCATGGCGCCCAGTGCGAAGTTGGGGCCAAAAGGGTTAATGCTATCCCAGGATGTACAAACAGGGCAATCTCCAGTTGTTAGAGGTTATTTTCCCTCTGTATTTGGCACTGGTGCGACCGCTGCTGGGATCCTGTGTCCAGGTCCGGTGCCCACAATTCAAGGAGAATGTTGATAAATTGGAGGGGGGTCAGAGAACAGCCCCAAGAGTGACTGAAGGACTGGGAAACATGCCTGATAGTGAGAGACTCAAGGAGCTCAATCAGTTCAGCTTAACGAAGAGAGAGTTACAGGGTGACTTTATGACAGTCTGTAAGTATCTACAGGGGAAGCAAATACTGGATAATGGGCTCTTCAGTCTGACTCGATCCAATGATTGGCAGCTGAAGTTCGACAAATCTGCAAAGATCTCCAGGACAATCACTAAACCCGCCAAGTAACACAGCCCCAGTGTGTGTTTTACTCACCTTTATCTTCTCCACTAGCAGGGCTTTGTCCATAAAAGCAGGCAGGCTGCTGAGGGTGTTGATGGAATCCAAGAACTTGAGTTTCTTGGCCTCGTCCTACGCCCCGCAGAGATTAGACACAAACAGGAAGGTTAGCGTGGAAAGGAGCTGCCAGTGGGAGAGATGTTAGAAAGCTTCCCCCCAGTGCTGCTCAGGCTTTGATATGCCAAATGGCAGAAGGCCATTCATCCGGCAACAGGAGTGACTATCTGGGGAGGGCAGGGCAGCTCTGTATGAAACCGGACCAGAGAGGGAGCAGATCTCACGGGGTAGGTGTCCAGAGAGGAACTGCAACATGGCAGCTAAGCAGCCAGACAGTGTTAGCAGGGGCTTGACAGAGTGGGAGGAACATCTGGGTGGGACACCCTTACACCCCAATATTCACCACTGTCATGTCATTAGGATATGTTTTGTACAAAGTACATATTGTAAGGTATTGTAAAAGTCTTTATCTGCTAGACATTAATGTCTCATTGGATTGTATGTGCTATCGCTGTATGTGCAGTTATGAAGTTCAGCTATGTATGTATTCCTGAAACACGTTGTGAGGTTCAAAACAACCTTTTAGGTACAACAGTAAAATGCCAAACAATGGCTTCTTGAGGAAATGCACACAAACAGCATAGAAACCTCTTTGAGATAACGCTACACAGTGGGAACTGTTGGACCCAGGTCGCAGCAAAGAGTTTTCCAGCAGGTGGGAAGAGGAGATAAAGGGAACAATGACATCGGGGACCTCATGCTCCTGCAGTAAGACACCTGGAAACACCTGAGGGACAAAGATTGAACTATGAGAAGTGATGGTCCCAGGCTGGAGAGAGATTCCTAACCTGTGTCAGAAACCCTGGGACATCCAAGCGGCCCAGCAAAGAATCTAAAGAATCTGCCAGCCTGAGAATTTGCTATTGTAGATCCTATCTATCTAGTGTGGAAAGCTTAGTTTGTATGTTGTGTTTATTTACTAAGGTAATCTGCCTTGTTCTGTTTGCTATCTCTTAGAACCACTTAAAATCTACCTCTTGTAGTTAAGAATCTTATTTCTTGTTTGTACCATAACCCAGTTTGTACAATTAGTAACTGGGGAGGGGCAAAGAGTTGTGCATGCCTCTCTCCACATCAAGGGAGGAGGCAAATTTCATAAAACTTTTGGGTCTGTACTCCAAAGGAGGTGGGCACCAGAGTACTGGGACAAGCCCCTTCAGCTGAGTCTTCCCAGAGCTGATCTCAGGGTCTGTGTCTTTCTGCAGCTGGGCATGGCCCTGCCTGAGTGTATGGCTGAAAGTGGCATGAACTGAGCCTAGGGCCGCCCAGAGGATTGGGGCTGGGGCAAAGCAATTTCAGGAGCCCTCCATAAAAAAAAAAAGTTGCAATACTATAGTATCATGTATTTGGAAATGTAAAAATAACCAGTGAAATACATTCAAAAATTAATTTTTAATAATTTGAAAATACACCTCTACCTCGATATAACGCTGTCCTGTGGAGCCAAAAGTCTTACCGCATTATAGGTGAAACCATATTATATCGAACTTGCTTTGATCCACTGGAGTGCGCAGTCCCCACCCCAGAGCACTGCTTTACCGTTACAGCCGAATTCGTGTTATATTGGGTAGTGTTATATCGTAGAGGTATATACGAAATACATGATTTTAAAACATTCAATGCTTTAATGTGTGTGTCATAACTATAAAGGGAAGGAACTGCCCTCCTGTGTACAATACTATAAAATCCTCCTCGGCAGAGACACTAAAATCCTTTTACCTGTAAAGGGTTAAGAAGCTCAGGTAACCTGGCTGACACCTGACCCAAAGGACCAATAAGGAGACAAGATACTTTCAAATCTTGGCGCGGAGAGGAGGCTTTGTTTGTGCCCTTTGTTTTGGTGGTGTTCGCTCTTTGGACTAAGAGGGACCGGACATCAATCCATGTTCTCCAAATCTTTCTGAACAAGTCTCTCATATTTCAAACTTGTAAGTAACAGCCAGGCAAGGCGTGTTAGGTTTAACTTTGTTTTCTCAACTTGTAAATGTTCCTTTTTGCTAAGAGGATTTACCTCTGTTTGCTGTAACTTTGAACCTAAGGCTAGAGGGGGTTCCTCTGGGCTCTATGAATCTGATTACCCTGTAAAGTTATTTTCCATCCTGATTTTACAGAGATGAGTTTTACCTTTCTTTCTTTAATTAAAAGCCTTCTTTTTAAGAACCTGATTGATTTTTCCTTGTTTTAAGATCCAAGGGGATTGGATCTGGACTCACCAGGAATTGGTGGGGGAAAGGAGGGGGGATGGTTAAATTCTCCTTGTGTTAAGATCCAAGGGGTTGGATCGGTGTTCACCAGGGACTTGGTGAAGAAGTCTCTCAAGACTATCTAGGGAAGGGAGTTAGTATTTAGGAGTGGTGGCAGCAAAACCAGATCTAAGCTGGTAGTTAAGCTTAGAGGTGTTCATGCAGGTCCCCACATCTGTACCCTAAAGTTCAGAGTGGGGAAGGAACCTTGACAGTATATATACATTTGCAATTACATAATGGGCTGTCGCTGGGTGATGGTGATGGTTGGTGCCAATGGGCTGGCGCTGCCTGGGGGTGGCGCTGCTGTTGCCCAGGGCTGGGTGGGGAGCTGGGCTCAGGGCTGGGGGCGTGTCAGGAGGGTGTCCAGCTCAGAGGGGCTTACCATGCTGCTTACTCCCACCTCCCCACTCTCCCAGAGCCTCAGAGCGCGCCGCGTCCAGGAGCTTTCCTGAGGTTCTGAGCAGGAGGTGCTCAGGTCCCGCCCCCTTACCATGTGGCTCTGAGCAGGAGGTGCTCAGGCCCCGCCCCCTTACCATGTGGCTCTGAGCAGGAGGTGCTCAGGCCCCACCCTCTTACCATGTGGTTCTGAGCAGGAGGTGCTCAGGCCATGTCTCCTTACCACGCAGCTCTGAGTGGGAGGAGCTCAGTCCCGCCCCCTTACCATGCGGCTCGAGCAGGAGGTGCTCAGGCCCCGCCCCCTTACCACGTGGCTCCAAGTGGGAGGAGCTCAGGCCCCGCCCGAGCCACGCTGCTTTAGCTCTGTCCAGGGCCACTCCTGGAGGCGGTGCGCTGAGGTGCCGGGGGATGGGGGCAGGCGGAGGGAGCCTCCGACATTCTTGTGGGGGCCTCTGTGGCCGGGGCCTGGTGCAATTGCCTCACTTGTCCCCTCTGGGTGGCCTGCGCAAGCCCAGCGAGACAAGGTAAAGGGGCCCAGGCTGGCAGAACAGGCGGGCTCAGTGGTATCCCGGTATATCAGGTGGCACCTCAAAGGGGCTGGAAATTGAAAGTAGACAAATTCAGACTGGAAAAGGATGTTTTTAACCAGGGGCGGCTCTAGGATTTCCGCTGCCCCAAGCAGGGTGGCACGCCGCGGGGGGGGCGCTCTGGCAGTCGCCGGTCCGTGGCTCGTGGACCTCCTGCAGACGTGCCTGCGGAGGGTCACTGCGGAGGTCTGTGGAGCATCCGGCAGGCATCCGCAGGCATGCCTGCGGAGGTCCACTGGGCCGCGCTCCGCCTCCCCAGCTGGACGCCCAAGCGCTGCGCACTGGGGTCTGGAGCCGGCCCTGTTTTTAACAGAGAAAGTAATAGACCATTGGAACAACTGGGAAGTGGCATGGTGGGTGACCTTTTGTAACTCAAGGCAGGACATTTTTAAGCTGCTTTAGTTTAAACAGGAATTATTTAGGGGCTGGTCACTGGCCTGTGTTATACAGGAGGTCACAGTGGTCCCATCTGGCCTTAGAATCCATGCATCTTCCGGAGAAGGGCGGATGGTGCATGTGGACAGGGCACTAGCTGACAGGTCAGAGGAGGGCTCTTAGTACCTGTTCATTGCTCGTGAGAAAGGCGTTGATGTAGTCCAGGGCCTCTTTCTCATCCGAGTCTGGCCTCATAAAGCAGGAGGCGTTACAAGGGGATGGTGAATCTGATCAAAGACAGAGCAGTGGTAATACCTGGGTCTTCCATGCTGCAGGCTGGGTGACAGAGATCTTAGAGAAAACCCTTACCCCCTCACTCCCGCCCCAGCAGGGGAGCAGCCCCGATGCACAGCAGGGTCTGGCACAGCGATTCCTGGCTTCCCCACCTCTTTGCTGCCCAGCCCAGCAAAGATCCAGTCAGAGCCCTGGTTCCCAACAGCCACCCCACTTCCCCGCCCACCATGCAGGCTCAGTCTGGGGATTTGGGGAGCGTCACATCTGGAAGGAGGGATGATGTCAGGCCATGAGTGGTGTCCCAACTCTCCAGGCCATTGCTGGAGGGGGCAGAGGGACTGGCAGTGAATTGCTCTGGTCCTCATGTAGGAGAGGGAACAGTTGCCCAGTCTGTGTGAGATATGAGTACCCAGAGCCTGCCCGTTCTGCTTGTTCTGACTGCCTCTCCTGCCACCAACAGCCAGCCAGAGCCATCAGGTGTAACCTGGGCAGGCACTGAGCTCCCATCATCAACACTCCCCCCCAAAGGCCCTGTGCTGGGACATGCAACAAAGGAGCCAGCAGATGGGGCTGCAACACCAGAGGGCATCTTATGCTCTGGCCGGCGCCCTGCCATCCTAGGCTTTAACAACTCACCCTGCACTGAGCATCCCCTTCAACGGGTGGAAAATATCCTCCAACCCTGCAGCGTGACAGATCAGGGTGGGCGATTCAGTCAGTCTCCACCTCATGCTTCGGCCGCCGTTTCTAATGCCCCAATCAGCTCTAGAGGCTGCAGCTGCTGCCAGCAGGAGGGGCCATTCCCCCCTGCCGGGGTTTTCCTGTCTCTCCATATCATGGCAGCTCAGAGCAATACAAGGTCTATGGAGTCTTCTCTCCCCAGTGACACACTGGTCCTGCCACCCAACCCCCAGAGGGGCTAGGCCCCACCACAATGCAGGGCCATGGCCCCGGCCATTTCTGCAGCCCCTCCGCCCACCCAGGAGGTACCCACTCACCGGCACGGAAGGGCTGAGGCACACACAGCTCCTGCTTCGGCTGTGGGCTCTTTTGCCAACTCTTCCGTTGGGGAGGTTTCATCTCCTCCCAGGCACCGATGGGCTTTGAGGGGTCCTTGGGGGCTTCTTCAGCCATCCTGCAAGAAGCTAGGACAAGGCATTGCTTGTGAGTGATGAGAGGCGACTGCCCCGTTCAGCATCAGGGCCAGCCCAATTATTTCTGTTCCACCAGTGCCTACAGACGCCAGCTGAGATCAGGGCCCTGTTGCACCAGGTGCTGCAGACAATCGCTGGGCTGTAGGGCTCAGACTCTAACTAGCCAAGGCAGCCAGCAGAGAAACAAGTGAAGGGATGTGCTCAAGTCACCCAGCCAGTCAGCAGAACAAGCAGGATTAGAACCCAGGTCTCCGGATGCCCAGGCCAGCACCCCATCCCGCAGACCAAACGGCCTCCTGGGTCACTCCACCTCTCCTTTGCTGGTTCACAAGCTGCACAGCAGACAGGCTGGATCCAGCCACTCAGGATTCTTCCTGCCCAGGGAAATTACCCTCATCCCTTCCCCCAGGAAGCTTGGGGCCATGGCAGTTCCCAGGTGGGCGAGGCCAGGGGGGTGGGGCAGCTGGGGCGGGCTCGTGAGCAGCAGGAGTTGCTCACACACCCCCGTGAAAGGGCAGGAGCAGAAGGTGGGAGAGCGGCAGGGAGGCTGGTACCTTCTCTTCCAACCTGCCCAACCTCAATTGCATTTATCCTGACCGCCCCCTGCAGGGCAGGGCCTGGCTGCTACCCTCACTGAACAGACAGAGAATTGTGGCACAGAGGGAATAAGGGACTTGCCCAAGGCTACGCAGACTATCTCTGGCAGAGCTGGGAAATGGCCATGGGTCTCCTGGGTCCCAGGCTGGCACCTTCTCTTCCAACCTCCTGCCCCCTTTGTCCCTGGTTCAGTGTGAGCTGTGAGAGCTCTCTGGGACACAGAAGCTGGCTGGTGCCCAGAAGGAACAACGTTGCCTATTGCACAGATCTCACTTTTCCCGAACATTGAAAATGCTGCTAAAACAATACCAGGGCCCGCCAGGATCCCTGCAGCTGGTCTTTGCAAAGTTGTGAACTGTTCCCTGGCCTCCCAGAGTGGGGCAGTGGGAGAGGGTGGGGCTGGCCCAAGGCCCTGGTGGATGGCGGCTTATGTATGGGGTCCCAGTGCTACAAAGCTGTGTGCCAGGGCGCTTTCTGGGGTTTCACGGCTCATCTCTCCAAGGCCTGGGTGGCAGCAGCCGCTGGAGAGCATCCCAGGCCTGATTCCCCCCATGATGGGTCTCCTGAATGGCCCCTGCTCTGGGGGGCTCCATTCCTCACTCAATGTCTCCTGCTGACTCTCCAGCAGCTGCACGGCAGGTATCCTAATGCAGCCCTAGCCCTCTCCAGAGCTCAGGGGCACTGTCCTGGCATCGGACTGTCTTGGTAAATAGAACAATGGCTCCTGGCAACCTGAGAATGCCTGTTCCCCTGGCATCCTCAGTGCCATTCCCTATGGAAGTGATGGGGTCAGCAAAGGTGATGGAGGTGGTCAGGCCTAGCTCACTATTGACATGCCAGGTGCAGGGGGCGAGGTGCAGAGCCAGGGAGGAGACTGGGGAGGCAGGAGTGGCACATTGTGATGTGGCGCGGGCGGGAACTAGCTCCCCACATCTGAACGCTCCGCAACACTGGCGGATTCAGATCCAAACCTAGATCAGGCTCCAAATTCACAGCTGGCCCCTCTCCCTGATCTGGAGTGGCTGAGACTCCAGCGCTCTATGGAAGAGACCAACAAACGCCAAATCCTGGGGTGGGCTTCCCCCAGAGACAAGCTCGTGCTGGGAAGGGAGATGCCTAGAGCCGGCAGCTCCACCCACTCACGCTCCCAGCTGCCTGGGAATGAGCCAGGATCAGAGCTTCGGATAGCGTGCAAAGCCCAGATCAGAACCCCCAGGCCTGTGAGGGACCCGCACTGCCTGGGGGTGGTTGATTTCACAAAAGAGGGAGCTTCCCACAGACTCTCCAGCTCCCTCACCTCTCATGCTTCTTCCCATTTGCCTTTCATCACCGCCACATGGACCAAGTTGGCCACCAGCTGCCTCCCTGTCTGGACACTTATCTGGCTCCATCATGGCAGTGGCTGAGCAGAGGTGGCCAATAGAAGATTCTCCTACCTGGAGTCAGGAGTGGGCAGAAGACTGCGTGTAAATGGTCCACCCACTTTCTGCTGCCGGTGGCAGAGCTGAAACAGCTGGCTCAGCGTTCCCCAGCAGCACGTGCCGGCTCTCACTCTGTCAGAGCCAAGCCTGGCAGTGAGGGGATGAGGCTGTGCCAGCCAGCAGGGGGCATGTCACAATGGGCAGGTGAGTCACAAGCCAGCCAGTGTGTGACTCCCCAGCCATGGGATGCCCCAGCCCAGACTAGTTCTGGCCTCGCAGGGTTTAAGAGCCTGTCCTTCCTCACTGGGGTCATGGGAGGGACCTTCCGTGCCCCACAGTCACAGACATTCGGCTGGAAGAGACCGCTGAACTCGTCTAGTCCCAGCTCCTGCAGAGCCCAGGCCAGAGCCCCTCCCTGCGTCCATGCAGCTGAAGCCAGGAGGTTGCCGGATGGATCCCTGAGTGGGAGAATCAGTTCCATCCCGGCTCCTCCTCCTCATGACAGTACAGAACGGGGGTTCCCGAACTCTCTCCTCCTCTATCTCCCAGCCCATGCTTTAAGAGCAGCCTCCCCGCCCAACTGAGTCTCAGGCCTTGCTAGCCACTCAGTGCCACAGCAGCCCCAGGAGATGATTGTTGCGGGGGTCTCAGCCCGGGGAAGGCAGTGACTCCTAGAAGCAGGGAGCGCAGCAGCACCATAGCTCAGGGAGGTCTGGCAATGCCAATGGCTGGCTGGGGTCTGACAGCCCAGGCACCCAGAGCAGATTGTCAAAGTGTAGGGATATTAAAGAAGGTTTATATTAGACATGGTTTATATGAAAAATGACTTATTGTTAATTGATGCCTCATAACTAAAGGTTTATGTTAAAAGTAAATTTGTGATTCTAACCTGCAAGCCACCAGCTGTGTCTGTGTGAAGCCTGCTCAAAGAAATACTTTGTATAAAACTTGTTAAACATTAATTAACTCTAAGTAAGCCAAAACAGTAGCTGTTATAATGTATAGATAGAGACCCCCACCCTCTGTAAGTTTTCATCTCACTTTATCTTTGATTGTTAAAAGACAGGGAGTCTCACATAAATTGGTAACACCCCAAAAAGTAAAGAGACAGTGAAATAGATGTGATTAAGATAGAGAATGTATGTGAATGAATGGTTAGGGAGTCACCAGCCTGAAGAATTCAGTGTCGGCTGAAGAAGGTGTCAAGTGGGATCAACCAGATGACCCCGGAGAAACTGGAATCCACCCACCACACCTCAAAGGAAGGAAAAACAAAACATCTAATAACATGGAGCCAGCCACCTGCTGATTGATTTAGCAACAGCAAAATGAAGCAACTCTCATGAACTGACATAGGAATAAATTCCTATAAAACTGGACTCTAAAGACTGAGGACTTTGAGTCTATGGTTCTGCTGCCAGCCTCCAGGAGCATCAGATGCATCTGACACAGACTCGGCTCCATCCTCATGACCAAGATACCTGGCCAGTAACTTGGCATGAGCAACATCTAGGCTGGTAACTATAACATCTATGCAGAACCTGAATGAATGATTGTGTGAATGAATGTGTGTGTGTGTGTGTATGTATGTATAAGGAATAAGTAGTAATAGAAACAAGTAGAAAAACATTGTTTTTGTTTTGTTATGGTATTTACAATAAATGTGGCATCTTTGCCTTATCCCTCTTAATAAGATCCTGCTGGTTTTTATTATATTGGTATAACAAAAGGCCAAAACCCGCTCACCACCGGCTCTGTAGCTCCCCCTTGCTTTTGGTCTGTCTTAGGCACCATCCTGACCCTCATCCCCGTGGCATCAGAGCACTGCCCAACCTCGATTGCATTTAATCTAACCACCCCCTGCAGGGCAGGGCCTGGCTGCTACCCCCACTGAACAGACAGGGAACTGTGGCACAGAGGGAATAAGGGACTTGTCCGAGGCCACGCAGAGTATCTGTGGCAGAGCTGGGAAATGACCATGGGTCTCCTGGGTCCCAGGCTGGCACATTCTCTTCCAACCTCCTGCCCCCTTTGTCCCTGGTTCAGTGTGAGCTGTGGGAGCTCTCTGGGGCACAGGAGCTGGCTGGTGCCCAGATGGAACAACGTTGCCTATTGCACAGATCTTGTTTTTCCCGAACATTGAATCTGCTGCTACAGCCATACCAGGGCCCACCAGGATCCTTGCAGCTGGTCAGTGCTAAGTTATGAACTGTGCTAGGTAGGGAAGATGAAATAGATCTTCCATCACTAGCACAGCTCTGTGTTACTGTGGACTCACTGCGGGCTCAACCCAACCAGCCTCCTCACAAGGAGCCTGTAAATCCTCCAGCCCTGCTGTTCTCCTTTGTATTTCTGTAGTGCCCAGAGGGATCAGTCCGGGATCAGGGCCCCGCGGTGCTAGACATTGTACAGACACAGCCCGATTCCCCCCACGCTGCGTCTCCTGAATGACGACTGGAGGGAGACCAGGACTGGAGTAGGACTAGGAACAAGGCTGGAACAGGCTCAGACTGTTGCCTTTGTCAGGCAGGAGCAAGTTCCTGGCCCTGGAGTGATGTTGAGCAGACTGAGCTGCTGCTGTGAGACTGATATAGCTGCTCTGGGAGTCACAAGGCCAGTTCCTGGCTTGTGGATTGGCTGGAGCCCAGCACAGGAGGGACTCAGCCCCTTACAGATGGCTCCCAGGGCGCTTGGCTCCTGGCCCCGCTGGGGACTGACATGCCAGGTGCCGGGGGCGAGGTTCAGTGCCAGGGAGGAGATTGGGGAGGCAGGCGCACTGAGGTGGGGCTGAGCGGGTAGGTGCTGAGGAGCTGTGGCTGGCTGGCCAGCAGAGAGGAGGAGCAGCAGCTCGGCTCTGGAGGGCCCAGTTGCAGTTCCACAGGGGCGCTGCAGAGCCTGGCAGGTGGATGGCTGAAGTGGCACGTTGTGCTATGGCGTGGGCAGGAGCTAGCTCCCCACATCTGAGCGCTCCGCAGCACCGGCGGATTCAGATCCAAACCCGGATCTGGCTCCAAAATCACAGCTGGCCTCCCGATCTGGAGCGGCTGAGACTCCAGTGCTCTGTGGAAGAGGCCAACAAATGCCAGCTCCTGGGGTGGGCTTACCCCCCGCCACAAGGCAATCTCGTGCTGGGAAGGGAGATGCCCAGAGCTGGCAGCTCCATCACTCACATTCCCAGCTTCCTGGGAATGAGCCAGGATTAGAGCTCTGGGTAGCGCGCAAAGCCCAGATCAGCACCCTCAGGCCTGCGAAGGACCCGCACCATCTGGGAGTGGTTGATTTCACAAGAGAGGGGGCTTCCCACAGACTCTCCAACTCCCTCACTGTGACAAAGTGGGACTGTTCTTAATGTTGCCTCTGAATACTGTAGGGGTGCCTCAGTTTCCCCTATGCATTTCTTAAGTCTCTAGGTGGTGGGATAAAGGCCAGTGTGCATAAATGGCTGACACTGTTTCCGGGCAGCTAATGGCGGGGCCCTTCCCTCTTGCAAGGGGATAGCTAAGGTGTTGTTAGAGAACAAAGGATCAAGTGACTTCCTGGCTCAGGAAAGAGACAAAGGCCAGAGAGCAGGGGCTGGAGAGTTTCACTTTGGAGCTGGCTGGGATGAGGAGTGAAGTGCAGACATGGGTGTCTGGCTCACTGCCCCCAAAATGGACCCGGCTGAAGTCCTGTTCTCTGGACCTACAAGCTCTGTTTTAGACCGTGTTCCTGTCATCTAATAAACCTCTATTTTTCTGGCTGGCTAAGAGTCACGTCTGACTGCGAAGTGGGGTGCAGGACCCTCTGGATTCTCTAGGACCCTGCCTGGGCAGACTCGCGGTGGGAAGCGCAAGGAGGGGCCGAGGATGCTGAATGCTCCAAGGTCAGACCCAGGAAGCTGGAAGCCCTGTGAGCTTAGGGCCCATAAGAGCCTGCTCACTGAGAGGAGACTTCACCAGAGTCCTGACTGGCTTCATGGGAGCAGCTCCAGAGTATTGCCCAGGGACTCCATGACACACACCTCTTATGCTTCTTCCCATTTGCCTTTCATCACCCCCACATGGCCCATGTTGGCCACAGCTACCTCCCTATCTGGACACTTACCTGGCCCCATCACAGCAGCAGCTGAGCATGCGGGTGTTGTTGTATTTAGCATCTCAACCCCATGGAGCAGGACTTGCTCTCCCTACTTTGCTCAGGCCCAGAGTGTCAGGGACTCACCTGATCTCACTCAGAAGTCTTACAGCAGAGTCCCAGCCCAATGCCTCATCTACCAGCCTGTGCCGCCTTCCCGTGCCTTGCCACCAGACCCGCTAAACCCTCCTCCTTGTCTCCATCCCCTCTGGGCTTGACTGGTGCGACCCCTTCTGTTTAGCCGCCCCAGACTCCCTCCTGTGCACATGCCGCTGCCCACTTCCTCACTGGCACCGGGCTAGACAGCCAGCACCAGGGCACTTGGCAGCCAGGCGCTCGCAGAAGGCTCGGTGTGGCTGGCGATGCAATGGAAAAGCAGAGGTGGGCAATAGAAGATTCTCCTACCTGGAGTCAGGGTGGGCAAGCCGGTGTGTATATGGTCACCCACTTTCTGCTGCCGGTGGCAGGCTGAAACGGCTGGCTCAGCGTTCCTCAGCAGCACGTGAAAGCACTCGCTCTGCCAGAGCCAAGCCTGACAGTGAGGATGAGGCTGTGCCAGCCAGCAGGGGCATGTCACAATGGGCAGGTGAGTCACAAGCCAGCCAGTGTGACTCCCCAGCCATGGGATGCCCCAGCCCAGACTAGTTCTGGCCTCGCAGGGTTTAAGAGCCTGTCCTTCCCCACCGGGTCATGGGATGGACCTGTGACGGTTGGATCACAGAAACCCGGGAGCTGCCACCTGATGTGCCAAGACTACCTCTGCTCCTGTTTTCCCTGCCAGCTCAGTACTCCAGCACCCTGTCTTGCTGAGCCAGACCTCCCGTCTGCTCCAACACAGACCCAGGGTCTGAATTACTTGCCCCAAAGCTGCAGGTTTACCTGAAAACAGCTCACAGAAGTGTGTTTGTCTTTAGCACTCAGATGCCCAACTCCCAATGGTGTCTAAACCCAAATAAATCCGTTTTACCCTGTATAAAGCTTATGCAGGGTAAACTCATAAAGTGTTCACCCTCTATAACACTGATAGAGAGAGATCGCAGTTCTTTGCTCCCCAGGTATTAATACATACTCTGAGTTAATTAATAAGTAAAAGTGATTTTATTAAACACAGAAAGTAGGTTTAAGTGGTTCCAAGTAGTAACAGACAGAACAAAGTAAGTCACCAAGCAAAATAAAATAAAATCGCAAATCTATGTCTAATCAAACACTGAATACTGATAAGATCCTCACCAGTTCCGGAAGGCACCCTTTTACAGACTAATCTCCTTTAGCCTGGGTCCAGCAATCACTCACACCCCTTTGTTGCAGTTTCACTCCAAATATCCTGGGGTGGGAGGCTCTCTCTTTAGCTAGCTGAAGACAAATGGAGGGTCTCCCAGGAGTTTAAATAGACTTTCTCTTGTGGGTGGAGATCCCCCTCCTCACTCCTATGGAAAGTCCAACTCCAAGATGGAGTCCTGGAGTCACCTGGGCAAGTCACATGTCCATGCATGACTCACAGTCTTTACAGGTAGAAGCCATTGTCCACATGATATCTTGTATGTCTCCAGAAAGACTTCTTATGTGGACTGGAGCATTCCAAGAGGCATTGTTCCCCAAGTGCTTCCTGATCGGGTACTTAGCCTTGCGAATTCCTTTCTAAAGAAGCTGACCAAATGCCTCACAAAGCTTACTTAGAAATCAAGCAAGTATACAGCCAATATTCTTAACCTCAAGTAGAAAATGGTAGATGTGTACAAATAGGATGACTAGATATAGACCATAACCTTTACAGAGATATGTTACATAGCTATGTATTCCAGCTATGTCCTATTTTCATAAAGACTTATGGGAGGTACCGTCACAGGACCTTCCGCTCCCCACAGTCACAGACGTTAGGCCAGAAGGGACCACTGGGCTCATCTAGTCCCAGCTCGTGCAGACCCCAGGCCAGAGCCCTTCCTCGTATCTATGCAGCTGGAGCCAGGGGGTTCCCCAGATCCCCGAGTGGGAGCATCAGTTCCATCCTGGCTCCTCCTCCTTGTGACAGCGCAGAATGGGGGTTCTTGAACTCTCCTTACCCCCAGCTCCCATGGGCGGCTCTTTGCACCTGCCCAAGCTGCTGGGTGCCTTGGCCATGGGATGTAAAACGGCCCCATCTCTGCTTCCCCTTCCACCACGGCAACAACGCACAAGCTGCTTTAAGAGCAGCCTCCTACCCCTCCCCACCAGCTGAGTCTCAGGCCTTGCTAGCTGCTCAGTGCCTCGGCAGCCCCAGGAGATGATTGCTGCGGGGGTCTTGTGTGACATTATGAGTCTGATCTAATATCTCACTGAAGAAAAACAGGGCCAGAAAGAGTTAATTAACTCGCAGACTAACCTGACCCAGGGCTGAACTTTAGAAACTGGTTAGGAAGATGTGTAAATGAATAGAGCTTTGAAATGCAGGTCTGCATTGTTAGAGATAGAAGGGTAGGTGTTTGCTCAGGTCTTGTGATGTAAGCAAACAAGACTTGTTTATTGCTATGGCTTTAATTTAAAGATCAAAAAGGAATATTAACATTTAGGAAGATGCTTGGGTGAAATAGTATTATTTTCTATGTGTCTCTTTGAAGGTTGTGGTAACCCGTATCTGAACTATTTAATGGCTAAATTACCCTGTGTTAATTGCCAGGATGTTTGGGAGAAGGAGCATTAGGCCTATTGTTTTCTCAAGCCAAAAGGCTGCTGGAAATGTATAAGAACCCTAGGACATGATCCTACTTCATCTCAGATCTGCTTTGGGTTTCAAGAGGGGGGAACCTTAAGCCATAAGGATTGAGATCCCCAGTCACTGACTGGAGTCACCCTGAATATGGACATTGGACCATAACCTATGGACTATTTCTAAAAGGACTTTTGGCAACTACAAGCTCACCTCTACTATGTATCTGAACCTCAAGAACTGAATTCAAGTCTGTATGTATATTGGTCTTTTAACCAACACTCTCTCGCTTTTCTTTTGTAATAAACTTTAGCTTAGTTAATAAGAATTGGCTATAGCATGTATTTTAGGTAAGATCTAGTTATAATTGGACCTGGGTATGTGGCTGATCCTTTGAGATGGAAGAACCTTTTCTTTTATATGATGAGATAAGATTTTCAGTAATCATCGTCATATCTGACGTGTGTGTCTGGATGGAGGCTTGAGGTTGGTCACTTTAAGGGAACTGCAGTGTTTGAACTTCTGAGTAACCAGTGAGGTACTGTAGAAGCTGTTCTGTGCTGGCTTGGTAAATCTAAGTATTGGAATAACCACCAGCTTCTGGGGTTTGTCTGCCCCGTTCTGTTTGCAGTTCACCCTAATTGAGTGACCTCAGCTGGCTCCCACGGGCAGCACTGTCACATCTTGGCCCAGGGGGAGGCAGTGACTCCTAGAAGCAGGGAGAGCAGCAGCACCATAGATCAGGGAGGTCTGGCAATGCCAGTGGCTGGCTGGGATCTGACAGCCCAGGCACCCAGAGCAGACTGTCAAAGGCCAAACCCCTCTCACCACTGGCTCTGTAGCTCCCCCTTAGGCACCATCCTGTGCCTGTAGATCTTCCACCGTAGGGGCGTGTGCACCCAGGGCACTTGAGTCACAGACATTTGCCAGCAGTACCATGCAGCGATGCCTGCGCCCCTGCTCTCCCCATGTGCTCAGGCACGGGCATCAAAAGGGCACGTCTGCCACCTCCCTCTCCAGTCCTTCACACCTGCATACTGTGGTGAACATCCCCATTTCTACTGAGGCCTCAGGGACAAGGTCTATGATGAACTGGCTGGGGTTGACCACCCCGCCCCCCCATCCTGCGTTGCACACTTACAGCTCGCTGAGGATCCAAACTGACACTCATCGGTTTGAGCCCCTACCTAGCCAGGCCCTGTTCTCTCCCCCGAGGCAGTTGCTGGCCCTGAACCCCTGCAGGCAGCCATGACACACAGGCGCTCAGGGCTCGAGAGAAGGGCTATCGCCGGCTGAATGACCCCTGCCTGCGTGGTGGGGATCGAGGCCACTTTGCCAGCAGGTGCCCCCCAAGTCCTGGGCTATGGTGAGTCTGGGGAGATGGGAGGATTCAGCCTCATGAGAGGAGATGTGGCTGGACAGAATGGCAGAATTGGGTCTCCGAGCAGACACTAGAAACTGCCTAACGCCGGGCAGGGGGCTGGGAGATGGGGATGTGGAGGGTACAGAGCACACAGCACCCCTAACGCCAGGCCGGGGGGTTGGGGCTGGGGATGTGTCAGGAATGGAGTGCAGCACCCCCTAATACTGGGCAGCAGGGCTGGGAGATGCGGGGTGTAGGGTACAGAGCACAGCGCCCGCTAACGCTGGGCCGGGGGGCTCGGGCTGGGGATGGGTAGGGTACCGAGTGCCACGGAGTGTGGGGGAGACAAGGCCCTGCACCTCAGGCTTCCTGTGATTCACCATGACTCTCAGCCAGCCAGTAAAACAGAAGGTTTATTTAGACGACAGGAACACAGTCCAAGACAGGTCTTGCAGGTTCAGACAACAGGACCCCCTCAGTTAGGTCCCTCTTGGGGCGGGGGGCAGGAAAGCCAGAGCCCCGTTGGGAGATCAGAGCCCCATCTGGACTCCTCTCCATTTTCCCAGCCAGCTCCAAACTGAAACTCCCTCCAGCCTCTCACTTAGCCTCCCTCCCGGCTCCTCTCCCACCCTTTGGTAGTAGATCCCTGGACCAGGCTTGTAATCCTGGGTCTCTTTCTGAACACCCCGGCTCAGGACTTCGGACGTTGGCTTCACATCTCCCTCATCCCCTCCCACCAGGCCGTGCAACAACCACGACGTCTTCTCTCGCCTCACCAGCAACCAGAGCCAGGGCTCCGCGCTGGACAAGTAAGAGCCTCACGGGGGAAGGAGCGGGTGGGAAGGTGAATCCAGGGCCGGCACTAGGTTTTTTGCCGCCTCAAGGAAAAAGGAATTTGGCTGCCCCCATCCCAGCCCTGGGCTCTCCCCCCGCTACATGCACCCCCTTCTGCCCCAGCGTTGGGCTCTCCCTGTCCCCCTACCCCACCCCATCCACACCCTCTGCTGCACCAGCGCTGGGCTCTCCCCCCACCGCACCTCTTGCTGCCCCAGCCCTGGGGTCTCCCATCCCCTGCCCCACCCCACCCGCACTCCCTGCCGCCCCAGCCCTGGGCTCTCCACCACCAGTGCTGACTCCACTCTCTCCTCCCTCGGCTCCAGCTGGCCCGGCGCTGGCAGGGTCGAGGGACGCAGTGGGGCTCCCGGGCTGTGCCTCAGCCCAGGGTCCCTCCAGCCAGGGCTCCCGCCTCCAGGACCGGCCGGGACCCAGGAGGGCAGAGCGTGGGGACCGCCCCGGCAGGGGACTGAGGAACCAGGGCAGGGTAGCCCCAGAGAGCAGAGCCCCAGAGAGCGGGATGTGGGCCCCGCATGGCAGCGCCCTGCCCTCTACGGTCCTGCTGCTTCTGGCCGCCCTGCCGCAGTCCCTGGGTGGCTCGGGCCGCTTCACTCAGCTCCGGCTGCGGCGCTGGGGGGTGGCCGCCCTGTGGCACCTGCAGGCGGCTCCGTGCGCCCCGCAGGGCAGCCCCCAGCCTGAGTGTCCCCTGCTCGGAGCCCGCCCGGCCCAGCCACAAGGTGCAGGCGCTGCTCCCCCAAGGCGTGAACCGCAGCGGCCCCAGGGCGCCCCCTGTGCACGACGCGCTGCTGCTGCCAGGGCCGGCTCTAGGCTTTTGCCGCCTGAAGCAGGAAAAAAAAGCTGTCCAGAATGCCGCCCCTGAAAATGTGCCGCCCCAAGCACTTGCTTGGTTTGCTGGTGCCTAGAGCCGGCCCTGGGTGAATCTCCAGGGAGCCCAGCCCCAAGAGCAGTGAATGGCAGACAGTGACTCCCATGGCTGGCGCCGGGAATGGCCCCAGAGCTGGCAGTCCCAGCTGGGCCTTTGTGACGTTATTGATATAAATGGGAACTATATAGAACATGGGTTGCAACCAAGGTCCTGTGGTGGCACCAAATCCTAAGTAAAGGGGGTCATATAAGGTGTCTTAGACCAGGTTCTGGGTTGCTGGTTATGATTATGCTGTCTGTATGTCTGTGTATCATTTTGTAGTTTAAGTATAAGTATTGGCTCTATACTGTCTGTATTTTGTATTATGCTCTGCCTCTGGGAAGTGTCCCAGACAAAGCTGATGTTAGCCCTGCATAGCTGGCTTGATGGCCCATTAAAGGGCCATCAGCTACACAATTGACCCATGGAGAGAAGGCAGACACGCCTTGTGACTCAGCAAAGTATGCAGAAACTTGTCCATGTGACTGCAAACTCCATTTTTTTTGCTGTAAGTTTCCACCGTGAGGACAAAGGGATTCTTACACCTGGAAAAGTCTATATAAGGCTGATGCATCATCTCCATCTGGTCTTCAATCCTGCTTCTGACCTCTGGAAGGACTTTGCTACAAACTCAAGCTCTGCACGAAGGACTGTTGACCCATCCCAGCGGGGGATGTTCCAGAGACTTAATCTGAACCTGCAGTTTACTCCAGCACTGCTGCAAGCCTGAACTAAGAACTTTGCCATTACTGTATGTAATTGATTCCATTTAACCAATTCTACCTCTCATCTCTACCTTTTTCCCTTTGTAATAAACCTTTAGATTTTAGATTCTAAAGGATTGGCAACAGCGTGATTTGTGGGTAAGATCTGATGTGTATATTGACCTGGGTCTGGGGCTTGGTCCTTTGGGATTGAGAGAACCTTTTTCTTTTATTGGGGTGTTGGTTTTCATAACCATTTATCCCCAGGACGAGTGCACTGGTGGTGATACTGGGAGACTGGAGTGTCTAAGGAAATTGCTTGTGTGACTTGTGGTTAGCCAGTGGGGTGAGACCAAAGTCCCTTTTGTCTGGCTGGTTTGGCTTGCCTTAGAGGTGGAAAACCCCAGCCTAGGGCTGTTACTGCCCTGTTTAAGCAATTGGTCCTGATTTGGCACTCTCAGTTGGGTCCCGCCAGAATCGCTCCGTCACAGCCTTTGATGCCCCCTCTACCATCCCCACCCTGCCCTAGGTCCCGGCAGTCCCAGCTGGGCTCTCACCCGCCCCCCCTGCCCCAGCCAAGGCAGGGTCTGCACGAGTCCCTGAGCCATTAGCACCAACAGGGTGTGACCTGCCCCCAGGGGGCCTGTCTGGGGAGCCGGCTTCCCCACAGCCTCTGTCTGTGGTTTGCTTTGCTCTGGAGCGCAGGAGCTGGTCCAAGAGGTAACTATAGCAGGACCGCTTGGAAATAGTGACCATAATACAATTGCATTCAACATCCCTGTGGTGGGAAGAACACCTCAACTGCCCAACACTGTGGCATTTAATTTCAAAGGGGAACTATACAAAAATGAGGGGTTAGTTATACAAAAGTTAAAAGGTACAGTGACTAAAGTGAAATCCCTGCAAGTTGCATGGGCCCTTTTTAAAGACACCATAATAGAGGCCCAACTTCAATGTATACCCCAAATTAAGAAAAACAGTAAAAGAACTAAAAAAGAGCCACCATGGCTTAACAACCATGTAAAAGAAGCAGTGAGAGATAAAAGACTTCCTTTAAAAGTGGAAGTCAAATCCTAGTGAGGCAAATAGAAAGGAGCACAAACACTGCCAACTTAAGTGCAAGAGTGTAATAAGAAAGCCAAAGAAGAGTTTGAAGAACGGCTAGCCAAAAACTCCAAAGGTAATAACAAAATGTTTTTTAAGTACATCAGAAGCAGGAAGCCTGCTAAACAAGCAGTGGGGCCCCTTGACGATCGAAATACAAAAGGAGCGCTTAAAGACGATAAAGTCATTGCGAAGAAACTAAATGGATTCTTTGCTTCAGTCTTCACGGCTGAGGATGTTAGGGAGATTCCCAAACCTGAGCTGGCTTTTGTAGGTGACAAATCTGAGGAACTGTCACAGATTGAAGTGTCACTAGAGGAGGTTTTGGAATTAATTGATAAACTCAACATTAACAAGTCACCGGGACCAGATGGCATTCACCCAAGAGTTCTGAAAGAACTCAAATGTGAAGTTGCGGAACTATTATCTAAGGTTTGTAACCTGTCCTTTAAATCGGCATCAGTACCCAATGACTGGAAGTTAGCTAATGTAACGCCAATATTTAAAAAGGGCTCTAGAGGTGATCCCGGCAATTACAGACCGGTAAGTCTAACATCGGTACCGGGCAAATTAGTCGAAACAATAGTTAAGAATAAAATTGTCAGACACATAGGAAAACATAAACCATTGAGCAGTAGTCAACATGGTTTCTGTAAAGGGAAATCGTGTCTTACTAATCTATTAGAGTTCTTTGAAGGGGTCAACAAACAAGTGGACAAGGGGATCCGTGGACATAGTGTACTTAGATTTCCAGAAAGCCTTTGACAAGGTCCTCACCATAGGCTCTTACGTAAATTAAGCTGTCATGGGATAAAAGGGAAGGTCCTTTCATGGATTGAGAACTGGTTAAAAGACAGGGAACAAAGGGTAGGAATTAATGGTAAATTCTCAGAATGGAGAGGGGTAACTAGTGGTGTTCCCCAAGGGTCAGTCCTGGGACCAATCCTATTCAATTTATTCATAAATGATCTGGAGAAAGGGGTAAACAATGAGGTGGCAAAGTTTGCAGATGATACTAAACTGCTCAAGATAGTTAAGTCCAAAGCAGATTGTGAAGAACTTCAAAAAGATCTCACAAAACTAAGTGATTGGGCAACAAAATTTAATGTGGATAAATGTAAAGTAATGCACATTGGAAAAAATAACCCCAACTATACATACAACATGATGGGGGCTAATTTAGCTACAACGAGTCAGGAAAAAGATCTTGGAGTCATCGTGGATAGTTCTCTGAAGATGTCCACGCAGTGTGCAAAGGCGGTCAAAAAAGCAAACAGGATGTTAGGAATCATTAAAAAGGGGATAGAAAACAAGACTGAGAATATATTATTTCCCTTATATAAATCCATGGTACGCCCACATCTCGAATACTGTTTACAGATGTGGTCTCCTCACCTCAAAAAAGATATTCTAGCACTAGAAAAGGTTCAGAAAAGGGCAACTAAAATGATTAGGGGTTTAGAGAGGGTCCCATATGAGGAAAGATTAAAGAGGTTAGTTAGGACTCTTCAGCTTGGAAAAGAGAAGACTAAGGGGGGGATATGATAGAGGTATATAAAATCATGAGTGATGTTGAGAAAGTGGATAAGGAAAAGTTATTTACTTATTCCCATAATACAAGAACTAGGGGTCACCAAATGAAATTATTAGGCAGCAGGTTTAAAACAAATAAAAGGAAGTTCTTCTTCACGCAGCGCACAGTCAATTTGTGGAACTCCTTACCTGAGGAGGTTGTGAAGGCTAGGACTATAACAATGTTTAAAAGGGGACTGGATACATTCATGGTGGCTAAGTCCATAAATGGCTATTAGCTAGGATAGGTAAGAATGGTGTCCCTAGCCTCTGTTCGTCAGAGGATGGAGCTGGATGGCAGGAGAGAGATCACTTGATCATAGCCTGTTAGGTTCACTCCCTCAGGGGCACCTGGCATTGGCCACTGTCGGTAGACAGATACTGGGCTAGATGGACCTTTGGTCTGACCCGGTACGGCCATTCTTATGTTCTTATGGAGCCCCACTAGCAGGTCCTGGCAGCCTCGCGGGGTGGGATCTGGCTTTGTCCTGGGTCACCCAGCCAGCGACCCCCTGCTGACACCCTTTCTCTCTCCCACGGAAGGGGCCTCATTAACCCCATGGGTGGTGCCAGGAGTGCCTGGACGACCCCCCTGCAGTGCAGTTCCCTGGCGGAGGGACACTCCAAGCCCATTCTCTGTGTGGATGCCACCGACGAGCTGCTCTTCTCCGGATCCAAAGGTGCGCGCCTCGGGGGCGGGCTGGCTGCTGAGCTCTGGGTGTGATCGCTGGGGAGTGAGCCTGTTACCCCAGGGCATGGCTGAGCCGCCCTGAACTGCAGGGACAGGACACAAGCCTCCTGCTCGGACAGCGCGGGCCTGCCTGAGAGCCCCAAGCCCCACAACGGGCCGGTGCAGTTCTGGCTCCCCCCAGCAGAGGGCAGCCATGCTGCATGAGTCATTAGGCTGAACAGCTGTGTGGTGACATCCCTGAAGCCAGTTGTTGGGGCCTCTGCCCAGCCTCTAGTGGGCAGGTGTTTACCTGGCACTGATAGACCCTCCCTCCGTTGGCAGGTCCGGCGCAGGTGCCAGGGGCTGGGTGGCCCATGGGGACTGAGCTCCCCTCTCGCCCCTGGGAGCAGGAGGAGGCAGTGACGGGGGGAGCTGTGGGGTTCCTGTGCTGAGGACGGAAAGGTCCTGCAGTGTCATGTGCTCCTGCTTCCTCTCCCAGACTGGAGCTGCAAAATGTGGAACCTGGTGACGGGCCAGGAAATCGCCTCGCTGAAGGGCCACCCCAACAATGTGGTGTCCATCAAGTACTGCAACCACTCGGGGCTGGTCTTCACCGTCTCAACCTCCTACATCAAGGTGTGGGACCTCCGGGACTCGGCCAAGTGTGTCTGCACCCTCACGTAGGTACCTGGTGCACGGAGGCTGCTCCGGGGGCCTGACCAAGCTAACCGTGCTGCCCTGCCAGTGTCCTGCACCCAGGGCAGCATTGCAAAGGCTGGGCTTGTCTGCAGGGCTGAGTCTAGGAATGCTGCAATGCTGGCCGCTCTAGGCTGGCCTGGCTTGCGGAGGCTCTGTGGCTTGGTGCTCTGCTGGGATAGCCTGTCTCTAGGAGCAGTGTCTGTGAGTTTAGTTGTGACGGTTAGCACCACTACTCAGGGAACCCACTAGGAGGCATAGAGCAAGGAGGTAAGTGTTATATCCTTGGGGGCAGCCGGTTTAGGAAGAAATCACTTGAGGCCAGACAGCAGACAGCTAACAAAACCACCATTTTATTTACAGACTCAGAGAACTCACCCAGCCGGCTGAAGCTGGCTGAGCTATCCCCTAATAATCTAACTCAGTTACCATAGGAACCAAAAACCATGACAACCAAATACACAACAGTAAGGGTCTATGTGAGCAGAAAGCCAGGTTGGCATTCGCCTTCACCCCACCCTGTGTGTGCTGGGTCTCTGAATCGCTGCACGGTGTGAGCGATGGGTTCAAGGAAAGACCCCGGCTAGTGACTCTAAGAATCCTCAACTACCACCACTGTTCCTGTCTGATAGAAGGCGGCTCATGCCCTGAATCAAGCAGAAGGATCCTTTCCTGAATCTCACTGCACTCCCGGCCTCACTGGTATTTAACGGCAAGGCATTGCACTGCGATAAAGTAAAATAGAGCCCCTGACTCACCCAAAATGGTCTCTGGTTGTTCAGCAGACAGAGGGCATTTGGATCACCATGTCCAATCAATTCCCACACTCTGAGGAATGTTCCAGGCAGCCACAGCCAGAACCTGATTGACCTAGGGGGAAATCGGAAAACTGAAAGGGAGGAAATGGAGGTCAAGGAGCCTCTACTAGCTCTTTGGCGCAGCCCCAGCCTCCAATATTGCTGCAATTGTCTAGAGATCAAAGAACTGGTTGACGGGACCATTTATGCCTTCCAGCAGAACTCTGTTAAGGACTCTGGCTCCCTCCTCTCTGGGCTGGGAATGGAGAAAGGAAGGCTGTCACTGTGCTATCTTTAGCTGCCTGGGAAGTGCTCAGAGGCTGCAGTAGTGGGAGTCAGAGAGAAGGATGCACCAGAGGGTGTTATACATAGCCAGGCGTTTGCAATCCATGGGTGAGTCAGAGAGGTGACTCCATTACTCCTGTCAGCCGTCATAGATTTAAATTAACAGACATGTCCTATCTCCTAGAACTGGAAGAGACCTTGAAAGGTTGTTGAGTCCAGCCCCCTGCCTTCACTAGCAGGACCAAGTACTGATTTTTGCCCCAGATCCCGAGGTGGTCCCCTCAAGAATTGAACATGCAACCCTGGATATAGCAGGCCGATGCTCAAACCACTGAGCTCTCTCTCCTCCCACAGCACCTGCTAAGTCCTGCTGAACCCAGCTAGTGGCTGGGAAAGGATCCTGGGGCAGAAAGGCTGATCTACACCATGCATCTGACCCTGCATGATGTCCCAGGCAGGGGCAGCTGCGGTTCCTTGAACCACCCTGGGAGGCAGCTGGGCTTCATGATGTAAAGGCAGAATTGATGTTCCCCATTTGGGCCCATGCATCCTCCCTCCCCTGCCTCCACATCCCAGAGCAGTGGCTCCACCAATGAGACCGTCCTCTGGAGCGAAGGAGGTGCCGGAGCTGACTCCTCTCCGGACAGCATGGCTCCGCTGTGGCTATGAGTCAAAGGACCGCTGATGACCCCTCTGTTGGCAGGCTGGTACCTGGATTCCTCCTTCTCTTACCCAGAATGAGCGACTGACTATTTCCTGGCCCGGTCTCGCAAATTCTTTTTTCCGTCACCACATGCCAGAGCCTCGGCGCCCTCCTCTCCCTCCCTGACCGCATCAGTACTGCAGCCTCTGGATCCTCCCTCCCACACCCCGCACTGTCTCCAGGCCACAGACTCCTCCATACTTGGGATCTGAGGGCTGGGGGGCGGGGGGGAGGCAGCTTTTAATGAAGTGGCTCTAGGACTGGTAAAAGGAACTGGATGAGAGTCCTGGAGACCAAAGCTCCCTGGTCTTCCACAGCTTGGCCTGGCAGGGACACTGGGCTGGCCTCATCTCTTCTCCCCAGGTACCTCAGCCCTAGCCTGGAGAGCCCACAGCTGGGCTTGAAAGGGGAGTTCACGTTTCCAAGGCCCATTTTCCATGGCCTCTCTGGAAGGTGGTTCCATGGTGGGGATGCCTGGCCACTGCACTGAGTCCTACCAAATTCATTTCAGGTATGGGTCACCACAAAGTTGCAACTTCTGGTACCTCCTAACCTGGGGCAAAAGGCTCCACAGACTATTGGTGGTTCCTCAAGCCATGTGCTTCTGTGGCATTCAGGCGTTTGGAAGTGATGGCCTTCTCCAGGAGAGGGATGAAGGACTGCATCCAATGGCCAGACCCTCAACTGGGGAAGCTCCATGGAAGGCAGCTGAGCTACTTTAAATTACACCCGCTGGGGGGTCTAATCTTTACTTCTTAACACCCATGGAAGGACATGGGCTGGATGGGATGTTCTACCAAAGCAAACCTCCTTGTGATGAGTGACCACTCCATCTGTCCCCATTGCACTTGCCAGTCACATGGCCAGAAGCTCCAGGGATGACACGAGGAGTCCGGTGGCACCTTAAAGACTAACAGATTTATTTGTGCATAAACTTTCTTGGATAAAAAACCCACTTCTTCAGATGCATGGAGTGAAAATTACAGATGCAGGCATAAATATACTGACACATGAAGAGAAGGGAGTTACCTTACAAGTGGAGAACCAGTGTTAACAAGGCCAATACAGTCAAGGTGGATGTGGTCCACTCCCAATAATTGATGGGGAGGTATCAATTCCAGGAGAGGGGAAAGTTGCTTTTGTAATGAGCTAGCCACTTCCAGTCCCTATTCAAGCCCAAATTATGGTGTTAAATTTGCAAATGAATTTTAGTTCTGCAGTTTCTCTTTGAAGTCTGTTTCTAAAGTTTTTTGTGTTGAAGGATGGCTACTTTTAAATCTGTCATAGAATGTCCAGGGAGACTGAAGTGCTCTCCTACTGGCTTTTGTATGTTACTATTCCTGATATCCGATTTGTGTCCATTTATTCTTTTACATAGAGACTGTCCGGTTTGGCCAATGTACATGGCAGAGGGGCATTGCTGGCCCCTGATGGCATATATCGTCTTAGTAGATGTGCAGGTGAATGAGTCCCTGATGGTGCGGCTGATGTGGTTGGGTCCTATGATGGTGTCGCTAGAGTAGATATGGGGGCAGAGTAGGCAACAAGGTTTGTTAGAGGGAATGGTTCCTGGGTTAGTGTTTCTGTGTTGCGGTGAGTATTTGCTTCAGGTTGGGGGGCTGTCTGTAAGTGAGGACTGGCCTGCCTGCCCTCCCGGGTCTATGAGAGTGAGGGATCGTTTTCCAGGATGAGTTGTAGATCATTGATGATGTGCTGGAGAGGTTTTAGCTGGGGGCTGTATGTGATGGCCAGTGGTGTTCTGATATTTTCCTTGTTGGGCCTGTCCTGTATCTATCTCTAGGGACACTTGTTTTCTGTTTCCCTGCTGCATGCTAGAGTTTGGGTTACCTGCCCTCCTTGGCAAGTGATGGGGTCTTGGCTTGTCCTACCAGGGATCCACAGGCATTTCCATTGCCTATCCAGCACTGTGACGACATCCTGGTCACGTCAGAGCATTACTGACTCCTAAGGCAAGGTGGACTGTGGTGAAACAAGGATCAATGGACCCAGGGAGGGACAGTTTAGGGGAGACAGGGATGGGAATGGGCTGGGGAATGGCTGCATAGAGCTGGCCCTGGGACAATGGAGTCAGGATGTGGGTGCATTGCCAGAGCTGAGGGGTGGCGGTGGGAGAATCTGGGGTTGTGGTGTGGGTAGGGATTGAGGGGCATGGGCAGAGCTCAGGGGGTGGGGTGGACAGTTGGGGTGGAACCCAGGTTGGGATAGCAGTGGGTGATGGGTCGTGGGAATCAGCAGAGCTGGGCTGAGAGAGCTGGTTGAGGTGATGCTTGCTCAGCCTGGTAACTGTCTCCCCCTTTCATTCTCTCTGGGCCCTGGGGATCAGGTGGTGCAAGAGCAGGGAGCACGGTGCATGTAGGGGAGGCCAGTACTGGGAAGAGAACGCTGGCTATTGCCAGTCTGGGGATCCTCTGCAATATCTGAGCATGCTGACCAATTCACCAGGCCGGCGGGGAAGCAAATGGTGCTGGAATTCACATGGGGATGGATCCAGGATATGCTGAGGCATCCTTCTGGGCAGCTAACTGCCTGTGATGATCTGTTTCCTTTGGACGTGTGCCTGGGGCTCTTAGGCAATGTTTTCCTTGGGTCTAGTGATATTTAACCAATGCTTTGTGCAACAGTCTCTTTCGGAGAGGTTGGGCAATATCAGAGGCACGCATTAGCAGCCTCCCTTGACTTGCATGGTCTTGCGCTGCTGCTGCTTTGACCCACAAAGGTCCTGTAGCCTGGCACCCCCTGCCCTAAGCACCCATGAGCCTGCCTGCTGCCCACGTCTCTGCAGTAAAACGCTCAGTCTATGAGCCAGCAGACGGGCTTGACTAGAGATGGGCTCCAGTGATAAGGACTAGGCTGTGGGTGGGGGGGCCTTCTTCTTGCTGGGTGGGGAAAGCATCATTACAGAGGCCTGAAATGAAATGGTGGAGGTGGGGGGCAGGGGGGTGATTTCATGGGGTGTCCCCCAGGCTTTGCACAGCTGGATGCTGGGGGCTCAGCCTGGATCCCAGGGTGTGGGTGGCTGGAGCGTAGCTTCCTCCCCTACACGCTCCCACTGGTGCTAATTCGCCCCACACCCCAGTTGGCATTGTGACCAGAGAGACCCATGGACTGTGGAGACTGAACTGCCCTGGGACCTCAGTAGTGGGTCTCAGTGGCTCAGAGCTGAGGCACATCGATGCAGGCTGGTGTGGGGGCTTCATTCACAAGGGCTCCCTCGCCACCTCTTCTCGCCAACCAATGCCAGGGATGGGGCTGGCCCTTGGGTTATGCTGAAGACAGGTTCCCACATGATTGGCTGATTATTTCCCACCCCCCTGCTCAAACATCTGCTCTCCCTGCACCTGCCTCCATGGATGGGGAAGCTCCACTGATTCAGCACTGGACAGGGGCAGCCAGGACTTGGCCAGGCCTCTGGGAAGCCACTTACAACAAAAGAGCTGTTGGAGGCTACTTCCCTTCCAGGTAGGAGGCTGCAGAGAGAGATCCGCATGGGGCGAGTGACCCTGGAAGGCACAGGGTAGCTGTGTCCTGCAGAGGCTCACCCACTGGGCTCTGTGGCGCACCTAGGGCTGGGGTTGGGGTCCTCTACTCAACGATCAGCTTTATGGAGATGTTGTGAAGCCCAGTCATAGGCTCCCAGACTCAGGGTGAGCTGGGAATGGAGGGGAGATGAGTGGGCAGTGAGCATTGGCCTGCTACACCCAGGGTTGTGAGTTCAATCCTTGAGGAGGCCACTTATGGATCTGGGGCAAAATCAGTACTTGGTCCTGCTAGTGAAGGCAGGACTTGATGATCTTTTGGGGTCCCTTCCAGTTCTATGGGATAGGTATATCTCCATATATTATGATTTAGAGGATCCTCTCCATCCCTGTGGCATCAAGGAGATCTGTCTGGAGCAGGACATCAGGAGGAGAAAGTGGACAGAATCATAGAATATCAGGGTTGGAAGGGACCTTAGGAGGTCATCTGGTCCAACCCCCTGCTCAAAGCAGGACCAATCCCCAGACAGATTTTTGCCCCCAATCCCTAAATGGCCCCCTCAAAGATTGAACTCACAATGCTGGGTTTAGCAAGCTAATGCTCAAACCACTGAGCTATCCCTCCCCCCTAACTGTAGAAATTCAGAGGAGGGTTTGGGGTGGGAGCTGGGAAGCCCGGAATTCTTGTGGCCAGGTTGGTTTGGGGAGTGAGCCGAGCTCTGCAATCCCGGCCTGTGGCTGAAAGGTTGGGAAGGGGGAGCTGTCACAGCCATTTCATGTGGGTTTCCTTCCTCATCTCCTTGTGGCTGTTCACCCTGGAGTTATTAAGCAAGTTGCTGTGGTCTAGGGAAATAGCTGCCACTCACACCTTGTGCTGCAGCTTCAGCCTACAAGGGACCTGACTCCCATCCTGTCCCTTCACAGCCTTGTGCCCAGCTGGCACCCATGCCCTGAATGCCTGGCTGCCCCCACCCCACTCCGAGAAATGGCTTGGAGATGAAACCAGGAAAAGTTTCTGAGTCCAAATTCTAACCAGCCGTGACCCAGCTGGCCCAAATCAACCCAAACCATAAGGGGCTGGATGGGCAATTTGGCCTTGTGTGGCATGCTGCAGCAGAGCCAGCCCAGGCTTATTGTTCTGGCAGGTGGTGCTGTTATACACAGACCTAGAAATCCCTTTTCTTGGGGTGTGAGTGGCACACAGTCTTGGAAGACACGCTTAGGAAGTCCTGGTTAGCTTTGGGATGTGGGTTCTTTCATGGGGGAGCTTTTGCAAGCAGCAGGAGAGTTGTTTCTCTGCCTTGAATGTCTCTAACTGGAGTCAGTTCTTGGGAGCAAAGTTGCTCCCTGGGAAGTAGGCATTGGTGTCTGGCCTGAGGATTCTGATTGCGGTCTGACCTCTGCTGTCCCAGGACTGGTTTATACACAGCAACTAAACAAGCGGCACTAAGCCAGTACCCTGACTCCATATCACTGGCTTCCTACTGGAGGAGAAATCAACCTGTAGGGCCTGATACCCGCTCCTGCTCAGTGGAGGAGTGGCGTTATTAGTTAATTAGTTCGCTGCACTCAGGCCCCCACCGTGCCAGTTGCTGAGCGAACACAGTAAAACACAGTCCCTGCCTATAACCGTGCAGACTCACCCCTGTCGGCACCTCCTATTGGTTGTCCTTGGGAATTAGCTCGATTTCCAGCCCGGAGTGCCCTCTGCAGGCCGGTGATCCACCTGCCACTTGGCCCCCCATGTCCCTCCTGGACTCGGTGCCCTGTTATGTGGGGCGCTGCCCCGTGGCAGTAACCCCTCAGTCTTAGGGTCTCCCCCCACCCTGGGGAACCCCACCCATTATTCCCACCTCGCTTCTGTATAAGGCTACTGCCAGTCATTGTCTAGCCCCTGGGGCAGACTGCAGTATCAGCCTACTCATCACTGGCAAAGTTGGGTTTGGACCTGCTGCCTTGCCTACCCCTGGGCTGCCCTCTGCAACCCCCAGTACCTATTAGCCTTTTGCTAGGCCGCAGCCTGGGGCTTTCCAGGCAGGAGCGCCCTGGCTCCTCTCCCTTTCCCCAGCCCTGCTCCACTCAGGTACCCTGTGTCTAGCTCCCTGCAGCCAGGCTCCCTCTCTCTGAATGCAGAGGGAGAGTATCTGAGCTTCTGGTTCCCAGCCTTTTTGTACAGGCCAGCTGTGGCCTGATAGGGTATGGCCCAGCTGCGGCCACTTCCTTTTACCACTGCAGCCCTCCCAGACAGGAGTAGGGGACCACCCCACTACACTGCCCTAAAGGGATCACGTAGCAGTGAGCGGGCTTCCGCCCACCCAGTTTCCCGGAAACCCAATAGGTACACTGCCCTAAAGAACTTGCATTGAAATAGTCAGGCCAAAGGAAGGATTCCAGTCTCACTTTGAATTGAGACCAAGAGCCTTAAGTCCTCTTCAAGGTGCTGTTTGCTGGGAACACAGGGCAGCTGAATATGGATGGAGTCCTGTAGCTGAAGGTTCAGATTTGCTGCCTTCTGGCTATAAGCCAACTGGCTCCCCCACCATCATCACTGACCTTTCTGCTTCGTGCCCCCATCCCTCCACACCCTGCTCCAGTTCAACACCAGCCTGAACGTGCAGGGAGCCTACAAGGCGTCCATGGCCCAGATGCAAACTCACCTGGGCAGCAGCGAAAGCTGCCACTCTTCTTGAGAAGCCCAGCAGGGCAAGAGTCAAAGGGCAGGGCCTGCCTGAAGGAGGCAGGTTTGTGCTGGAGCGAGATGGGTGGTTTGGTTGCCCAAAGTCTCTGTCCAGCTGCCATGGTTCCCTGTTGCAGCACAGTCAGTGCCTGAGGTCTGGCCCTGCGCCTGCCCTGGGCTCACTGAAAGATGTTTAGTAAACACTTAGACATGATTTGGTGGGAGTCACAGAAGAGTCTCACACTGTCATTAAAGCCTTGGCTGCAGCCTGGCAGTGACTCAGCCCCGGAGCCGTTAGACCAAAGGCAAACAACGTGCTGTTCTGGAGGCCAGTGGGCCAGTTCAAGGTAGACACATCAGCACGGCCTGACCCTGCTATTCCAGGGCTAGAATTCCCCTCACAGCTGTGCCAGTGCCCCACATCCTGTCCTACTGCAGCCTCCTGCCATCCCAGCCGTGGGCTCCCCTCACACAGCTCTGCCAATGCTCCTGAGACCTATTCCAGGCCTAGGTGTTTTCTAAGCTGAGACACTGCCAAAGCCTGAGAGGAGGAGAGAGCCAGGCTGCCCTCTCCCTGCCTGAGACCCTAGGGAATGGTGGTGATGAGTGGGTGGAGGATTGTGTGGGGTCTTACAGGCCTGCTCATGCAAGTTAAGCTCTGCAGCCTGTGGCTGGTCTGGGTTTTTCATTCCCATCCTTCCAGTCTGCAATGTCCTAGAATCATAGAAGATCAGGACTGGGAGAGACCTCCGGAGGTCAACTAGTCCAACCCCCTGCTCAAAGCAGGATCAACCCCAACTAAATCATCCCAGCTAGGGCTTTGTCAAACTGGGCCCTAAAAACCTCTTAAGGCTGCAGATTCCACCACCTCCCTAGGTAACCCATTCCAGTGCTTCACCACCCTCCTAGTGAAATAGTGTTTCCCAATATCCAGCCTAGGCCCTGTCTACACTAGCAAGTTTCTGCACAGTAAAGCAGCTTTAAGCGCTGTAACTCCCGAGGTGTACACACTGCTAAGCCACTTGGTGCACAGAAACTGCGCAGTTGCAGCACTGTAGAAAACCCACCCCAACGAGAGGTGTACAGCTTTCTGCGCCAGGGCTACAGTGCTGCGGTACCAGTGTAAACACCCTGGTCGATTGATAGTGCTGCAATTGGCCTCTGGCAGGTGTCCCACAATGCCTGTTCTCATCTCTCTTGTCATCAGTTTGAACTCTACTGCCTTGCCCTCAGGTGACCAATTGTCATTCCCACCCTGTAAATTCCTTTGGAATTTTGAAAGTCCCCTTCCTGTTTGCTTGGTGATACATGCCCCACGTGTCTTTTTACGTTTTTTTTTAAGTCATCCCTGCCGGGGCCCCATCGAAACTGTTCGAATTGGGCCCTGCACCTCCTAAAGCCAGCCCTGTCCGCAGGGTGCGGGAGGCAAACTGTGGCTCTGGTGCTGTGCTCATGAGCTGCTGGTTCGACAAAGAGCTGGATGTGATACTCAGCGGCGGCCTCACCTCCACTGCTAACACCACTGTGGATACTTCAGTGGCTTGCGTGCCAGTGGAGAATGGACAGAGCCAAGAGGAGGAAATCTGGGACGAGGATGTGGAGTCACAAGGGGACCCAGAGGCAGAGGACGACTCAGAGGTCAGAGATGCATGAAGCCATGAGGTCTTTTCTACCCCTGGAGGAGCCTAGCCAGTCACAGCTGTCAGATGTTGGCAAAGCAAACAGGAGAAGAGGCCACTGGTAAGTGGAGTTGTTAGGGGCAAGATGGTTGCAGAAAGCAGGCTTGTCTCTGTATGATGCACGTACCCCCACATGCCCAGTCTGAGTGGCGGAACAGGTTGTTGATTGACTCCCTCATCTCATGGGAATCTGCCTCTGAGATCTCCAGGAAACTCTCATGGAGATACTGGGCAATCCGCTGCCGCAGGTTCTTTGGCAGAGCTGCTTTGTTTCTTGCCCCATTAACGGTAACTTTTCCACACGACTGTGCCATCACTGGGGGGTGGTGGGGAGGGAACTATTGCTGCACACAGGCGAGCTGCATAAGGGCCAGGGCGGAAGCCGCAGCCTTGGAGAAGATCCTCCCTTGATTCCCTGCTCATCCTCAGCAGTGAGATTTCTTCCATAATGATCACATACTGTGGAAAATGTGGGGAAAGGAATGATTATCAGCCCCTCCCCGCCCCAGTGCTGGCTCTCCAAGAGCCATGTGCCCAGTGTACAGTAGGGTCCAGGAACACTGATTTCCCCTGCCCCTGCGGCTACTTGCCATTTTGGGGGTCTTCTGGCTCATGTGTTCTTGCCTAGGGTCAACCAGTTAGTGACAGGTGTGTGAAGACTGGCTTTTTTTTTTTAAATCACTGGATCAGTGGTCTGTGTGTTGCAAACAACGCCGCTTCTGTAAAACGTTGCATTTAAACTTCAGAGATGACCTTGGGAGCCCAGCCTCCCTCTTTGTTATTGCCGGCTGAAAGGCTGCACAGAATGAGAAAGTGGCTACGCAGAACTAAGGAGGACTTTCTGCGTGATGTTATGACAGGGCTGCGGCAGCTAATTCGCGAGGCGGGGGTCCTCTTCCCCTGAGGCGAAGGACCCGAAGACCGAGAAGAGAAGCTCCAGGAAAGAAGCCCGGACCCGCGAGAGCAGCCCCGGGCACCCCGCCCAGGGGCCCCGAGAGGGGCTATTGCCCCAGGGCCTGGGCCCCTGGAGCTTCCGCCTCCGGAGGGTCCTTCCGCTCCAGGGTGCTGGCGAACGCAGCCCTGGTTTTCGGGGCCCCTGGAGCGGGGTCCTTCACTCGCTCCGGGGGCCCCGGAAAACTCTCGCGGGTCCTGGAGCTTCTTCCGCTCCCGGTCTTCGCCGGCGGAGGGTCCTTCCGCTCCAGGGTGGAAGGACCCCCCGCTGGCGAATTACCGCCGAAGCGCAGCCGGGTCTTTGGCGGTAATTCGGCGGTGGGTCCTGGAATGGAAGGGCCACCCACCGCTGAAGATCCCAGGCCCCCGAAAACCTCTGGGCGGCCCTGCGTTATGATGCACTCCGCTGCAGAGAAACAGGAATTGAAGGAGTGGCGGGAAGAAGGACTGAAAGGAGAAGGCGGCATGCTGGAATGATGCCACAGAGCCGCTCTTAAATATTATGGAGCGCCCACAGTACACACTCCAGGCGATACTAGCACTGCAAACTGAGCAATTATGTTAAACATTCATACTGCATTGTCTGCACCAATCACCTCCTAGCATTACAAGCCCTGCACTCCCAAGCATAGCAACAAATATTAGTGGCTTTCAGCTTCAAATTGCTGCCTCCAGGCATCCCTGATCCTTATGGCTCTGCGCTGTGCCCCTTTAATAGCCCAGGTCTCTGGCTGTTCAAACTCAGCCTCCAGGTTCTGAGCTTTAGTGGTCTAGTCCTGAGTGAAGCTTTCATAGAGGCCTGGTCTACACTACGCGTTTAAACCGTTTTTAGGAGCGTTAAACCGATTTAACGCCACACCCGTCCACACTAAGAGGCCCTTTATATCGATATAAAGGGCTCTTTAAACCGATTTCTGTACTCCTCCCCAACGAGAGGAGTAGCGCTAATATCGATATTACCATATCGGATTAGGGTTAGTGTGGCCGCAAATCGACAGTATTGGCCTCCGGGCAGTGTCCCACAGTGCACCACTGACCGCTCTGGACAGCAATCGGAACTCGGATGCAGTGGCCAGGTAGACAGGAAAAGCCCCGCGAACTTTTGAATATCATTTCCTGTTTGCCCAGTGTGGAGCTCCGATCAGCACGGGTGGCGATGCAGTCTGAAATCCAAATCCAAAAAGAGCTCCAGCATGGACCGTACAGACGTGATCGCTGTATGGGCAGGCAAATCTGTTCTATCAAGCTCCATTACAGAAGACGAAATTCCAAAGCATTTTTAAAAAATCTACAGACAGAGGCCACAGCAGGGACTCAGCACACTGCTGCGTGACAAACGTAACGGAAAGCCAAAGAATTAAATGGACGCTCCTGGAGGGAGGGAGGGGGGACTGAGGACTCAAGCTATCCCACAGTTCCTGCAGTCTCCAAAAAGCATTTGTATTCTTGGCTGAGCTCCCAATGCCTGTAGTGTCAAACACATTGTCTGGGTGGTTCAGGGCATAGCTCGTCAATTTATCCCAGAAGTAAAAGGGAAAAAAATCCTCTCTTGACTCTTTTAAATGTCACCCTATGTTTACTGAATGCTGCTGATAGACGCGATGCTGCAGCAGTCAACAGCAGCATCCTTGCCCCCCCCCCCTCATGGGTGGCTGATGGTACAATATGGCTGATATCCATCATCATCAGCCTTGTGGCAGATGGTGCAGTGCAAAAGGACTGGTATCTGTCCTCATCATCATCCCGTGAGTGCTCCTGGTTGGCCTCCAGTGAGGTCGGCTGGGGGCGCCTGGGTAAAAAACTCCTGATCATTCCCAGTAGATGGTACAGAACGGCTGGTAACCATCTTCATCATAGCAACAGGGGGCTGAGCTCCATCAGCCCCTGCCCTTCATGTGTAAAGAAAAGATTCTGTTCTGCCTGGACTATCATAGCAGTGGGATGCTGGGCTCCTCTCCCCCACACTGCTTAATGTCCTGTCTGGACTATCATAGCAGCTGGAGGCTGCCTTCCCCTCATATCTCACTAACAAGTCACTGTTTCTTATTCCTGCATTCTTTATTACTTCATCACACAAATGGGGGACACTGCAATGGTAGCCCAGGAAGGCTGGGGGAGGAGGGAATCAACAGGTGGGGTTGTTGCAGGGGCACCCCCTGTGAATGGCATCCAGCTCATCATTTCTGCGGGATCTGACACGGAGTGGCTGTGCTCTCTGGTTCTCTAGTACACTTGCCCCATATTCTAGGCAGGACTGATTCTATTTTTAGATACCATAAAGGAGGGATTGACTTGGGGAGTCATTCCCATTTTTGTCTTTTGTGCCCCCGGCCGATCTCAGCCAAGGGCACCTATGACAGCAGCAGATGGTGCAGCACAAAAGGACTGGTAACCGTCATCTCATTGCCAATTTACAATGGCATGGTAGATGGTACAGAACAGCTGATAACCATCTCTGCTATCATGCAAAAGCAAATGAATGCTGCTGTGTAGTGCTGCTGAATCGCCTCTGTCAGCGGCATCTAGTACACATATGGTGACAGTGACAAGAGGCAAAACAGGCTCCATAGTTGCCATGATATGGCCTCTGCCAGGGCAATCCAGGGAAAAAGGGCGCAAAATGATTGTCTGCCGTTGCTTCCCCGGAGGAAGAAATGACTGATGACATTTACCCAGAACCACCCGCGACAATGATTTTTGCCCCATCAGGCACTGGGATCTCAACCCAGAATTCCAAGGGGCGGGGAAGACTGCGGGAACTATGGGATAGCTACGGAATAGCTACCCACAGTGCAACACTCCAGAAATCGATGCTAGCCTCGGATCGTGGACGCACACCACCGATTTAATGTGCTTAGTGTGGCCGTGTGCACTCGATTTTATACAATCTGTTTTACTAAACCGGTTTATGTAAAATCAGAATAATCCCGTAGTGTAGACGTACCCAGAGTCATAGATTCTAGGACTGGAAGGGACCTCGAGAGGTCATCAAGTCCAGTCCCCTGCACTCATGGCAGGAACAAATACTGTTTTAGACGATCCCTGATAGCTTTCACCCTTCCCTTCACAAATATGGAGCATACAGCACGTGGCTATAAGCATTGGAATATTGTCATCAGCCAGGTACAGCTTCCCATATAGGCAGCACCAGTGGGCCTTTAAACGGCCAAAAGCACACTCAACAATCATTCAGCATTTGCTCAGCCTGTTGTTGAACCACTCTTTGCTGCTGTCAAGTGCCGTGTGTATGGCTTCATAAGCCACGGCATTAAGGGGTAGGTGGGGTCTCCCAAGATCACAATGGGCATTTTGACTTCCCCTAAGGTGATCTGATCTGGGAAGAAAGTCCCTACTTGCAGCTTTCTGAACAGGCCAGTGTTCCAAAAGATGAGTGTGTCATGCACCTTTCCAGACCAGCCTGCGCGAATGTCTGTGAAACGCCCACAGTGATCCACAAGCGCCTGGAGAACCATTGGAAATACCCCTTCCAATTAATGTATCGGTGGTTAGGCGGTCTGGTGCCAGAACTGGAACGTGTGTGCCATCTATCACCCCTCTGCAGTTAGGGAAGCCCATTTGTGCAAAGCCATCCACAATGTCACGCAGGTTGCCCAGAGTCATGGTCTTTTGGAGCAGGTTGCTATTAATGGCCCTGCACACTTCCGCCAACACGAGTCCAACAGTCGACTTTCCCACTCCGAACTGGTTAGTGACCAATTGGTAGCAGTCTGGAGTAGCCAGCTTCCACAATGCAATCGCTGCGCTCTTCTCCAATAGCAGGGCAGCTCTCATTCTCGTGACCTTGCGCCACAGGGCTGAGGCAAGCTCATCACACAGTCCCATGAATGTGGCTTTCCTCATGCGAAAGTTCTGCAGCCTCTGCTCGTCATCCCAGACGTGCATGACGATGTGATCCCACCACCCAGTGCTTGTTTCCCGAGCCCAAAAGCAGTGTTCCACTGTGGTCAGCACCTCCGTGAATGCCACAAACAATCTCGTGTCGTAGCTAGTACATGCGGCGAGATCAATGTCACACTCCTTTTGCCTTTGTAGTTTAAGGAAGAACTCCACCGCCACTTGTGACGTGTTAGTGAGAGCGAGCAGCACACTGGTCAACAGCTCGGGATCCATTCCTGCAGCCTGAAGAGGCAAAGTGCACAGTACACAAACCGTTGAAAAATGGCTCCAAATGCAGACGGAAGCACAGGGACTGCTGGGATGCGAAGCAATGCATCATGGGGCATTGGGACAGGACCCAGGATGCCCTGCGACCCCCTCTGTCTTCTCACAACTCCTAGTGGCAGAAGAGGAAGAGGTGCTCTGTGGGATAGCTGCCCAGAGTGCACCACTGCAAGGGCCACAAGTGTGAGCATGCTATTGCGCAGGCAGCTGACAGTGTGAACACTCTGAGCAGTGCTGTAACTGCTGGTGACAAGGCCCTAGACCTCCCCCACTGCAACTTGAGACCATTGTCCCTTGTTCTCCATCTCAATGAGCCACCCAGCATGCAGTAGCCGGGGCTACCCTGGAGCAGCTCTAACCTGGTGGGGGAGACCTGTTTATATGCCAGTGGGCTCTGTCTACAAGTCTACTGCCTAGTGCAGAGAACTGGACCTCCTGGTTTCAGGCCGCCTGGGGTTCTAATTCTAATCAGTGTGGTCTCTTCTGAACTGGATTTCTACCTCATTGGACGCCAGTGGAGGCAAAGGCCAGACTAACAAAAGATGCTTTATTGTAAATGCACTCCAGTCTCAAGAAAGCCCTAAGAGGAAGCAGGGATAATGGTCAGAGCAAGGGTTTGGGTAGCAAGGACTTCTGGATTCTTGTTCTCCATCTGCATTGACCAACTGCATGGCCTAGAGCAAGTCTCTTCCCCTCCTTGTGGCTCAGGTTACTTGTCTGTAAACTGGGGACAATTAGAGCTGGCTGGAAAAGGTGATTATTTGGGAGGGGGAGGGTTAGAGACTTCTGAATTTTTTTTGCAAGAAATTTTCCAGCTTTTAAACCCAAAATAGATTTCAAACATTTTCAGTAAGAATCAAACCTCTTTATGGGGGGAAAAAAATCATTTTTTGGTGAAATAATGAAAAATTTCAATCAAAATGACCAAAAAAAGCGTATGGAACTTTTTCAAAGTGTTTTGGCCAACAAATTCAACCTGATCTAATGATATGTACCTAAGAGGGGTTATTTAATGTATGTAAAGGGCTTTGAGATCAGTGGATGATCTCAATGGGCAGAAATCCTGGTCCTGCTGAAATCAGTGACAAAGCTTACATTGACTCCAATGGAGCCAGGATTTCACCCACTAGCTATAAATGATCAGTAGTTAATTCATTATTAACATCTCTCTCCTCTGTCCAGACAAGACTGGATTTAGTTTGTGTAAGCTGCAATTTAAAATGATTTAACATTGATATTGCAATTGCACATGGTCCCTGTGCCAAAAATCTTGTTGTTCAAGCAGGCAAATGGTATACAAAGAGGGGAGAGGTAGACAGTTCTTCTTCGAGATGTGTTGCTCATATCGATTCCAATTAGGTGTGTGCGCGCCGCGTGCACGTTCGTCGGGAAGATTTTTACCCTAGCAACACTCGGTGGGTCGGCTGGGCGCCCCCTGGAGTGGTGCCGCTATAGCGCCGGATATATACCCCTGCCGACCCATCCGCCCCTCAGTTCCTTCTTACCGCCTGTGTCGGTCTTTGGAACAGTGGAGCGTGGCTTAGCTCCATCTCCCTAGCTATTTGCTCGTTTTTCATAGTTATTGTGTATATAGTTCAATATTTTATATTTCTAGTTAAGTTTTATCAGTTTTAGTAGTAGTTAGTGTACATAGTTAAGAGGGTTCGGGGCTTAGCCCCTTCCCCTCACCCGGTACCGGGGCCCATGCCCGGTTCGCTGGGTTTTAAACCGTGCTCGACCTGTCATAGGCCGATGCCCACAGGAGATCCGCACAACTCCTGTCTCAGGTGCTTGGGCGAATCCCACCTCGCAGACAAGTGCCGCATTTGCAAGGCTTTCAAACCCCGGACGAAAAAGGAGCGGGACATTCGCCTCAAGCATCTCCTGACGGAGGCAGCTCTCACTCCTCCATCTTCGGCACCGGCCACGGCCCTGGGGACGAGTGCCTCCTTCGCACCGGAGCGCACGGGCGCCGTGAAGGGTCCTCGACATCAACCTTCACCGGCCCAAACTCCTGCCCGGCACCGTTCACTCTCCCCACGTGGCAAGAGGCGCAAGGCTCCTGCGGCACCAACACCGGCGACGCAGTCGGAGCGCGCATCGAAGTCGGACTGCCCGGCACTGTCAACTGCCGCGGCACCGACTCCGGTGCCGCTCGCAGTCCCACGCTATCCATCTAGGCGCCGGTTGTACTCGCAGCACCGGTCAAGATCCCGTTCGCCCACCTGGTACTCTCGGCACCGATCCAGGTCCCGGCACGGATCCCGGCACCGCACCTCTCGCAGCCGGTCGAGCCGGAGAGATTCGAGACTTCGGTCGACCCCCTGGCACCGTGCTGGTAGCAGGTCCCGATCTCCTTCCTGGTACCAGTATGACTCCCGGTACCGTTCCCCGGTGCCACATGGGGTACATGGATCGCCGGGATACAGAGGCCCTCCCCCAACGGGCTCAGCTCCTCCATGGCCGTCTCGGCACGCATCGGTCTCCTCCCATGCAGACAGTGCTTCCTATGAGGACTCTGATAATCACAACAGAGTCACCCAAAGAGCCCACGGCCTGGACCATGGACCACAACAGTGGCCCTTTTGGACGCCTTGGGCATATCACCAGGCCCAAGGTGAACCTCCTGTAACATCGCGTTCTGTTGCTTCAGAACACCGCATGCCAGAAGCGACAGTCAGCAGGCCTCCACCGGCTGGTACGGAGGAAACTACAGCCCCTGCACCAGACATCCAGGCTTCCCCAGCTCCCGATGTCCCCCAGGACCAGGAGCCTCTTCAGGACCCACTCGTCCCGGGACTTTCTTCTTCCTCTTCCCCGGACGAGGCAGTAGCGGGGACATCATTGTCGGGACCACCTCCCATTGACCTCAGGTCACATCAGAACCTCCTCCGGCGGGTTGCACAGAATATCAACTTGCCTATAGAGGAGGTCCCTGAAGTGGAGGACCCAGTAATAGACATATTATTGGCGGAGGCACCCACCCGAGTGGCCCTACTCTTCATCCGTTCGATCCAAGCTAGAGCAGATACTATCTGGCAATCTCCGGCATCCATCCCACCCACAGCTAGAGGGGTCGAACGCAAGTACATGGTACCCTCCAAGGGGTATGAGTACTTGTATGTACACCCCCCACCATCTTCGCTAGTGGTACAGTCCGTTAATGAACGGGAACGCCACGGCCAACAGGCCCATGCCCCTAAATCAAAGGAGGCCAGACGAATGGACCTATTGGGGCGAAAGATCTATTCTGCGGGAGGCCTCCAACTCAGGGTAGCGAACCAGCAGGCCCTGCTGAGCAGGTACAATTACAATACCTGGGAGTCAGTAGGGAAGTTTTCAGAACTACTTCCACAGGACTCCAGGCAAGAATTTTCAGCATTGTTGGAGGAAGGCAAGAAGGACCTCGCTCCAGGCCTCACTAGATGCCGCAGATTCGGCAGCTCAGACGGTCGCCTCTGGCATCGCCATGCGACGTATTTCGTGGCTTCAGGTGTCAGGCCTGCCACCTGAACTTCAATACATGATCCAAGACCTACCATTTGATGGCCAGGGCCTCTTTTCACAAAAGACAGAACCCAGGCTTCAGAGTCTGAAAGACAATCGTGTGATCATGCGTTCACTCGGAATGCATATGCCTCAGACTCAACGACTGTCCTTCCGCCCACAAGCTCAGCGCCCTTACCCTCCACCTAGGCCAAGGCAGGACTTTGCCAGATGTCGAGGTCATCCTAACCGCAGATGCCAGTCTGGACCTCAAGGGGGTAACAATACGGGTTCCACCAAGCCATCTTCGGGACCCAAATCAAACTTTTGAGGGTGCGCCCGAGAGCAGAGTACCAATGGCCTCCCCGGATCCCTTTCAGTTCTACAACCGCCTTTCCTCCTTCCTCCCTGCGTGGTCCGAACTAACCTCGGATCGTTGGGTCCTTCGCACGGTGGAGTCTGGCAGTTTATTTCAACCCCTCCTCGTTCCTCTTCAGGGATCCCTCTCACGAGCAACTCCTCTTGCAAGAGGTACTCAGGCTCCGGACAATTGGGGCTATAGAGGAGGTACCGGAGCAATCAAGGGGCAAGGGGTTTTATTCCCGATATTTCCTAATCCCCAAGATGAAAGGTGGCCTTCGGCCTATCCTGGACCTGAGAGGACTGAACAAGTTCATGAAAAAGTTCAAGTTCCGCATGGTATCCCTGGGGACTATCATCCCTTCTCTGGATCCCGGAGATTGGTACGCCGTTCTCCACATGAGGGACGCATATTTCCACATTGCAGTTTACCCTCCACACAGGCGATATTTACGATTTCTGGTAAACCGCCAGCACTTTTAGTTCACAGTCCTCCTCTTTGGCCTCTCCACGGCCCCGCGGGTTTTCACGAAGTGCATGGCTGTAGTCGCAGCCTCCCCCCATCGTCGACGGATACATGTTTTTCCATACCTCGACGACTGGCTTATTCGGGGGACCTCCGAAGCACAAGTCACCAGACACGTGCAAATCATCAAGGACCTATTCATGCCTCTAGGCCTGATGATCAATCTGGAGAAATCCACTCTAGTGCCTACGCAAAGAATAGAGTTCATCGAGGCCACGCTAGACTCCACTCTCGCAACAGCCAGTTTGCCTTTGCCTCGTTTTCAGGCAATCGTATCAATCATACAAACGCTTCAAAACTTCACGACAACCTCGGCCCGCCCTTGCCTCCGCCTCCTCGGCCATTTGGCAGCGTGCACATTCGTGACAAGGCACGCCAGACTGCGCATGCATCCCCTTCAAACTTGGCTCGCCTTGATCTACCGCCCGGCAGGGATGCCATGGACATGATACTCACCATCCCACCGAACGTCCTAGCCTCCCTCGACTGGTGGCGGACGCAGTCCCGTGTGTTTACAGGCCTGCCGTTCCATCCACCGCAGCCCTCCGCGTCCCTGACAATGGACGCGTCATCCTTCGGATGGGGTGCTCATCTGGGGCACCTTCGCACTCAAGGCCTCTGGTCATCTCGAGAGTTGGCGTTACACATAAATGTCCGAGAACTCAGAGCAGTCCGCCTGGCGTGTCAGGCATTCCAGAGCCAGCTGCAGGGTCGTTGTGTCTCAGTCTTCACAGACAACACAACGGCCATATATTATATAAACAAGCAGGGACGGACACGATCTTCCCCTGCTTTGTCAGGAGGCGATTCGACTATGGGACTTTTGCATAGCCCACTCAATAGATCTGGTAGCATCCTTTCTCCCAGGAGTCCGGAACACTCTGGCAGACCAACTGAGCAGATCCTTCCTCTCGCACGAGTGGTCCATCCGTCCGGACGTTCTCCATTCTGTCTTCCAGAAGTGGGGGTTTCCCCACATAGACCTCTTCGCCTCCCAAGAGAACAGGAAATGCCAGGTGTTCTGCTCCCTGCGGGGTCGCTCCCCGGGCTCCCTCTTGGACACATTCCTAATTCCGTGGAACGGGCACCTATTTTATGCCTTCCCTCCATTTCCACTCATCCACAGAGTCCTTCTCAAGCTCCGCAGAGACAGAACCCGCCTAATCCTGATTACTCCAGTGTGGCCGAGGCAACATTGGTACATTCTGTTGCTCGACCTCTCAGTGGCGGATCTGATCCCCTTGCCACTCTACCCGGACCTCATATCCCAGGACTTCGGCAGGCTTCACCACCCAGACATGCAGTCCCTCCATCTGACAGCATGGCTGCTCTCTGGTTGAGCCAATTGGAGTTGCGTTGTTCGGATGCGGTACAACAAGTGCTATTGGGAAGTAGGAAACCTTCCACGCGGGCGACATATCTTGCCAAGTGGAAGCGCTTCTCCTATTGGTGCGCCCAGTGGGGATTTCTCCCGGGTCACGTGTCTATCCCCACTATCTTGGACTACTTATGGTCCCTCAAGGAGCAAGACCTGGCTGTCTTGTCTATAAGGGTGCATCTTGCAGCCATTTCCGCTTTCCATCCCGGCGAGGCTGGCAGTACTGTTTTCTCTCACCATATAGTTTCCAGGTTCCTTAGAGGTTTGGAATGACTGTACTCTCAAGTCAGACGCCCAACCCCTACCTGAGACCTAAACCTGTGTTGGCTAAGCTCATGGGTCCCCCCTTTGAGCCTCTAGCTACTTGCTCATTGCTGTATCTCTCATGGAAGACAGCTTTTCTCGTCACTATCACATCAGCTAGACGAGTCTCGGAACTTCACGCTTTCACCGCGGATCCCCCTTATACTGTCTTTCATAAGGACAAGGTACAGCTCCAACCACACCCAGCTTTCCTCCCTAAAGTGGTTTCTACCTTCCACGTCAATCAAGATGTCTTCCTCCCAGTTTTTTTCCCGAAACAACACTCATCACGTCGGGAACAACAACTACATACTTTGGATGTCCGTAGGGCTCTCGCCTTTTATACTGAGAGAACCAGACCCTTCCGGCGTTCACCTCAGCTCTTTGTAGCAGTCGCAGACCAAATGAAGGGCATGCTGGTATCCTCACAACGAATTTCTTCTTGGGTGACATCCTTTATCCGGGCATGCTATGAATTGGCACATGTTCCGGCTGGACATCTCACCACCCATTCTACTTGGGTTCAAGCTTCCTCTGCCACCTTCCTGGCCCATGTTCCCATCCAGGAAATTTGTCGTGCAGCTACTTGGTCTTCCATCCACACCTTTGCATCACATTACGCATTGGTCCAACAGTCTAGCGACGATGCCGTCTTTGACTCAGTGGTCTTACATTCTGCGACGTCTCACTCCGACTCCACCGCCTAGGTAAGGCTTGGGAATCACCTAATTGGAATCGATATGAGCAAGCACTCGAAGAAGAAAAGACGGTTACTCACCTTTGTAACTGTTGTTCTTCGAGATCTGTTGCTCATATCCATTCCAAACCCGCCCTCCTTCCCCACTGTCGGAGTAGCCGGCAAGAAGGAACTGAGGGGCGGATGGGTCGGCAGGGGTATATATCCGGCGCTATAGCGGTGCCACTCCAGGGGGCGCCCAGCCGACCCACCGACTGTTGCTAGGGTAAAAATCTTCTGACAAACATGCACGCGGCGCGCGCACACCTAATTGGAATGGATATGAGCAACACATCTCAAAGAACAACAGTTACAAAGGTGAGTAACCGTCTTTTAAATATAAAGTATAAATAATGTCGCTCTTTTCAAGTGTTTTCTACAAGACTAGGAATTATTTGAGGAAAGTTCTCTGGCCTGTTACACAGGAGGTCAGACTAGATGATCAGTGGTCCCTTCTGGCCTTAAACTCAATGAATATCCATAGAACCCAAAGTGCCTAAAAGCAAGGTCAATAACATTACCCCTGTTTTTATAGGTTAGGGAAACTGAGGCACAGAGCAGGGACGTTCCTGGGAGCAGAAAGCAGCCCTTTATGGATGTTTGGATTCAGCTGCATGCTAGGCCTGGTAGATGGGTCCAGAACCTGGGATGCCAATCCACGTTTGGAAGTGCTGCTTCCATCTGCAGCTCAGGTTTGCACCTGTCCTCAAGCACAGCAGTCTGAGGTGCCCAGTGCTTCCTGGGAGGTCACTGGGAGCTGGGGACTCTCACCCCTTGGATACACCTGCCCCTGGAAATTTCCACTACTTGCATCCGACGAAGTGGGTATTCACCCATGAAAGCTCATGCTGCAAAACGTCTGTTAGTCTATAAGGTGCCACAGGATTCTTTGCTGCTTTTACAGATCCAGACTAACACGGCGACCCCTCTGATACTTCACCCCTTGCGGACAGATCTGTAAAAGTAGCTCAGCCCTGAGGTTTCTTCTCCCAGCCGGGCTCCTGAGGGATGACAGCACTTCTGAGCAAAGAGGAGGAAAATGAAGTTTTGTAGCAGCAAAATAGCTGGGGAGCCAATAAAAGGACAAACCAGCAGCGCAGGCGTTAAGTGCTGACCGCCATGCTAAGAAGGTTCCTGTCAGGAGCAGGGCATGCTGCGAAAGCCTGATTCATTCCGTGGTTGGCAATTGCAAGAGACTCTGGGTTGGTTATTGCAGATTTATAGGCTCACTTTTTTTTTTAACCTGTTTGATTCAGGAAAACGTTGGGGGTTTTTCCCCCGAGTTTACCGCTCAGCAGCCAAAGCGGGGCCATTGTAATACAGGAATGTCATACCTGGGGCTTTGGGCCCTGGTGCTGCCCACGCAGTTCCCAGATGGCTCCTGAAATAGCCAACCCCGGCTGGGGCCCAGCAGAGACCAACGGCAGCATGCGAATATCCCGGGCCTTGTCAGCTGCTGCCCCAAGCCCTCTGTGGATAAGGAACTGGACTGTGATTCAGGGGAGCTGGGTTAAATTCTGGCTCTGTCCAGAGGCACAACCAGAATTTTCCTAAGGAGGGGGCCCAGGCGATACTGATTTGGGGAGTGTCCCTGGGGCCAAGTACATGACAGGGTGGCCCCATTGCACAGTTATGGCAGGGGCTTCGCCTTTGAGGGATCATAATCTTGAGTTCCCAGCAGCCCTGAGCTCTTCCCAGCCAGGTGTCCCGGTGCTGGACCATGGTCTGTATGGCTCTAGCCGGGCTGCGCTGTGGACTCGGCTGCCCTCGCAGCGGTGGGGGGAGCTCAGCAGCCTGGCCTTGCTCAGCAACTCCATGTGCGGGCTGGAGCTCTGGCTCCTGCACACAACACCTGTGCCATGGAGCTGTCCAGAGGGGTGCGTGTGTGTGGGAGGGGAACGGAGGGCTGCTGGGTAGGGCTTTCTGCAGACCCTTAGGGGATGTGGCTCTAGGGGTTGAGCCCCAGGCAGGGTTAGTGGGACCTGTTGCAGTCTGAACCTTGACTGATGTCTTTGGCCAAAGGGGGAAAGGGAGCTGCCCCTGGCTCTGTCACAGACTCACCGTGTGAACTTGGGCAAGTCACTCAATCTCTCTGGGCCTGATCTTTGCCCATGCGCAGGCACAGAGAGGAGGCAGCTTGTGCCTCCTCCTGGGGCAGCAAGGGGAGGATTCGATTCCTGGCTGTATCTGTATCTGGCTGCACAAGGCCTCTCTGGGCCTCACAGCAGCTGGAGGAACACCCAGAGTTCAGGACCGCTTTGCCCACACCCATTGAATGCTTCCTGCACTGGGGCATCTTGCAGAGGGTCTCTGGAGCAGGGGTTCCCATGTGGCTGCTTTGTATCCCCTTTGCGCTGGCATACCTGGCTCAGAGGGACTGCAGGACAACAGTGAACTGGGCTTGTTCCCTGCCTCAGTTTCCCTTTGACAAGGGATGATGATCTCCCCAGCACATGTTGGTGGGACTCAGATACATGGTGAGGAGGACTACAAGGGAAGAGGAATCCAGACAGCTGGGTTTTTCTGCTAGCAAGAGGCTAGTTTTTTAATAGCAACCCCTCACCGTCAGGCTGCCAGGAGCTGAGCTAAGGGTGGAGTTTTCCTAGGAGAACATCTGCTGCTGGCTGGAGACAGCAGGCTGGATAAACTCTCCGTGTGCACTATTGCTCCATTTGTTTATTGCGGTTAAGAGCCCAGTTCCTTCGATCTGGGGGTCAGGAGGCTTTGAACAGCCAGCCCCAGGCTGCGCACTGGGGACCCTGTTAGAGGGGAGAAGTTAAGTTCAGGTAGAAGAGCAGTTTGTTTACTGATGTGATAATGATTAATTTTAACCCAAGCTCAGGGCAGGGTGGAGAAAGAAAGCGCAGTTCTAGGCCAGGTTGGAAGGGTGCTGTATTAAATGTAAATTTCACCATCGCTGCTCACAAGGTGTTTCCCTAGTTTTAAATTCCAATTAACTTCTCTCTAGCCTGAATCCCCATTCTCCCCTGCACCAGCCTTACACAGCTTGTCTCTTTCACATTCTCCTCACTGCTTCGTTGCCTTTGCAGCTTCCTCTTGTACCATGCCATCTCCCATGACCTCCAGACAAATGTGGGCACATGTTTGCTTTTCCAAAAGCCCTGAGGGACACAGAAGAATTATTGGGAACATGAAGGGGTTGGATCTCGGTGGGGGGTGGGTCCAGGCTTACTTGCATTAGCTGGGGATCTGGCACAAGATACAGACTGTGATCTGGAATTGGAGTCCTAGCAATCTGCTATACCCAATGCTTCCAACTTGCATGCTGTTTAGTGCTGATCTTAAAGCCCCAGCTCCTGGAGTCAGGTGATGATTGGAAAATGTTGGCTTTCATTTTTCAAAACCAGTAAGTCTAGTCCCTGTGTCTGCAGAGAAACACTTGAATGTGATTCAAGTGGAGCTGCTCAGGACTTCTTCAATAAATGGTTCTTTGTTGAAAAATGCAGATCTGTTGAATCTAAAGCTATTCATGACACAGGGCTGGGTTCAGCAGATGCTCTGGCTCAAAAACGTTCCAAGGGGAAAAATAGAAATTGTTGAAATGAATCTTTGACACTCTTGTGAGGAAAAATTCCAATTTCTGTTTTTAAATTTAAGACAATTAGACTGGGTGTGGAGGGGGGAGGCTGAAAACATTTTGAGTGGCCTGAAGCAAAACCAATTTTTTGGTTTGAATATTTTCAAGGTGGGTTTTTTGTTTTTTTTAAATTTTTGTTCTGATTTGAGGAGAAAAAAATACAGCTTCAGTAGCTGTGGGCTGGGAAACCCATTTCCCACAAAGTTCCAGAGCCGGGTGCACCCTCAAGGCTCACTTATCAGAAAGCAAACGGCCCCAGCTTACTACTGTCTGCAAAGTCTTATGACTTTCCAGCTGATCTCATGATTCTTAAAGGCTTGGCTTGGCAGTGGTAATACCTCCTTTCTGCTCCAAGGCTGGCAGAGTAGGGAAGATCAGCTGGCTGTCTAGGGCAGGGTGACACCATATCAGGGTTCTCAGCTGCGCTGTGGTGGCTCAGCAGGGTGTGTGCGAGGCTGCTCAGGGTTGAGGCATAGCAGCGAGATCTCCCACCGCTAATGACAGTGGATATGGGCCCGCACTGAGATGCTGAGCACTCTCCCCGTCCTCACCCCCACAGTGGCTTCCACAGGAGGCAAAGGGGATCAGCACCCTGCAAGATCAGGCCTGTTCAGTGAGGATTGTGTCAGAGCTATGCCCAGAGGGAATGGGGAAGGACGACAGGAAGCGGCTGTGTGGCTCATGGGGAAAGGAGGTGCTGGGTTAGGGGTCTCATTGGACCACTCCTGCAGCGGATGCCCATGTAGCGGGAGCAGTTGCTTGTCCCTCATGGCTGCATTATTCACAAATCACTATGGTCAGTTACATCAATGGCCCTAGACACTGCAACTTCCCCCAGCCTTTTTGCAGCATTTGGGGCCCTTACGGTAAATGGTGCACCACTCTCCTCCAGGTGCAGAGCCACCCTGGGACATCAGACTCCCCCTTCCACCACCCCTCCCACCTCCATACCAACCCTTCCAGGGCAGTGGCATCTGATTAGATGCAGATGTGGCTTCAGGCACTGGGGAAGAGGCTGGAAATCTTCCAGCTGGGCCTAACCACTGGTATGTCTTGCAGGGTCTTGCAGACTCTCTGTCAGCAAAGCCTGTATCCGTCCCCACGTCACCGAGGTGAAGCAGCAGGCTGACCGCGGGGCAGCGGTTACCCAGACCTGCAATCTAATTGCAGGGTCCCGAGAAACCCTAGCGACTTCTCCTCATTTCACGGCTGTGACTGAGACGTGTGCTGCCACTTAACCCTTTCGTAGCTGGGCAAGAGAGCAGGCTTGATTTGTAACTGCTAAGAGCATTTGACCCAGTGAACTGGATGCAGTGGGCAGAGACTGCCGGACTCTCTGGCTGTGGACGTTCCTTGCAATATGCCCCCAAACCAAAGGCCTCTCTGGTCTCCCCAGGAACCTGTGGTGTTCTCTGCGCTGAGATCCATCCCTTCCTGCTTTCTCAGTGCTGCCACTGTGACCTCCAGTGCCCCCTTCCCTGCACTCTGCAGGGTCCTATCCCTACTCCTAAAGGCCAGACAACCTGCAGGGCTCTGATTTGGGGCTTCAGGGGTTAAGATCCAGCCCCCTGTGCCCCAGTTGAGTACAGGGGTGGGGGGAGCTCTGCTGGCAGTACCTGCAACAGTTAGGTGCAGGCAGAGTGTTCACCACCATGGGTTGTCTGCCGCGTGTCAGCGCTGACTCTGGAATAAGTCAGGCTGCGTCCAGCAATATCCACATTCACAGCAGGGACTAGAATGCAGCAGTGCGCATCTATGCACTGTTCTGGGCCCAGTGACTATGAATCAAACCCCTCACCTTCCCTGTGTGGCTCTCTAAGCCCAGCCCCACAATCGCTGTGACCCTGACGTTCTTGTGGCTGTTCACAATCTCAGCCCCACATTCTGTCACCTTTAAATCCCCCGGGCTCTTACCCTGATCCAGGGCTGCGTTCTCTTAATCCAACTGGGTGTTGTCCAGTCCCCTTTCTCATTCCCTGTGCATTTCCTGGAGCTGATGCCCAGAGGCAGCAGCCGTGCATTATCTGGTACAAACAAAAACAACAAGGAGTACTAGTGGCTCCTTAGAGACTAACACGTTTATTTGGGCATAAGCTTTCGTGGGCTAAACCCCACTTCATCAGATGCATGGAGTGGAAAATACAGTAGGAAGATATATATAGCAGTACATGAAAAGATGGGAGTTGCCTTACCAAGTCAGGGCTCAAGACAATTCAATTAAGGTGGGCTATTATGAACAGGACGAAAAATCACTTTTGTGGTGGTAATCAGGGTGGCTCATTTCAAACAGTTGACAAGAAGGTGAGAGTTACAGTCGGGGGAAATTACCGGGTAGTTTTTAGTTCTTGTAGTGACTCATCCACCCCCCGTCTTTATTCAGGCCTAATTTGATGGTGTCCAGTTTGCAAATTAATTCCAGTTCCGCAGTTTCTTGTTGGAGTCTGTTTTTGAAGGGTTTTTTTTGTTGAAGAATTGCCACTTTTAAGTCTGTTATTGAGTGTCCAGGGAGGTTGAAGTGTTCTCTGACTGGTTTTTGAATGTTATAATTCTTGACACCTGATTTGTGTCCATTTATTCTTTTGTGTAGAGTGTCTGGTTTGTCCAATGTACATGGCAGAGGGGCATTGCTGGCATATATCACATTGGTAGATGTGCAGGTGAACGAGGCCCTGATGATGTGGCTGATGTGGTTAGATCCTATACTGCTAAATTCTTGGCCACATCGATGTCTTGTGGCAGTTAGTTCCGCAAGTGAACCTTTTGTCTGATTAGGCCCGTATCCCTTTGTAAAAAAGGCCGTGCACTGATAGATGGTTTGCCTGAACAGAAGCACAGCTCAGCTGCATCTCGCAGCATCCAAAAACCTGAGGGCCAAATCTAGCCCTGGTGTAAACAGGAGTAACTCCCTGGGCTCAAACATCTGCTTTCACCACAGCTAGACTTGGCCCCTGATCTCTGTTAGGATCTGGGCAACTTCTTAAATGTTTGGCCCCTTGTCAGGGTCCCATAGAGTATTTCCTAAAGGCAGCTAAGGTGATGGAGAGCACAATGTAGGCTGCATTTGACCAATATCGCTGAGGACAGTCTAGAATTCGGACCTCTGGAGCCCTGGCAGCAGGCTGGGGACAGGGAGAGACAGCACAGTCTCTTCCGTCGGGCCAGCTTTGGTCTCATGGTGACCTATTGGGTCTGAGTGATCTGGGCAGAAATGGGGGAGCTCTGCCCCAAACTATTGGGGCTGAGGGATTTTGTGTGAGCCGTGATGGGGGAGCTGCCCCCTCCTCACATCCCCTTGGGTCTGCAGGATCCACTCCAGGCTCTGAGCAGGGAGCTGCCACCCATCCTATGAGGATTAGAATGAAGACATTAGGAAAAACTTCCTGTCAGGGTGGTTAAGCACTGGAATAAATTGCCCAGGGAGGCTGTGGAATCTTCATCACTGGAGATTTTTAAGAGTAGGTTGGACAAACACCTGTCAAGGATGATCTAGATAATACTTAGTCCTGCCATGAGTGCAGGGGACGGGACTAGATGACCTCCTGAGGTCCCTTGCAGTTCTGTGGTTCTATGAGGGGTCAAGATCATGAGCGAGGAGCTGCACCCCACCTACTGGGCTCTATCTGTGGCCGTTATCCCTTGCACACCAGTGGTAGGCTTTCCTGCGACTCTGCAGCTGATCCCTAGGCCTAGCGAGGGGCTGGCGGAAGAAGTGCATTCCGCAGCCTTGACAGGGCTGCCTGCCCATGGGAGGGTCCAGGGCGGCCAGCCGGCAGCCAAGCATGACTCAGCGGTAACGCCTTTGCAGAATGGCAGGAGGAGTGATGAGTGTGCCGGCTTTGCAGAGACCCTCTGCCCAGTCCCCTGATTGCCGTTCTGTCATCGTCCTGCAGCCGGGACTGAGGGAAAGTGCTGGGTCACCGTTGGCTGGGGAGGACGCATGGTCCCTGTCAAGTTTGAGACATCCTCTGGAGGAACGGGGGAGGGACACCCCAGCAGCAGAGGACATTAGGAGCCTCCTGCCGGATGCCTGTTTAGGAGGCAGCTTTCCCTGTTTGATAAGCCTAATATTTATCCTCTTGCCCCATCGCTCTGTCCTGCCCCAACAGTCTCTCCCAGCATAATGGGGATGGTCCCTGAGAGTACTAGTGGGAGAGGAGAGGAGAGGCAGGGCTGGGCTACATTGGCTATAAAGGGCTGCTGGACTTAGACAGAACCTGTGGTTCTCTCTAGCTGCCAGCCTGTGCTGCCTAGTGTCACCACATCAGGGCCTCCCTAAGTCCTGGTCTGGGCTCAGCAGCTCTGGGAAGTGCATGGTGACTTTACTATAGGCCTGAGTCCTGAGCCACAAGTGACTGTGGGTGCTTCCATTCTGGGGCAGGGGCCCACCTTGAGACACCTTAAAGGGGCCCGGTTTTCAGAAAGTGCTGAGCACCCGCCCCCTGAAAATGTCTTTAAATCGTGAGTTCCTAACACAAACCTTGTCCCCGAACCAAATGACTGCTCAGATCTGAGCCCGTTTCCAAACATCTCCACTGCCCCAAAGGGGCAGAACCAGAACCCTGGCTCCAAAGACTCCTGGACTCCCACGTGGTTTGCATCTGGCTCTGATCTGCTGCGAGGTGGGTCCTATTTATAGCTCTCCAGAATTCAGACGACACAATGGGAAGCTGGTCAGCCATGCAGTGGGAAATTCCCTGCGGCTCTAGAGCAGGGGGAGGGGGTTGTTGTGAGGTAGCAGTGGGCTCCCACTTTTCTGGGTGCTCTCTGCATTGGGAGCTCTTCCCTAGATGAAGGCTTTGTGACATTATTGATATAAATGGGGACCATATAGAACATGGGTTGCAACCAAGGTCCTGTAGTGGCACCAAATCCTAAGTAAAGGGGGTCATATAAGGTGTCTAAGACCAGGTTCTGGGTTGCTGGTTATGATTATGCTGTCTGTATGTCTGTGTATCATTTTGTAGTTGAAGTTATAAGTATTGGCTCTGTAATGTCTGTATTTGGTATTATGCTCTGCCTCTGGGAAGTGTCCCAGACAAGCTGATGTCAGCCCTGCATAGCTGGCTTGATGGCCCATTAAGGGCCATCGGCTACACAATTGACCCATGGAGAGAAGGCAGACACGCCTTGTGACTCAGCAAAGTATGCAGGGACTGGCCCATGTGACTCCAGGCTCCATTTTTGGCTGTAAGTTTCCACCGTGAGGACAAAGGGATTCTTACACCTGGAAAAGTCTATATAAGGCTGATGCATCATCTCCATCTGGTCTTCAATCCTGCTTCTGACCTCTGGAGGGACTTTGCTACAAACTGAAGCTTTACACAGGGGACTGAGGACCCATCCCAGCGGGGGATGTATTCCAGAGACTCAATTTGAACCTGCAGTTTACTCCATCACTGCTGCAAGCCTGAACTAAGAACTGTGCCATTACTGTATGTAATTGATTCCATTTAACCAATTCTACCTCTCTTCTCTACCTTTTTCCCTTTGTAAATAAACCTTTAGATTTTAGATTCTAAAGGATTGGCAACAGCGTGATTTGTGGGTAAGATCTGATGTGTATGTTGACCTGGGTCTGGGGCTTGGTCCTTTGGGATTGAGAGAACCTTTTTCTTTTATTGGGGTGTTGGTTTTCATAACCATTTATCCCCAGGACGAGTGCACTGGTGGTGATACTGGGAGACTGGAGTGTCTAAGGATATTGCTTGTGTGACTTGTGGTTAGCCAGTGGGGTGAGACCACAGTCCTTTTTGTCTGGCTGGTTTGGTTTGCCTTAGAGGTGGAAAAACCCCAGCCTAGGGCTGTAACTGCCCTGTTTGAGCAATTGGTCCTGATTTGGCACTCTCAGTTGGGTCCTGCCAGAATCGCTCCGTCACAGGCTTCCTGCTGTGCCGCCTTGCATGCTTGGCAGTAGGGAAGGATGCCAGAAGGAAAGGTCAGGAGGCCCTGTGCTGTGCTGTGCTGTTAACCATCTCATCTCTGAGGAACTCCTCCCGCTGCTGCATGATGTTGGAACAGGCAGCTGGCAGGGCTCCCCGTGTTGGTGGATTCACATCAGTCTGGTGCAAACGTTCCTGCCAGCAGGAGCCGGTGGTTCAGATGCTCATGGAATGGTAAAGCAGCCATGGGTGTGGAATTGTCTGCAGGTCCGAGTGCAATGAGCTTAGATGGAGGAAACCATAGGAGCTGGGCTATTGGCATTTGCAGTCTGAGTCCCCAGGCAAGCAGGTGAGTAATGCTAACCACTCCCTGTGAATATCCACTCGGACCTGCAGACAATTCCACACTCATGCCTGCTTCACCATTCTGTGAGCCATCAATTTCTGCTAGACAGGAAGGTTTGACTGATCTGAATGCACCAGCACAGGGAGCCCTGCCAGCTACACTCATCCAATCAGGGAGAAGATGCAAAACCATGTGACTTAGCTGGCCAATGTCTGCAAAACAACAGAGCTTGACTATTGGTGATTGATCCATGGAATAAAGATTTGAGGAGGCAACCATGCGTTAAATTGCAGCCATGAGTGAATTGGAGGAAATTGCAGCCAGACCATGGATATCCTGCCAGAGAGGAAAGAAGCTATATTCAGTGGATTCGTTAGCCATTGCCATTAATAAACTCGGGTCTAATCCTGATTAACCTGGATCCATGAGGAGCAGAGAGGCCTTGGTACAGCTCATCAAAACCTCCACTGAGCCCCGGAGGAAGGAGGATTCTAGGGAGGTATTTTCCCCTCTGCTACACAGCACGGTGCCAAGGAACTGCTGTCATCGAGATACAACAGACAGGAACCTGCAGAACCAAGACACGACTTCATCCCTCTATGATCAGGCTCCTAGCATTCTAGGAGGGGATTTCCAGCTGGTGGGACATGTGACTATTCAGTGGGCTGTGGGGGTTACCTCTGGCTCTGCCTATCTTGTTTCTGGAGGCCTCTCTTTACCAGCTCCCCTCTTACACAGTCACCTCTCATCAAGGGTTTGCTTTTCCATGAATACATAATCCACTTTCTCCCAGCTCCGGAGAGAGAGACACACAAACTCCTTTCCGCTGGAACACCTCTTCTAGCTTGAGCTTGCTCACCCCTTCCTTGGTTTTGTGAATGTGTTGGCTTGTCACCAGCTGTTCTGTTTAGAGCAGAGATGCAAGGACTGACATATCTGAGAGATAAGAAAGGGCCAAACTGACTTGTCTGATTTCAAACAGTGGCCCTCTTTTGCCCCCGCTGTGATGAATCATCAAGGAAGGAAATTAAGATCTCAGGCACTTTCTCTCTGAAAAATAGTCTACTCTGAGAAAGGCTGGGCTGGTTTTCAGAGATACAAATTCCTCAGATGAAGTTCGATGCTGATTGTTCCTGGTCTGAGACAATGCAACGGCTGACCAGCCAGCTGTCACACCTATCCTGGAGAGAAACTGGAATCTCTTCCCCCAGCTCATTCTGCATCCGATGTGGATCTGCTTGCAGCTTTCCACCAAGAATCCAGCCTGTCAGGTTATTTCAGTGCTGCACATAATGCTCCCCAAAGACTGAAGCTGTTCTAGCGGAACTACAGAGAAAGGTGTGCAATTGAGCCTGGAGCTGGACCAACTTCTGTCTGCATTCACACTGGTGTTAATGAGGAGTGTATCCCACCCTGGAGTCAATGGGGGCTCAGGGTGCTGAGCACCTCTGAAAATCAAACCACTCAGGGCTTGGACCAAAGCCATTTGAAGTGAATGGCTGACCAATGGGAGGCAGTGATATGTAGTGGTTAGGGCTCTAGCTTGTGAGATAGGAGACATGAGTTCTATTCCTGACTCTCCCTCTGACCTGGGGCAAGTCATAAGAATGGCCCTACTGGGTCAGACCAAAGGTCCATCTATCCCAGTATCCTGTCTTCTGACAGCAGCCAATGCCACGTGCATCAGAGGGAACGAACCTCATGCTCACATTGCACACCTGACAGCGATCTTCCATTTTGCATACATGCCTTTGCACACCCAGCTCCATGACTATGCACTGGTTAAATCTATTCCCTGGGGCCCTCTGACCCTTGGAAGGGACAGGTAAGCCAGCACCAGCTGTGCATGGTTTCCATGGGAGCTCTAACTCAGTTTCCTGCCAGAGGATATCAAAGAAGTGGTGGATGGAAGAGGGTGGGAAAGGGTTCATTTGAAAACCAGAAGGTGCTACATGCCTGAAGAATACTGACTTCAAAGGGCTTTGGATCAGGTCTTGTGTGAGCACAACATAGGGTAAGGTCCATATCTTGTGCATATAGACTTAGAGAACTCACTCTTTCTCCCAGCTTCACTGATGCCTTCCCAGGAAAGCCAATGGATGGAGAACTGTGCTGGCAAATTGAATCATACTGAAGGCCCAGCTGCAGTGTGAAGTTACATGTTCAGATGATGCTGAATTCTGGGAGGAGATGGAAGGGTTGAAGAGGAACGCCCAGAGCTCAGTTGCTGCAACGCCATCGGCTTCAACCTCAGTGCTGACAGAAAGCTGGGCAGGCACAACAAACCCCACGTCCTTTGGACAGTTGTGGGACAGGGAGCTGCAGAGCTGGTGAAGGGCCCTGGCCTAGACAATGAAGGGCAGGCAATTGAGGAGCACCAGGAATGTCAGAGTAAACAAAGCCAGTGCAGGAGCATGCCAAGGTAGGGATGCAGCAGGCAGATGAGGCAATGCCCTGATGGGATTGTGCTCCCAGTATAAATCAGTGTCGCTTCAGTGCAAAGCGTTATTCTCATCCAGAAACGTGCCATATGCACTAAGTGTTCTGGCAAAACTATCCCGTGCCGATCAGCGGCTGGCGATTGAATGCTCACATAAGCTGCTCGCATGCAGCCTATAACAACAAACGCTCAGTGGCAAGTGTCCAGCAAATATCACGTACGGCAAATAAACACAAGACGCTCCCATACTGCCATTGCAGGAGGTAAGTATTATCATCAGCGCCGTTTTACAGATGAGGAACGCAGTGCACAGGGTCTTGCCTAAGGACCCCCCCATGAGTCAGAGGTGAGATGAGGCCCAAGGTCTCCTGACACCTAGTCTTATGTTCTAACCATTAGACCATGCTGTTTCCTAGAAATGTGAATGAGGTTCCTTCTGCATTTCCGATGACTGAATTTGAACTGGCCTACGCCATTCACACTGTGAAGATGCCACCCTATTATAAGACATTCCCCACGGCCCATGAACTTGAGGTATTACAGAACACTGACATGTCATATACACAAACCACATTTTTATTGCTATTAGTTTCATTTCCTCTCCTCAGGGTTCCTGCCTATGGTCGCGGAGGCTAATTTTGTGTTTTGTTTTGTTTTTTAATATTCCCACTACCAGTCCAAGAGGAAGTACAAACATATATGCAAATACAAAGCGGGAGGTATTTATAAAAAAGAGCCTAAATCCTAGGTTTGGATCCAGATTCTGATCTGGAAATGAACTTTGTGGTTGGTCACCTCCCCTCACCATGAAATTTGGGGAAGTTCAAATCCCAGTCTGCCCTGCAGCTCAAGGTGTCTTGCCTAAGGACCCCCCCATGAGTCAGAGGTGAGATGAGGCCCAAGGTCTCCTGACACCTAGTCTTATGTTCTAACCATTAGACCATGCTGTTTCCTAGAAATGTGAATGAGGTTCCTTCTGCATTTCCGATGACTGAATTTGAACTGGCCTACGCCATTCACACTGTGAAGATGCCACCCTATTATAAGACATTCCCCACGGCCCATGAACTTGAGGTATTACAGAACACTGACATGTCATATACACAAACCACATTTTTATTGCTATTAGTTTCATTTCCTCTCCTCAGGGTTCCTGCCTATGGTCGCGGAGGCTAATTTTGTGTTTTGTTTTGTTTTTTAATATTCCCACTACCAGTCCAAGAGGAAGTACAAACATATATGCAAATACAAAGCGGGAGGTATTTATAAAAAAGAGCCTAAATCCCAGGTTTGGATCCAGATTCTGATCTGGAAATGAACTTTGTGGTTGGTCACCTCCCCTCACCATGAAATTTGGGGAAGTTCAAATCCCAGTCTGCCCTGCAGCTCAAGGTGAGCTCTGCAGACTAATATCAATTTTATAATCATTAGTAATAACTCAGGAGCATTTGGTACCCAGTACTCAGCTGCTTCTCCATCAGCCACTCCCCTGGGCCTTCCTGAAATGGTTAATGTGTTGACATTTTTACATCTGATGTGGATGGGAGGAGACGATCAGGAGTTGGTTTGTGCAGGTTGGCAGATCCTGGAGCAAACCCAGAAGTGCCAGCCAAAAGAATAGCGTTGGCTTCTGTCGTAAACAGATAGTTAAGGGTTAAGGTCTCTTTTACCTGTAAAGGGTTAACATGCAGTACCTGATGACCACCTGACCAGAGGACCAATCAGGGACAAGATAATTTCAAATCTCTGTGGAGGGAAGGAAGCCTTTGTCTGTGTTCTTTGTGTAAGTGTTCCTTGTTGGCTCTGTGCTCTTTTTGGATCTAAGAGAGGCCAGTCATGTCTCCAAGTTCTCCTGGAGTAGTTCCTACTATCCAATAGTGAGTATTAATTAGAAAGGCGGATTAGTCTTATAATTTGATTTCTACATTTGCAATTGTGTGTTTGCTGAAGGAAATTCTTTATTTCTGTTTGCTGTTACATTGCTTTTACTGAGAAAGAAAGGAGGGGGAATTCTCTCCAGAGATTGATAAGTTTAGACCCTGTATTTTTGCATCCTGGTATAACAGAGATGGTGTACTTTCTTTTTTTGTTCTTTTAATAAATTCTTTTCTTTTCTGGTAAGGACTTGGTTGATCTTTCCTTGGGTATTCTCAGGGAAAGGGGAGGAGGGAGACATCCCTCTGTAGTGGATCCCAGTATCTCTCCTAGGAAAAGGGAGGGGGAAGGAAGCAGGGGGGAATGGTTTATTTCTCCTAGGTTTAAGAACTCCATGGATTTGGGGCTCTTGGGATCCCCAAGGATTTTGGGAAAGGACTGTGTCCCAATACATGTACATTATTGGGTGGTGGCAGCTTTTACCAGATCTAAACTAGGATTTTAGTTTAGGGGAGCCAAGGCAGGTCCCCATTTTGGAACCCAACAGCTCTAAGTGGGGGTGAGACCTATGACAGCTTCTCTTCAGTGAGTGGTATGAGCCCGCAGGTGGATGATCAGATATAACACAGTGCAGGGACTTCCTCCACTTTGCCCTAAATAGCCTGCAGCATAATGTATACACAACAGGTAGCTCACCACATGAGACTTTGGACATGAGTCTTTCAGCCACTTAAAAGGAAACAACTTGGAGAAATTAAAGAAATAGGGCCAGATCCTCAGAAAAAGTCAGCTTCATTCGGTGGAAACATGGGCAAATGAGTCCACAAGACTAGCATGAGCATGTAGGGACAAAATGAGAGAGGCTAAGGCACAAAAGGAGTTACCCCTAGCAAGATTATATAAATACAGAAGGAACAAGAGAATGATGAAGGAAAGTGGAGATCCTCTACTTAGCAGAGAAGGAAACCTAAGATGTTTAATGCCTATTTTGCTTGTCTTCACTGACCAGATACTTGACACAATTAAAACAAATCAGGGGGAAGGAATGCAATATTTAGATGTATTCAGGTGGCAGGGCCTGATGAAATTCCTCTTTGAGGAACTAGCTGAAGCAATCTCAGAACTGCTGGCGATTGTTTTCAAGAACTTATAAGGGATGGGAGAGAACTGGAGAAGGGCAAACATAGAAACTATCTTTAAAAAGGGGAACAAAGCAGACCTAGGGAATTAGTCAGCCCAGCTCTGATACCTGGAAAGATATTAAAACAAATTGTTAAACAATCAATTTGTAAGCACCTAGAGGATTACAGGGTTATAAGTACTAGCCGATATGGATTTGTCAAGAACAAATCATGTCAAACCAACCTAATTTCTTTCTTTGACAGGGTTACTGGCCTCGTGGATGGGAGGGGGGAAGCGGTAGATGTGATGTATTTTGCTTTTAGTAAGGTTTTTGACACAGTCCCACGTGACGTTCTCGTAAGAAAACTAGGGAAATGTAGTCTAGATTAAATTACTATAAAGCAGGGATGCAAAACTGATTGCAAGACTGTACTCAAAGAGTAGTTATCAATGGGTTTGCTGTCAAACTGGGAGGATGTATCCTGAAGGGTTTCACAGGGGTCTGTCCTTGGTCTGGCATTATGCAATGTTTTCATTAATGATTCCAGAACTGGAGAGGAGAGCATGCTTATAACATTTGCAGGTGACACTAAGCTGGGAGGCTTACTAGCACTTTGGAAGAGAGGGTTAGAATTCGAAACAACCTTGACAAAGGATCTGAAATCAACAAGATGAAAGTCAATAAAAACAAGTGAAACGTACTGCACTGAGGACAAAAAAAAATCAAATGCACAAATATAAAATGGGGAATAATGGGCTGGGCAGCAGTACTGCAAAAAAGGATCTGGGGGTTACTATAGGTCACTAATTGAATGAATCAACAATGTGATGCAGTTGCAAGAAAGGCTTCTATCCTAGTGTGTGTTAACAGGAGTGTTGTATGTAAAACACAGGAGATTATTGTCCAGCTCTAGTTGGCACTAGTGAGGCCTCAGCTGGAGTGTTGTGTGTAGTTTCGGACACCAGACTTTAAGAAAGATGTAGACACATTGGAGAGAGACCAGAGGAGAGCAACAAGATAAACATTTTAGAAAACTTGACTTAGGAGGAAGGGTTAAAAATGGGCACGTTCAGTGTTGAGAAAAGAAGTCTGAAGGGGGACTAAGGGCTGTTGTCAAGAGGACAGTGATCAATTGTTCTCCTGAAGGTAGGCCAAGAAGTAATGGGCTCAGTGCCGTAACAAGGGCAAGGCGAGTGAGGTACTTGCCTTGGGCGTCCAAAGCAGAGGGGCGCAGCTCTACCGCGATTGGCGGCGCTTCAGTGGCACTTCTTCGGCGCCGCCACTTCTTCAGCGGCAGATCCTTCTCTCCAAGAGGGACTCGGAGACTTGCTGCCGAAAAATGAAGTGGCGATGGCAATTCAGCGGCAGGTCCTTCCCTCCAACAGGGACTCAGGGACCCGCCGCCGAAGTGCCCCGGAGACCCGCGGTGGGGAACCCCCCCCCCGCCGAATTACCACCAAAGCGGGACCTGCTGCCGAAGTGCAGCCGGGTCTTCGGTGGTAATTTGCTGGCAGGTCCCACCGCGGGTCTCCGGGGCACTTCGGCGGCGGGTCCTGGAACGGAAGGGCCCCCCGCCACCGAATTACCGCCGAAGACTGGGCTGCACTTCGGCGGTGGGTCCCTGTTGGAGGGAAGGACCTGCCGCTGAATTGCCATCGCCACTGCCAGCAAAGACCGGGAGTGGAGGAAGCTCTGGGGGCCCAGGCCCCGCAAGAGTTTTCCGGGGCCCCCGGAGCGAGTGAAGGACCCCGCTCCAGGGGCCCCAAAAAACTCTTGTGGGGGCCCCTGCGGGGCCCGGGGCAAATTGTCCGTCTTGCTCCCCCCTCTGGGTGGCCCTGCATGACCCCAGCTGAGGATCTGGTTCCTAGGCTATACAAATGGTTCCCTTTCTCTCGCCTTTGGACACCACCCCTCCCACTACCACTCTGCCACTCCCTTGGTGTCAGCTGAGTTCTGTCCCTATGATGTTACCCTGTGAATCAAAGAAAACAGATGTGATCAGATTACTGAATGGAAAAACTTGACCTTCTGGTTTGGGGGTTTTTCCCCCTTATGGTTCCTATTTTTAATATAATGACTCTGAGCCCTGAAGAGGAATTTATCCAGAATCTCTCTGACTCTGCCTGGAGCAGTTGTTAAAACCAGTGCTCATGCCAAGTGTCGGGGTCATGGAACCAACCCAAATACACCCCAAGTCTCATACAGTTCTGCCTTCCAGTTCTAGCCCTGGGAACAAAACAACACGTGGGAATAACACATGCATGTTGTGGCAGAGCTCTGACCTTGCTCCCATGGATCCTGTGCTTCTAGGTGGTTTATGCTAGCCTCAGTGGCTCACTGTGACCCTCCATGTAGCCCTTCTCTCTCTAGGGCCAGGTTTACAGTCTACTGAGCCCTTTTCATCATAGGCTGCAAGGAGGTTGGTGAGAGAACTCCTACAGTCTCTGTTGAGCCTCCTGTCCTGACAGGGGCCTGACTTCCCCTCTCAGGAGATGTTCCTGTAGTGGTGGGTTGGGGGGAACCCAGGCCCGCCCTCTACTCCGGGTTCCAGCCCAGGGACCCTAATGGTAGCAGTTGTTGGCAGCCAACCTTTCACTGCCAGAGTTGCTACATTTCCCTGGGCCACTTCCCCACAGCTCTCCTGCTTCTCCCTTCTTCACCCTTACCTTAGGGCTCCTTTAACAATGGTTTGAGGGTGTCTTCAGTAACCAGCCTTCAGCCGCACTTCCTCTCCTCTGGCTCCCTCACTCCCCTGCCTGATTGGAGTGAGCCTTTTTTATAGTATCAGCAGGGCCTTAATTAGAGTCAGGTGGTCACATTAACTGAATGGCCTCACCTGACTCGTTACAGGTTAATTAGAGTCAGGTGTTCTCATTAGCCTGGAGCAGCCCCTGCTCTGGTCAGTCAGGGAACAGAAAACTGTTAATCCAGTGGCCAGTATATCTGCCTTCTGCTATTCTGCTGTACCCACCTGGCCTGGGTCTATCACAATGTATAATGTATATGTATGTGGATGCATGCCCACGAACACAGGTCCACATACATTGTGCACACAGAAGTACAGGCATCTACATTTTCACACTGACATGCTCACACCTTTGCATGTGTTATCCATGTTTACACACAAAATACACACACACAAATACCACACAGATGCAAATGAACACAGATGAACAACGCACATGCAGATGCCCTTGCACACGCACAGACATATGGAGATACACAGACATTCCTTGTGTACGCAGCCATTAATAGACAGGCATCAGCACATATGCACCTATAGACACATATCACACCCGTAGACATACCTGCGCGTAGGTACACAAGCACATCGGCTTGTACACCCACATACATAGATGCCCGTGATCAGATATACACACACTTGAACAAATTTGATAGAAGCTGGGAATGGGCAATATGGGGTGGATCACTCGATGATTACTGTTCTAGTCATTCCCTCTGGGGCACCTGGCATTGGCCACTGTCAGAAGACAGGATACTGGGCTAGATGGTCCTTTGGTCTGAGGCAGTATGGCCGTTCTTATGTACTATCGGTATGACAAGGGAATATTATAAACAGACACATTAATTTCCCTAAAGTACTCATCAGACCTTTAATTATTTTAATTTCCAGTCATTTTCAAGATCCAATTTGAAGCTGCAAAGAATCCTGTGGCACCTTATAGACTAACAGACGTTTTGCAGCATGAGCTTTCGTGGGTGAATACCCACTTCGTCGGATGCATGTAGTGGAAATTTCCAGGGGCAGGTATATATATGCAAGCAAGAAGCAAGCTAGAGATAACGAGGTTAGTTCAATCAGGGAGGATGAGGCCCTGTTCTAGCAGTAGAGGTGTGGAAACCAAGGGAGGAGAAACTGGTTCTGTAGTTGGCAAGCCATTCACAGTCTTTGTTTAATCCTGAGCTGATGGTGTCAAATTTGCAGATGAACTGAAGCTCAGCAGTTTCCCTTTGAAGTCTGGTCCTGAAGTTGTTTTGCTGCAGGATGGCAACCTTAAGATCTGCTATTGTGTGGCCAGGGAGGTTGAAGTGTTCTCCTACAGGTTTTTGTATATTGCCATTCCTAATATCTGATTTGTGTCCATTTATCCTTTTCCTTAGAGACTGTCCAGTTTGGCCGATGTACATAGCAGAGGGGCATTGCTGGCATATATTACATTGGTGGACGTGCAGGTGAATGAACCAGTGATGGTGTGGCTGATCTGGTTAGGTCCTGTGATGGTGTCGCTGGTGTAGATATGTAGGCAGAGTTGGCATCGAGGTTTGTTGCATGGATTGGTTCCTGAGCTAGAGTTACTATGGTGTGGTGTGCAGTTATTGGTGAGAATATGCTTCAGGTTGGCAGGTTGTCTGTGGGCGAGGACTGGCCTGCCACCCAAGGCCTGTGAAAGTGTGGGATCATTGTCCAGGATGGGTTGTAGATCCCTGATGATGCGTTGGAGGGGTTTTAGCTGGGGACTGTATGTGATGGCCAGTGGAGTCCTGTTGGTTTCTTTCTTGGGTTTGTCTTGCAGTAGGAGGCTTCTGGGTACACGTCTGGCTCTGTTGATCTGTTTCCTTATTTCCTCGTGTGGGTACTGTAGTTTTGAGAATGCTTGGTGGAGATTTTGTAGGTGTTGGTCTCTGTCTGAGGGGTTAGAGCAGATGCAGTTGTACCTCAGTGCTTGGCTGTAGATAATGGATCTTGTGGTGTGCCCGGGATGGAAGCTGGAGGCATGAAGGTAGGCATAGCGGTCGGTAGGTTTTTGGTATAGGGTGGTGTTAATGTGACCATCACTTATTTGCACCGTGGTGTCTAGAAAGTGGACCTCCCGTGTAGATTGGTCCAGGCTGAGGTTGATGGTGGGGTGGAAGCTGTTGAAATCGTGGTGGAATTTTTCCAGAGTCTCCTTCCCATGGGTCCAGGTGATGAAGATGTCATCAATGTAGCGTAGGTAGAGAAGGGGCGTGAGTGGACGGGAGCTGAGGAAGTGTTGTTCCAGGTCGGCCATAAAAATATTGGCATATTGTGGGGCCATGCGGGTGCCCATAGCGGTGCCACTGATCTGGAGATATATATTGCCATCAAATTTGAAATAGTTGTGTGTGAGGATAAAGGCACAGAGCTCAGCAACCAGTTGTGTTGTGGCATCATCAGGGATACTGTTCCTGACAGCTTGTATTCCATCTGTGTGTGGGATGTTTGTGTAGAGAGCCTCTACATCCATGGTGGCTAGGATGGTGTTTTCTGGAAGGTCACCAATGCATTGTAGTTTCCTCAGGAAATCAGTGGTGTTACGGAGATAGCTGGGAGTTCTGGTGGCATAGGGTCTGAGTAGAGAGTCCACATATCCAGACAGTCCTTCAGTGAGAGTGCCAATGCCCGAGATGATGGGGCGTCCAGGATTTCTGGGTTTGTGGATCTTGGGTAGTAGATAGAATAACCCTGGTCAGGGCTCTAAGGGTATGTTGATTTGTTCCGGTGTTGGTGTAGGGAGTGTCCTGAGTAGATGATGCAGTTTCTTAGTGTATTCCTCAGCATAGGCGGCAGGTTATATCTGTGTGAGGTGCCCGGGCTCCAGGAATATTCAGGGCCGGGTGCCCTGCTCCAGCAATATTTGGAGCTGGGTCTCTCCCCCGGCCCTGCCTGGACCGGGCCCCAGCCCTCGCGGGCCTCCCCCGCGCCGCGTCCCTGCCTGGAGCAGGTCCCAGCCCCCACCTGCCACACACCCCCCCCGCATGTCCCCCTCCCCTGCCGCGCTGCATCACTGCCTGACAAAAAGCAGCCTTGTGTCTCCCCTGCCTGCTGGAGCTGTCAGAGATCGGCTCGGTAGAATGGCTGTCTGCTGCCCCAGGGTCCTAGTGCCTGCCCACCAATAATGGCAGGGCAGGCTGCCCTTACCCTGCCATTCCGCCCTCGCCCTGAGCCTCCCCAATGCCCCAAACCCGTCATCCCCAGCCAGAGCCCTCATCCCCCCGCACCCTAATCCTCAGCCCCAGACAGTGCCCTCATCCCCCCTGCACCCTAATCCTCATCCCCAGACAGAGCCCTCATCCCTCCGCACCCTAATCCTCAGCCCCAGCCAGAGCCCTCATCTCCCTGCACCCTAATCCTCAGCCCCAGCCCTGAGCCCCCCCACATCATGAACCCCTCATCCTCAGCCCCACAGCCCTCACCCCACACCCCAACCCTCTGCCCTGAGCCCCCGCCTGCATCATGAACCCCTCAGCACCCGCCAGAGCCCTCACCCCCCCCCCCGCATCCTTATCCTTATCCTCATCCCCAGCCAGAGCCCTCATCCCCTCCGCACCCTGATCTTCATCCCCAGCCAGAGCCCTCAGCCCCCGCACCCTAATCCTCAGCCCCAGCCAGATCCCTCATCCCCCCGCACCCTGATCCTCAGCCCCAGCCAGATCCCTCATCCCCCCGCACCCTGATCCTCAGCCCCAGCCAGATCCCTCATCCCCCCGCACCCTGATCCTCAGCCCCAGCCCTGAGCACCGCTGCACCATGTACCCCTCATCCTCAGCCCCACAGCCCTCACCCCTGCACTACCTCCTATCCCCAAACTCCCTCCCTGAGGGTGCACCCCTCACGTCTTCCTATGTCCCCACCCCCAGCCCAGAGCCTGCACCCAAACTCCATCCCAAAGCCTGCACCCTGCACCCCTCCTGCACCCTAATCCCCAGACCAGGATCTGCACCCCAGACCTCTGCCCTAAAGCCCCCTTCCAGAGCCTTAGGCAGGTGGGGGCAGAGTTTGGGGGGGCGGAGTTGGGGAGCGGGTTCTGGGCACCACCAAAATTTCTACAAACTTGCCACCCATGTTCCTCAGTGGGATCTGAGGGAAGTGGCCTGTAGAATTTGGTATTGGAGAGTTGTCTGGCGGCCTCCTTTTGGTCGTCAGACCTGTTCATGATGACTACAGCACCTCCTTTATCAGCCTCTTTGATTATAATGTCAGGATGGTTTCTGAGGCTGTGGATGGCATTGCGTTCTGCACGACTTAGGTTATGAGGCAAGCGATGCTGTTTTTCCACAATTTCTCCCTGTGCACGTCGGCGGAAGCATTCAATGTATAGGTCTAGACTGTCATTTCGACCCTCAGGAGGAGTCCATGTGGAGTTCTTCTTCTTGTGCTGTTGGTGGGAGGGTAACTGTGTATCAGTGCGCTGTTCAGTGTTGTCCTGAAAGTGTTCTTTGAGTCGGAGATGGCGAAAGTAGGCTTCCAGATCGCCGCAGAACTGTATCATGTTGGTGGGGGTGGCAGGGCAGGGCAGAGAGTCCCTGAGATAGGACAGACTTTTCTTCTGGGCTGAGTGTGTGGTTGGATAGATTGATGATATTGCTGGGTGGGTTAGGGGTACCACAGTTGTGGCCCCATGTAGCAGGTAGGAGTTTAGACAGCTTACAGTCCTTTTTCCTTTGTAGAGAGGTGAAGTGACTAATGTAGATCTCCTGTCTTATTTTAGTGAAGTCCGTTTGTATGGAAGTTTGGTTATTAATGAGAGTCTCCAGGTTGGAGAGCTCTTTTTTGATGTTTTCCTGTTTGCTGTATAGGATGCTGATCAGGTGGTTCCTCAGTTTCTTTGATAAAGTATGGCATAATCTCTCACTGTGGTCTGTGTAGTATGTAGATAGCAGTGGATTTTTTACCTTTAGTCCATTTGGTATGATGTCCATCTGTTTGCATTTGGAAAGGAAGATGATATCCGTCTGTATTTGTGCAAGTTTCTTCATGAGGTTGATGGATTTCTTTGAAGCTAACTCCTGCCTTTGTTCTCAGCCTAATACAGTTTCCTTGAAGCATGTGGTTTATGGGAAATCTTGGACAATGCAGTTAATTTCTCCCACCTCAGGCAGTGAGAGTCAATAAAGTCAGTTTCGTTTTTTCTTATGGTCCATTCCATTTTGTGGTATGCACGACTCTTTGAGCTGCAAGTCAGCGAAGACATTTCCTTCCTTACAAACAGCTGTTTCCAACAAGCTTTTTAAAGAACAGAGTAATAGAAAGATGGTTTCTATTGTTCTTAAAAACCACCTGTGTGTTAAACCAGATTCGGTCTGACAGGTGACAATGTTCCTCTACTACTCGAGCAAGTCTCTGCCCTAGGACTGTAACAGCGGCTTTCTGTGATATTTGTGCATGATGTCATAGATCCATGCTCACTGATATTTCACACATATCCTATGCACATTCCAATCTGGACACATGCTCTCACACCCCCACACCCGCCAAACAGACATGATCATTCACATGCACATTGCACACACATGTACACACATACATATATGCACCCGTCTCTCACACACAGACACATGCAAACTCATAGACGTATGCCTATGCTCGTACCAATGCAGTATTTTTGGACTGAAACTGACCTGTGCTCACTAAGGGTACGGCTACATGGCAAAAAAAGTCCAAACTCCAGCAATGAGTCTCAGAGCCCAGGTCAACTGTCTCAGGCTCACACAACAGGGCTAACGATAGCAGTGTAGATGTCCCTGCTCTGAAACCCAGCAAGAGGTGAGGGCTCTCAAAGCCCAGGCTGCAGCCCATGTGGAAACATCTATAAGCTGTATTTTAGCCCTGTAGCCCGAATCAGTTGACCTGAGCACTGAGGTTCTCTAACCACCCTTTTTTTTTAAATTTGCAGTGTGCAGATGAATCTGACAGCCAGGCCTAGACATCAAACTTTGGCTGGCAGAGTAACGTTGGCCAGCGGTGTGATGTTTTGATGGCATTTTTACATAGACCATAGCCCTAGTCTAGACACCATTGTAACAGCATAAAAGGGCTTTCCCCAGTACAGCAGAACCTTAGACTTACGAACACCAGAGTTACGAACTGACCAGTCAACCACACAGCTCATTGGGAACCAGGAGTACACGCTCAGGCAGCAGCAGAGATAAAAAGGGGGGAGGTGGGGAGGAAGGGGAATATAGTACAGTCCCAGGTTACCAGTGTGTTAAATGTAAACTACTAAAAAAACCAAGGGAAAGCAGCATTTTGCTTTTGCATGGTGACATTTCAAAGCTGTATTACATCAATGTTCAGTTGTGAACTTTTGAAGGCACCGCCAGAACGTTTTGTACAGAGTTGTGAAGGTTTCAGAGTCACGAACCACCTCCACTCCCCAGGTGCTGGTAACTCTGAAGTTCCACGGGATAGCTTAATTCCTCTGGGGAAGTGGGGCGAGCTATAGGGACCAAAGCCCTCTTCTGCTGGTACAAACTACAGCTAGGCTATGCCCCTAACCCCTGCACCCCGCTTCCTGTGCCCACGTGGGGAAACTGACCTGGATGCACAGAGCAGCTGGCCTTGCTGCTCCTTCCCCACCCCCACCGTTCCTCCATGCCCCCCTAGGGACTGTGAGGGGAGAGCTGGGAGCAACACCAGCTTAACTCTCCCTGCATCCAGGTCACTTTCCCCACCTGGGCTGTGTAAGGGGAGGGCAGGAGAGCAGCAGCTCCTGATGCTTCCCAGCGAGGGGTGGCTCCAGGCCCCAGCATGCCAAGTGCATGCTTGGGGCGGCATGCCGCAGGGGGCGCTCTGCCAGTCGCCGGGAGGGCGGCAGGCGGCTCCGGTGGACCTCCCGCAGACACTGGCAGAGCACCCCCCACGGCATGCCACCGTGCTTGTGGCGGTGAAATGTCTAGAGCCGCCCCCTACTCCCAGCACAGCCCAGGTGGGGAAAGTGACCTGGATGCCCGGAGCGCTTGGTGTCGCTCCTCGCTCCCCCCATCACAGCCCACTACAGGGGCCTAGAGGAACATTAAGGGAGGGAGGGTGTGAGCAGTATCTGTGCATCACCCCCACCCCCTGTTCCTCTGCCAGGAAGAAGCAGGGAGAAATCTGTCCCCTCCCCCATGCAGCGCTCCCCTGCCAGCCGGGAGCAGTTTCTGACTCTACACCGTTGCCCCCTGGGCGGTCGCCCCAGTGGCCCACCCCCTAAGGCTGGCCCTGCTGGGGTAGGGTGACCAGGTGTCCTGATTTTATAGGGACAGTCCTGATATTTGGGGCTTTGTCTTGTATAGGCACCAATTACCCCCCCCCCCACCGCCTGTCCCGATTTTTCACACTTGCTATCTGGTCACCCTATGCTGGGGGCACACTTCACTCCAGGCTAGCAGCAGGGCTCAGCTGGCTTCAGGCCCTGCTCCTCGCCTGCACTGCGTGGGGCAAAGCAGCCTTCAGGCTCCCAACCCCTTTCTGAGGCTTGGCACTTCCAGGCACCGCGTGGGGAGGGGCAGCAGGGCTCAGCTGGCTTCAGGCCCTGCTCCTCGCCTGCACTGCGTGGGGCAAAGCAGCCTTCAGGCTCCCAACCCCTTTCTGAGGCTTGGCACTTCCAGGCACCGCGTGGGGAGGGGCAGGGAATTCCTACCAGGCGGGGACCGCCCCCGGGCTGTGTGGGGCAGCGGGGGAGGGGGATGAGGCACGCTGCAAGGTGAAGCAGCTCGCCCTGCCATTCCCATTCCGGCCCCCACGAGCGGAAACAAACGCCCAGGCCTGGGAGCGCGCTGCCAAAGCTGGCCCGCCGCCAAGGTGATTTCCCATAAACCACATGCTCCGGAGCAGCAGTATAAGGGCCGAGCCCAGGAGAAGGGAGGCAGGAGACAGCCACCTCCTTCTCTCGGCGCTGCGCGAAGTGCAACTTCCTCCCAGCTCCCCGGGGCAGCCGTGATGACTGCAGCGCCCAGCACCGCGCTCCCCGAGCCCCGCGCCAAGGAGGTGGAAGCCCAGCGGGCGGCGGTGCCCATGCCCCGGCTCGGCCCCAAGGTAGGGGCGCTGTGCGCGCAACGCAAGGGACCCGCTGCCCGGCTCCGCGGCGAGCCGTCCGCGCTGGGAGATCCGCGCTGCAGCTGGCGGCGGCATGTGTTGCTTTTCTGCGCTCCCTGCTCTGCCTTCACTGCTGCTTCTCCCCCCGCCGGCCCGGCTGCGCTCCAGTCATTCGGCCACGCTTTGCTGACAGCCCCTGCGCAGCTACGCAGCCTGCAAAAAGCCTGGGATGCACCAAGGGTGTTAGGCGCCTCGCTCCAGTCCGCCAAGGTATTGAAGCGCCTAAGTCCCTTTGTGACGCCTGCCTCATCGTGTGCTGCTGTTATGAGCGATTCTGGTCATTTGGTCCCGTTTTGGTTTTGTAAGGATGGTCCTGGCTGGCTGAGTGCAATCCTGCAGGAGCAAACTCAGAGCAGCTCTCTCTGCCTTTGCCCGACACTCCTTCTTTTTGCCCTTTTCTTGCTCCTTCGCTCTGCTGGGCTTTGCCTTTGGATGGAGACAACAGGTCCTCTCCCGTGCGCGCTCTCCCTGTTGCACTGTGTGCTGCCAGGCCAGGGGCTAGAAGCGAGGTTGGGGCAAATTTTCCTCTGTGCCTTGTTTTGTAAAATGCACCGGGCACTAAGCCAAGACAGAGCTCTTCATACCGGGGAGCGGGAGCGGGTGCACGCAGGGGCATGCCCAGAGCCGGGAAGACTGTGCAGCGCTCCTTGTCACCTGCCTGGGAAGCTTGTCATGGCCTGGGCCTCACAAGGAGCTTGGGGATGGTTTGGAGAGAACGCGTCCCAGAGGACTGTGTTTGACCCCTTTGAGTGGGCTGCTTGCCTGGGATCCCCTCAGCCTGTTGGAACATAGCGCTAAAGACCAAGTCTATCTATCTAGCTAACTAACTATCCTTGGATACTGATTCATCAAACGATCTAGCTAGCTAGCTAGATCAGAATACTAAGATCTAGGAGGATTGATAGGTAGCTAACTAGAACAGTATAAATGTCTATCTATCTGTCTGTTTATCTATGCTCTTAGGTCTTCGTATTCTGATCAATCTAGACTGGTATATTAAAATCTAGGAGGATCAATAAGTAGTTAGCTAGCTAGATAAGTATTTTAAGATCTAGTCAGACAGTTAGCAAGATAGGATTCCAATCGGTCAATGATCTCTATCTATCTAGCTACTCTCTTCTAGAATCTTTAATGTTTTGCTAGCTAGCTATATCCATCCCCCCTCTAGTCTTAGTATATATTGATAGCTAGCTTAGCTAGCTATTATTTTTTTTTATATATCTAAGATCTAGGAGGATAGTAGCTAGACAAATATATATTAGTATATTCTCATCTCTCTACCATCTTAGATCAATCATCAGTATCATGATCTGTCTCTCTATCTATCCCCATACACCACACTATCCCTATCCCCATAACCACATCTCTCTCTCTCATTATTATTATATTTTACATAGGTGGATGGGCTATTTTCTTTTTCTCTCTCCCATTTATCATCCACTGTGTTTCAAGGTCTCTAGGGTTGCCCTGTGTTTTCTCTGTAGCCCTTGGAAGTTGGAGTGCCCTGGCTGAGGAATCCTCTGCCATGTCCTTCAAGAGCACAGCCAGGATCACTCCTGACAGCATGTGGATCACAGTGCAGGAGGTCCCATGCCCTGCTTGGAGAAGGCATTGCTGTACCGTTCTGGGCCTGTTCCTAAGCCCACTGGAGTTAATGGAAGGGTCCATGGATCCAGCTCCCTGAAAACATTGGAGTTCCAGGGCGGGAGGTTACAGCTAATGCCATAGGACCATAAGAACGGGCCTCTAGCCCAGGATCCTGTGTCAAACTGTGACACACACCAGCTGCTTCAGAGGAACGTGCAAGGAACCCTCCACTCCTGGGTTAACCTTCCCCTGGGAATGACCCCAGTCAGTTCGAGGGTGGTTGTGCCATGTAGCAGGCAGGTTTATAGCCCTTCCCAGCCTCTTGGTTATTTCTTTAGCATTTGCCTTTGTGGGTGTGGGTGTTCTCGTTATCCACATAAATGTCCAATTCCTTTTGGAATCCTGCTAAGATTCTGGCCTCTCTGCTACATTGTGGCAATGAGTTCCACAGGCTAACTGCATTGTGTGTAAAAGAGTTCATGGCGTTAACGCCTAGCCTCAGCTTACACGGAGAGACATGACTCAGTGATGGGGCAATGTGAAAGGAGGTGCAAAGAGAAGCTCAAGGCTGGGGCAGAGTGGCAGTGAGGGGTCCTGGAAAGGGAGGACACATTTGCAGCTGGCTCTGAGATGGATGGATTTGAGGAGGTCAATGAATTAAGATTCTTCTCAGGAGAGGAGAAAGGGAAGGGAGAGACTGCAGGGACGAGTGAGAGCTGGAGGGGCGGTGGGAAAGAGAGCTGGAGGAGATGAGAAAAGGGGGTGCAGAAGAGGGGTTGGAGGAGGGAGGAAGAAGGGGTGCAATCGTTGAGAGGTGGAGCATGAGAGGGGGGTGAGAAAAGGAGCCTGAGGATGCAAAGAACAATGGAGAGAGTGGGAAGTGATGGATAAGTGATGGGGCGGTGGAGACAGGACAAGATAGCGACTGGTGGAGGCACAGGTGGCAGCAGCCGCGGTTTCCTGCTCTGCACGGAGGGGTTGTACACACTTGCGTCTGTCAGCAGCCTGGCTCTGAGAGAGCAGCTCAGCTGGCCCCCGGGAGAGCAGGGCTGGGGAATTCCCAGCAGGGGCGGCTCAGCTGACCTGCTCCTCTAATAACAGCAGACCTGGAGGGGGAGAGAGCGGGGAGGGGAGAAGTGTTCACAGACTGAACGCTTGGGTGCCCACTAAAAAGGATTCATGGCCCGAGCTACTGGCACAGCAACTCAGGCAGATCAGTACAGCTTTTACCCTTCCGGTGCAGTGCCACACAATGCCCGCCTACCATGCCATGCCCTCAGCGCCCATGTCTCTTAGCCATCTCTGCATTGCTAATGGTGCTAACTCCAGAGGGAGAGAAAGATTTGTATGGCAGAGAGACAGACAAACCAGGCAGTTCCTTGGGACGTGCCATAGATCGGGAATCCATAGGGCTCTCCATGGGGGCTGGCAGCATCGTTCTACGTCCACTGACTGGCACAAAGAGCTCCACAGCAAAGGCTTCAGAGTAGCAGTTGTGTTAGTCTGTATCTGCAAAAAGAACAGGAGTACTTGTGGCACCTTAGAGACTAACAAATTTATTTGAGCATAAGCTTTCGAAGGCAAGGGGATAGCCACAGGAAACAGCGCTGGGATACTGCCCTGGAGCCTGCTAGCCATAGGGGCAGCAGGGAGCCCAGGGACATGGATTCTCTGATGGCAGATGTTCCTGACAACTTCTCCCTTCCTCAGGCATGCCCAGTCTCCTGCACCCTGCTGACTTTCTTCCTCCTCGCCGCCTGCAGCACCTGTGAAACGGAGCAGAAAGGCTACTGTGAGAATATCATCACCAAAAAGCACCTGGATAAGCTGCAGGAGCTGGTAAGTATCATGCCCAGCCAGCATGGCTGGTGGGATGGGATCTAGAACATTAGAGGGTGAGGCTGGGGCCTGGTCCTAGCCAGGTGTCCATGCGATGCGAGTGCTTGGTGTCCTTCAGGTCCACACTTGACAAGACCAATGCCTCTGCCAGGTGAGAATGGTACCTGCTGAGTTTGATGCCTGAGCCAGGTAGTCATGCCATGGACTCTAGAGTGACTCTAGTGGGCCAGATTAGCTGGGGCAGCAGATCCGACTAGCCCCTGCCCCAGGTGAGATCAGTGTTTGTGCCCCATATGAATGAGACCGATGATAGGCCATCCAGAAGCAAAGCACCCACACGGAGCAAAAAATCCAGGGGAGAGACCTATCAGAACAAAGGGGGAGGTGGGTAGTGGTGATAGCTGCGGGAAGCAGAGTCTCCTGGACGGCCTCTCTGCTCACCGGCATAGATTGGGATTTGCTGTTGATGAGCATTAGCTCCAGTGTAGAGGATGGGCTGGATCACTGGGATGGGGATGTGAGCCTGCAGTCACTGGCAGGGAAGGAGTGAGGATGGAAGAGAAAGGGAAGGCGAATGTGGGAGAGATTGAAGAAGTAAGGAAAGAGAAGGATAGACAGGAGACAGATGTAGATATCTACCCATTTGTCATCAGCTGGAGGATAGAGAAAACGTTGGAGTGGGATAGGAATGCCTTTCTCCCCGCATAAAACCCTACTGACACAGTTTGCAGGGTTATGGGTTGTGTGTAGGTGCATTCCAAGCTGTGCTGATTGCAGGCTGGTCCTTTAAGTCTGGGATCTCCTGTAGCTCCAGCCCCACATTCCTCTCTTCTGCATTGGAAGGGAGAGGGAGACTTTCTAGCCCTTCCTTGAAATGAACCCTGGCTCAGTCTGGATTGCGAACCTTGTGAGCATTTAGGAGGAGGATGGAGCGCTTGAGATCTGCAGCTGTCGAAGGGTTAACCTTGGGAATCTGGCAGTCCCCCAGCAGGATTAGTTGCAAGGGGACTGACCCGGGAACCTTCCTGGTCTTCCAGTACTGGGAGGAATTCCCCAGCCTTGTTTCTTGCACAGCTGCTGCACAGGTTAACGGCTGAATACTGGTGGATGCTGCCAGGGCATCAGTGGCTGAAGGCAAGTACAAAGAGGGCACACAGGGCCAGTCAGGATTTGGCAGGCACAGTTTTTTCTCCTCGGATCACAAATAAGTTGTGAGTAGATCCAGCTGATTCGGGGTCAGAAATCAAAGGAAATTCCTGCGATGGCTCCAGCTCCCCCTCCTGATTCTCCCTGGCTACTGCAGCGCCAGCACTGCAGCCCTTGGGGTGACTGGCTGGTGCGCTGAGCCCCTCTGACACTGCTCCTGAGCCCAGATAGCCACCCCTAACCCGAGGCTGGGATCACGGCCCATGGTGCCCAGGGACGTGGTATCCCCAGGGTGCTCTGGGTTGAGGCCCCACAGCCCAAGGTCACCACTGTAACAAGCTGCACCCTTTGGGGAGTCACCTGATGTGCTGGAAAATGACTGAGTTCCCCCATTTTCTGCCAACCTAGGCTTCCTATTACCTGATCTTCCTGGGTCAGGCTCACAAATCTCTCCCAGACAAGCACACAGGCAGGGCCACACCCAGCTGCACAGACAGAGACCAGCTTTAGGGCTTATTACAGCACCCAGATGCCTTCTCCCTTTAAGGGGTGCAGACCCAAAGGTTTTATGAAAGTCGCCCTCCCCTCCATGTGGAGAGAGATGTGCACAGCTCCCTGCCCCTACCCAGATATATTAATTGCACAAACTGGCTTATAGCATAAACAAGAAAAGTGTCTTATCTAAGAGAAGGTAGATTTTAAGTGGTTATAAGTGGTAACAAGCAGTTACATGCATATCTTATTTTCTTACTAACTATTACCTATCTTCTGTTAATGTTTCGCCATTAGAACCATTGTTTATGCCTAATGTTTCTTTTCCTGGCACCTGTATTTCAACATTTCTTATTTCTGCTTAAAGGTACATACAACGTTTCTTTAATCCATTCTTATTTTTACAATATAATTCATTCTGCTTTCACAATCCCTCCTTTTGGTCAAGCTCACGCCATGACCAACGTTTTACTGGGTTCCACATATTAACCATTCTTTATCTGTTTGTTCATCAGCAATATTCAAAATCATCATATTAGCACTCTGTTTGGGGGCAGTCACCTGGGTGGCATGCCATATACGATTTTGGGTACAACAGGAGACTAACTGAAAACATACAAAAATTATTAGGATTCCAAACAAGATAGTCAGGGCTCCCTGAAGCAACCAGTTTCCTATACCAGAGAAATTGAACAGGTTACTTAGCCATTTCCATAAAGAACTTGGCTCTTCATGGGGAAGATATGCGATTTGTTTTAAGTGGCTAGCGTGATCAATTACCTCATTGGTATCGTCAGGTATAAACACACAACATTGTTTTCCAATGAGAGCACGGGTCCCTCCTTTGGCCGCCAGCACTATGTACAATGCCTGACGGTTTTGGAGGGCCACCTGTCGGATCGCCCCTGTTTCTTTGGCCAGGGCTCTTAAACTTTCTCCAGTTTTATTTGCCATTATTTTAACTACTGCTTGTAACCTCAGGAGCCTTTTTGCCTGGTGTATTACTCCCCCAAGTGGGATAAAGGAACTGCCAATAGTCTCTTCCCAGGTGTAATTGCTGTTCCATATTGTGTTAAACGGACGAGGTCCTCCAGTGAGGTCTGGGGAATTGAGTAGGATAGCCAGGGCAGGAACACCAGACTGAGAGTGGACTGGGATGTGGCTGCAGACCCAGCATTTAGAAATATTAAGGGTGTGAGCTATCCACACTTGCTGCTGGATAAAATAATTGTCATTGTGGATTCCCCAGACCTTAAGAAACCAGCAGCTGAGGAACAGGCACCACCAAAGGCGCATGTTGGAGGCAGGGCCCTTCTGGTTCTGATAACCTCAACTGAGGGAACCGCAGTCACGGTTTTACGTCCACCAGGCAGCAGGCGCTAGGCTCACTACTGCTTCTTCTTGGGCCTTGCTTTAGGTCGTCGTCTGCTTCTGGCAACCCTTATGAGAGCGTAGATTGTAAGGTATTGCAGGCTGTTCCTCTACATCTTCTTCTGGAGTCAAAATTGACTCTGCGTGGTCGCGAGGTGATGATTGGTTCACTGGGGGTGGTGCATTCTTACACTGCGAAGCATGTATCCACTCTGCAATGCCAGACAGTTTAACAGCTATCTGGCTAGTAAGCAGTGCCTGATGATTCTCTGATGTTCTTTAAGTCTCTTTACTACTTCTTTCTTGACTCTGGCTATAACAATGGCCTTCACACCTTATCTTTTCCTGATGCAGACATTCCTCATTCACACAAACAGACTGAGAATACAAACAGTAGTATTTTATATCCAACAAAAAGGCATTGCACATTAAACCTTGCTAAGTTTTACAGTTAATAACCAAGACAATTTACATTGAGACCAAGGCCTTCAATGTTTCTCTAATTTACTTAAACAGACACAATAGAGAATCCTGTCTCTTACTACCTAAATCTTAAAACAAAGAGTTAGAGAGGGCCCAATTTGTAATGCATATGGGAAAACAGAATCTTATAGTCCCAGAGCGTCATTTCTTTCTGCTATTTAAAGAGGATGGCTAGCAGGATGAAATCAAATTATACTTTAATTCTTATGGGACATTATAAAATCCTGCTCCTACATATCCCCCTTTTGACACTAAGATTATTAATCACCAGTGTCACTTCTTATTTAGTCCACGTAATAGAAAATAGTGGGAGGTGATTTGGGCCTCTGGCTTTAGCTTTGTTTTATCCACCAGCACATTTTAAACATTTTAATTAAACACATACAATTTAAAACCAAAAACAATTAGGGATAGTAACATTAGTATGCCAGTAGTTGTGGGAGACCATCCAGAAAATATGTTATACCAATGGTAAGCTGTTATGTTTTTCTGCAGTGGCAGTTCTTAACATGTCCCCATTTGCGTGGATAATATGAATGGTTCTGTTTCCCACATTGTTTTGTTTGTTTGTTTTTGTTTTTAGGAACTATGTTCCCTTTTTACCTTTTTAAACGGATGATTGGTAACTGTTTGTCATTCAATGCCAAGATTGATAGAGAACTCAGCAAAATCAGTGCGCACAGTAAGCTGAGACTTTTTGGTTGTGGCAAATAGTAAATGTGATTATTGGTAAACACAGTACTTACATTACATGTACATTTGTCTACTGGTGGGTTGCTAACACTTTTATCCTTTTAAAAAACTTCTTTCCAAGAATTAACACACACATTGCCCGTTATACAATACTTTGGTCTAATTATTAATTTTATCCCACATACAGGATCCTAGTGAGATGTCTTTACTACAGGGCTTTGGAGCAACAGGCATGGATAAGCATACTCACTTTTGAGGAGTCCACTTGGTACAACCTCTAGTGTCCAATAGTTTCCCTTCCTCCCCAGCCCACTGGCTTGAGATCTGGGGTAGCCAGAAGGATCCCAGGTGCAATTGGTGGAGTGGGCTAACTTTCCATATCTTTGCTTCCAGAGCCTGTTGGTGTGCGATTTTAACAACAATTTCTTCACTTAACAAGTTTTGTTTTACCATACTGGAGACATACTGCATCCAGTTATGTTGATAATTGTTTAATACCTATCTTTTCCTTTGCTTTAACAGATGTATCAAAACCTTAATATTCTCTGATATTACCCAAAACATCTTATGTTCTAAATATCTGCATTTCAGTACATTCCATAGCTATTGCAGTATGTTTTTTAACTTTTATTTGTTTTTGTAATAGGTTGTTCTGTAGCTGGTATTAGCTTTTTCTGATTTTCTGAAAGACAAAAATAACATTTTTCTACCCCTTTCAGGCTGGCATTGATTATCGCTTAAAAGATTCCTTTCTTTTACAAATACCCTTGCTGATTGCAGACAAAACAAAGGAATTACCCCCCATATTTTCCTGTGTGTTTTTGTTCTATAGGCAGGCCAGGTTTTAATGGCTTCTACTTTTTAAGGGTTATGGGGAAATTATTCCATTGTTTAGTTATTAAATCCATGAGGTGGTGTACCTCAAGTTTTTCTTCTTATATAGCAGACCAAGTTTGTAATGTTTTTTCCTGCTGTGTTAAGCTTTAAGTTTATTCACAGGTAATAGCTGAGAAGCATCATTACCATATTACCTTAAAGGATTTTTCCAAAAATCATACACACTATACGTTGTTACAGGGGTGCTTACTAACATTACATTTATTTCAATGTTAATATTAACAATAACATTAGCGTCATATCTATTAAAGATATCTTGTTATACCATGTCTTTTATTTAGGCAATTTCTTTTGTGCTGGCAGTTTTCACCTTACTTTATCAGTTAGGTCATTTGCATCAACACAGGCTTGGCTTTTGGATTCAAAGCCACCAGCAGGGCTCAGAGACTCTGTCTTAAAAGGGACACAATCAACTTCCACCAGAATTTTGATTTCTTTCCACTTTCAGCTCCTGCTTGCAAAACACACAGAGATCTGAAAAAGAAAACACAATCTGTTGCGGCTCTTTTTGGAGCCCTAAAAGGATTTTAATTCAGCAGCACGTTTCATTTGCATTTCTTTTACCCCTTTCTACAATATACACTGCATATGTCCTAGGAAAAAAGCGCATTCCTTCTATACTACAACTCTTTTTTTTTAAACATTAGCCATATCAATTTTTACATAAGGTGTAACTGTTTCTTTTGTTTTTACAGAGTTTTCATGTACCCTTATCAAAGTGACAGTCTGATTACACAGAGCCATTTTAAGGCTCAGGGCTTGGCTACACTTGCAAATTTGCAGCGCTGCAGCAGGGTGTGAAAACACACCCTCTGCAGCGCTGCTGCTGGCGCGCTAAAGCGCCAGTGTAGTCAGTAGTCAGCGCCCGCTGCGGCCCCCGCGCGCTGTCCGTTATTCCCCAGGGGCTGGAGGTGGGGACAGCGCTGGGAGAGTTTTCTCCCAGCGCTGGGGCTTTGACTACACTTAGCAGCAAAGCGCTAGCGGAGGGCGCTGCGCTGGCAGCGCTTTGAAATGCAAGTGTAGCCAAAGCCTCAGTGTTTTTAACATTGCTTCTTTTTGTTTTGTGCACCTCACCTCTGCTGTTGCTTCAGAGGGTCACTGTTAATTTCTTATTCTTTCACTACAGCTCTTATCTGTTATTGTTACAAAAAAAAAACCCATCCAAACAAACAAAAAGACTCCAGAATCTCTCCCTATTCTCCTGATTTAGACTGCCCTATTGCAGCCATGACTTGGTCTTTATTTAAAAACATTTTAAATTTTATAAAGAATCAAGTTACCCCTTAAGGGTTAAATGCTAAATCCCAAAGCCAAACACCACTAATTACCTGTGTCTTGCAAAAAGGTTTATCTGTTTTGAAACTTTAAATTAAAAAAGAGTCAAATGAATTTTTAGTGTCATTAAAAACAAAAACAAAACCAATTTATCTTACACCTACAAAACAGGAGTTTTACAAACCAGATGTGCTGGTTTAGATTCTTAGAACATTACATATTTTCACAGACAAATAGATACATACGCATTTTCTTGTCCTTAACATTCCTTTACACTGCTTTGTTTTTCAATAGCTGTATATATATATATTTGGATTATTTACAGGCATTCTTCTGGAAAAGGGCCCATTTTCCCTTCAGAATGGCTGCAAAGAAACCAAGAATTCTCTCTCTTTAACATGGTCCTTTTTAACATTTTCACAAGGTTTAATTGCTTAATTCTCTCCAGCCTCTGTAGAGTTAACTTTTCACTCTCTTTCCTTAAATCACTGGATCTCCCAAAATGACACCTTTATCACCTCAGATTTCACCATTTTAAGTATTGTTCCAGGGGTTCATGCCTGCACTTACTGCTTTTCTTACTGCCAACACTATGCCCTTAGGGCTTCCAACCTGTTTTTCAGTTTCTTTATCTGTTGCTTGCCTGCTTTTCTGGGCCCGATCCTGCTTTTTTTTCCAATGAACCATTTGTGAGTGATATTGTGGTCACTTCATAATTTTGAAAGAAATGTTTAAGGAAAGGGACCAGGAAGGGTGGGGGCTAGTTGAGGAGCTCACCCTCTTTGCTGAATTGGTAGTGGAACACTAAAGAATCAGTTTTTGAAGCAGACAACAAAGGGGAACAGAACAAGGAGCTTTTTGTCCTTTTTACAATGAGACGGGAGTATTAAAGGGGTTGGATCGATCCGGGGTGGAGGTTTTTTGAGAACGGGGTAAAGGGGAGCGCTCAGTCTGGTGGTGGTGGCATTTTAATAAAGCTTTTAACTTATTATTTGAATATTTGAGAGAGGTGAGTTTTGATTTTGTCCAGCTACGATTTGCCTCTTCCCACCACTGAATGAAACAATTAACCTCTTCTTTAGCCAATTTAGTTTTCGGTTGGCCGAGTTTGTTCTTTAAGACGTCCACTCGGTCTTTGTTCCAAGATTTTAACAGTGGCCACTGAGTTTTGGAATCCCCCTGAGTTAACCTAGACCATTTTTCCAGAAATTTACAGGAGTCCGGACCCATCCTAAATATATAAAATGAGCCAGCGTTCGTTTAGGGAACTGTCCCGACTTAGATGTCTGGTTACCCATACGGGAGGACTTCACACACCAATCGCACAAGAAGGAAATTCGGGTTCTTTAGAGCGATGCCCGGTGCAACATACAAAAGGAGCCCACAGGCTACTGTCTCAATCGCCCTTGCTTTCACACCAGGGGTTTTACCCAAAGTGTGGTGCAGCTGCGATTGTGCAGATTCCACTCACTCAGACGGCAGGGACAGGAACCCCTTGGTTGGCCGATCCTTGGACAGAGATGGCACCCAGACTCAAACACTCCACAGGAGGATGGATAGACACAGAGACAGGACAGTCCTCAGTCCGCACAAAACACAGAAATAATTACCTGACCAGATTCCTGATGTCAGATCCCAGGATCCCTACCAGAACAGAGAGGGAACCAACAGGTTCAATGGCGTAGACTTCACTGTGGTTGTGCGCCTTTCCGTTCTGGTGGAGGACCGCTTGGGCGAAATGCCCAGGTGCCAGCTGCCACGGTCGTCCTACAAAAAACAGTCAGGAATCACACAGCCCCAGTGAAGACGGTTGCCATCTCGGTGGAACCTCCAAATTGTCAAAGTTAGACTCAGGACTCACAGTTTGTCAGACCACTCTGTTTTATTAGCACAGCGCTCTACTAATAGCACCCAGATAATGTGAGCCCCATGCAAGACACAAACTATCTTATTTATACAGATAAAAGGGTGAGAACTTAACAAGATAACAAAGGAAGCAGAATCAGAGAAGTTTACCTGGGCTAGGCATGCATATCTTATTTTCTTATTAACTATGGGCTTGGCTACACTTGCAAGTTGCAGCGCTGGTAGAGGCTTTCCAGCGCTGCAATTAGTAACCGTCCACACCTGCAAGGCACATCTAGCGCTGCAACTCCCGATCTTCTGTTAATGTTTTGCCATTAGCACCATTGTTTATGCCTAATGTTTCTTTTCCTGGCACCTGTATTTCAACATTTCTTATTTCTGCTTAAAGGTACATACAACATTTCTTTAATCCATTCTTATTTTTACAATATAATTCATTCTACTTTCACAGCTTGCAGCTCCTCCCTGCTTGGGTCTGTAAATGGCCCTGGCCAGTCCTCGGCTCCTCGGGTCAGCAGCAGCCTTCCGGCAGGAGCTCACAGGAGGCATCTGGCTCCTCTGGCGGCTGCCTCCCAGCTGAGTTCTCCAGCCACCTTTTGTACTTCCGCTCTCCTGTACGTGCCAGCTCCAGGGGCTTGCTGCCTGCCAAAAGCCTGGCGAGGAGGGGACGCTCTGGATGGGGTAGTCCAGAGCACTCAGCGTCAGCCTAACTCTGCTCCCATGGCGAGCGGGAGGGAAGGCGCCATTCTGTTGACCTCAGTGGGAGCAGAAGGAGGCCAGTGCTGAGCACATCTGCATATGCCACCCAGTGTGAGAAATGCCACGAGCCCCCCAAGACTCATAGCCTGCAGCCGTACTGCTGGGCAGCTCGCCAGCCGTGGAGACTGGAATTCCAGGTGCCCGGTCCAGACCGCACCCCCCACCGATGTGCCTCATGCGAAGGTGCAAATCCTGGAACAGCCCTGGCTGAAAGCACAATGCCGCTTAATCACAGGAATAAGGAGCAGCCTTGTAATGTACAATCAAAGGGGAAGCACATTCCCATAAACTATATATGCCGCACCCCTTCTGCGGGGCAGTAACTCATAGCACACCCCCTGTCGTACCCCTGCTATTGTCTGTAGCTGGGGGCATTCACCTCTTAGAACTATGGAGTTATATTGGTTTCTTGTCTTCAAAATCTGCCTCCTAGTGGTTGCATGTGATTGTGCTTTCAGGGGGCAACACAGGCGAAAGGACAGCACAAATCGAGAGGTTCTTTTGGGTGTAGTCATCCCCATGGTACCATGTAAGTTGGGAAGACAGGGAACAAATGCCTCTGTGCAGGGGCAGTGAGTGACAGTAACTGTGACACTGGGAGAGTTTAACTGTGTCTGTCTATTGTGGGAAGCAGGTAACAGAGAAGGATAGTGAGGGGTGCAGGAGACCAATTCACCCCCCAAGAGTCTCCTCAGCATTGGCACCAGAGGCGGGGGGAGGCTGTAGCTTAGTAACTTGGGGTGAAATGCAGAGAGGAGTCCAGGGTGGATGTAACCTCTCCCTGACCTCCTCTCTCTCCATCCCCCTTTCTGGCCCTGAAACCATCCAAGACTTGAAAGGCCATTGGCTGCCTTCACCTACCCACTGCACAAGAAGGGGGTTTAATTCAGGGAGTGGCTCCAGGCCCTGGCCTTCATTGGGAGGGACGGTTCAATGCAGGTAGCCTTCAGGGCTTCTGCAGCAATGGCGCCTCCTGCAGAACGATGGTGAAATTGACCAGTGGGGATGTAAGTTACATATCTGAGCTGCCTCCCTGGAATGGCTGTGGGCACTGCATGTACCCCTAGCGTGGCACCCAGGGGCCCTGTTCCCTTACCTGCTTCTGGGTGGCTGGGTGCAGGGAAATCCACCCTAACGGACACTGGAGACAATTTTGCTCAGCCCTGTTTCTGCATAATTTGCAGTATTTTGTCTCTGCCAGGCTATCTTCTCCCCCATGACCACCCTTGTCCTCTCCCAGCCGTACAGGCCATGCAGCTCCCTTCGCAGCACTGGCTGTGGTACCCTCCTGGAGCTGGGCCTCATTCTGTCTCATCTGCTACCATGTGTGCTGCAGTGGCAGGGCTGACTAAGGCAGTGGCATAGCCAGGTTCTAAAATCAGGGGGAGCCAACACATAAAAAAAGGTGCCACACGACATATTAAATTACACCTCTACCTCGATATAACACGACCCGATATAACACAAATTCGGATATAACGGGACAAAGCAGTGCTCCAGAGGGCTGTGCACGCACCTGGTGGGACAGCCCCTCATCTTTCCTGAGGCGGCTGCTCTGCAATCTGTGGCCCCTGGAAGCAGGCAGCACACAGGAACGGGGGGGGGCACAGTCCCCCACATAAGAGAGACAATCGGACAGAGGTGGGCAGGGTCTGTTGGGGGTTCGCATGGGGCAGAGGGGGTTGGGGGCTGCACTGGGAGGCTCTCCAATGCAGCACCTAGCCACGCTGACTCTATGCATCATGAGGCACTCGGAAAAAAGGAGGCAGCAAGAGAGAGAGAGGCCGACAAGGAGTGCCCTTCCCCTCCCAGCTGGGTCTGAGAGTCCCTGATCTCACAGATCTCAGCACTGCAGGCACCCAGCCCCCAAGTACTGGGCTGCAGTGCAAGTTAGAGGGGCTGATACAGAGAAGTCAGGACAAGTCAGAGCACTTCCCATGTCATGATGAAAACTCACTCCCGGAAAGCTGGATGAGGTAATATGGCGGGGGGCGGAGGGGAATATATATCAAGGTGGGTGAGGTAATATCTTTTATTGGACCAGCTTCTGTTGGTGAGAGAGACAAGCTTTTGAGCTTTCACAGAACTCTTCTTCAGGAAGAAGAAAACTCCATGAAAGCTCCAAAACTTCGCTCTCTCCCTATCTATCTCTCTCTCACCAACAAAAGTTGCTCCAATAAAAGATATTACCTGACCCACCTTGTGGCTCTAATTTCCTGGGAACAACAGGGTTACACCAACCCAGCATACAAAAATGCAAGATTCACATGAACAGCACAGAGTGACCACCATCACACCAGGACACTATTTTCACGATTCATCTTAGCATAATGTCATCATCACACCAAGCACATCTGCACAATGAGATAAATATAGCCACATGTGCATGCCAAACATTCACAGTACAAGCACACTGGGATCCACACAGCAGGATAGTAGTGTCAGTTTAGCTCTCAGGCTATGGCTACACTTAAACTTCAAAGCGCTGCCGCGGCAGCGCTTTGAAGCGCTAAGTGTAGTCAAAGCGCCAGCGCTGGGAGAAAACTCTCCCAGCGCTGTCCGTACTCCACCTCCCTGTGGGGAATAACGGACAGCGCTGGGAGCGCGGCTCCCAGCGCTGGGGCTTTGACTACACTGGCGCTTTGTAGCACCGCAATTTGCAGCGCTGCAGAGGGTGTGTTTTCACACCCTGCTGCAGCGCTGCAAATTTGTAAGTGTAGCCAAGCCCTCAGTCTGAGTCCATCCCCACTAAACTAAGTCCAAAGTTTCAGCTAAACACAGGGCACCTGCAAATAGCTGTACTAACAGCAGGATCTACACTGGCACAATAGGAGGAGTTGCATGTCAGGGCACTAATTCCCAATCCCAGTATAAGGCAGACAGCCATCCCAACAGCAGCCAGGTGCTGGCTCTCACAGCCACCTGGAGGGTTTCCAGTCCCCCGCCCCCAAGGCAGCCTCACCACAAGAAAGACCCCCTTTGAAATACACTTACCAGCTGCTGCTACTGGCTGCCTTTAGTTGGGTAAGAGGTTAGGAGCTGCTGCTGCAGAGCCAGAGAAAGCACACCTGCCACAGTGCCACAAGAAGCAGGTAGGAGAAGGAGCTGGGGTGTCTCAGCTGCTCAGCCCCTTGCTCCAGGAGCAGTTCCCCTCACTGATTGGCTGGTGGCCAAAAACCAGCTAATCAGCAAGCACTCGCACTCCCCTAGCTAGCTACCCTACTGCCCCTGTCCTGGCTGAACAGCTGATGGCTTGTGGACAGGTGCCCCTGCCCCCTAGAGGGGGCATGCCCTGACTGACCCCCTTCTTTCCCAAGGCCCCAGCCTCTCCTCCTCCCCAGGAGCCCAGCTTGCTGGAGCTCAGTTCTTTCCCTCTCCCCCCATTCCCTAGTTGATTAGCTGTTTGTCTCCCTCCTGCTGGGAGACAGCTAATCGGCAAGGCAGGGAGGGAGCAGGGTTTATGCAGCACACTAGGGGAAGCCAGCAAAGCCTGCCTGCAGGAGCCTAGCTTGCTGGAGTTCAGTTCTTCTCTTCCCCTCCCCTCCCCGCCCTGGGATCAGCTGTCTCCCTCCTGCTGGGAGACACAGCTGATGGGTGCAGGCGGGGTAGGCAGCAAGCTGGGGGAAGCCAGGCAGGCCAAGCTTCAGAGTGGAGCATGGGCCCTGCCCCTGGTGCCATGGTAACCTCGCCTCAGGCATAGTTTTTTTGAAAATGTGCTGAGGGGAAGCAGCTGCTTCCCCTGCACCCCACTAGCTACACTACTGGACTAAGGTCTAGTACTCCACGGCTCACCCCTTTCAGGCCCTGGATTAGCTGTTAGCACTGCAGAGCCAGAGTGCTAGCCCATTCCCTCTAATCCCTGGTGACAGGGCACAGTGTCCACTTCAGAAGCCGACTCCTTTAGCCCCCAAAGCCTTGGGGGAAGCCTGTGGTTCCGAGGGGTCCCATCCCTCATGCTCCTCAGGACCCTTCTGAGGGCCCTGCTCTGCAGCCCTTATGTTGGGCAGGGCCATGTGGCTCAGCGGGAGACTTCGCTTCGCAGTGCTCTCCACCATAAGGATTACGGACCTGGGGCGGTGCTACTTGGAAGGCGGATTCTCATTAGCAACGGAATGTCCTGGCACTGACCCTCTCCCACGACCCTACTTCCTTCCTGGTCCTTTACACTCACCCCTTCCACCTCCCGCTTAACCCTTTTTAAGGTACAATCCCCCAAAGAACACAAGGGGCAGATTTCTCTCTGAGCTGACTGGTGTCATCACATGGTCAGTGTCTCCCATGCCACCACCCCCTTCAGCCCTAACAACAAAGTCGCTTGCTTTAAGATTTCAAGGCAAAGTTTCTCTCCAGGGAGAGCTGGGTTGTGGGACCCAGGGGAGTAGGACAAATGGCCTTCATCGGTGGCCTCTTCAAAGGCAGTGGGCCAATGGCACTGGGACTGACCCAGAGCAGGGCTTGTTCCACCCCTCCCTGCCAGACCCCAAAGTTCCACCCGGCGATTCTTCTGGTGCCCAGCCCTGCAACTCTCAGCTGCATTGTCCCATGCCTCACCCTGTTCGTCCAGGGACGACTCCACCTTACGCTACAGCCCTGCTTTGCCCTGGGACAATGCCCAGCCTGGGGTGTTGTCTGTCTGCCTGATCCCCACCAGGCACAGGAAAGAACACTGCTTTACATTAAGGTTCTTTTGGTGATGGGCTAACCTTACCCCTGTCCTGCATTTTGAGTGTGAACAGCTGTAGATGGAAACTGAGACGGTAGAGATGGAGCAGGACTAACCATGTCCACTTAGTCTAGCCCTCACCCTGTGTCTGTCCTGTACAAGTGTTGCAAACAGCAAGTGCCTTTTCTTGCCCTGATATGATTTTGGAGATGTCAGCATTTTCTACGGCTTTCTCCCTGTATGGGTTGTGGGATCCAGTGGAGCGGTCTGTGTTCTGTGTACAGGACAAGATGTGTATATATTTTATATCTTGCTATATTACTGTAAACACAGTTATTTAATAAATAAAATGAATAAAAGCATTAAAATACATCAAAATACATCAAAATGAAACAGAGGATTGTTATGTACAAGGGGGTGGAGGAGGCTGCATGTGAGTATGTAAACGTGGGTGTCCGGGGCTCAACCCTCCCAGGGTAGGAGGGGAGCCACACCGGCCCGTTACACTGAGCAACAATACACAAGTCAATTAGGGCTCAGGCCTTCTGTTGCAAGGCTGAGCAACAATATGCAACAGTTTGGGGAAGCCCAGGCCCTCTGTTGCAGGGGCTGGGCCACAACACAAAGAGTTCAAGCAAGCCCAGGCCCTCTGGTGCAGGGGCGGGGCAGCGACACAAAGAGTTCAAGAAGGCCCAGGCCCTTTGCTGCAGGGGCTGAGCAACAGTACAAATAGTTCAGCAGGCCCAGGCCCTTTGGTGCAGGGACTGGGCAGCAAACAGTCTAGGAGGCTCAGGCCCTTTGGGGCAGGGGCTGAGCACTGGGGTGAGGGGGAAAACTGCCACCCGTCAGTGGGGTGGCAGGGGGAACACAGGCCCATCCACTCCATTGCGTCCCGGCCCGGGGCCCTAGGCAGCGGCTACCACGGCTGACGGTCAGTGGGGATCCTGACCGCAACACACTGACATGGGTATGGGTTGATCTGCAGCCTGACTACTAATTGTCGGGTGATACCACCCACTGTTAGTCGGGCTCGAGCGCTCGGGTAGGGCCGGACGTCTCCATGAATGCACTGCAGACGGATCGGCTTCAAACGGGGGTCAACCGGGGGTCCCAGAGCCTGGCGCACCAACGTCTGGCCACACCCAGAGTCAATCAAAGCCTGCGTGGCTTGGTCCCTAACCATCACTGGGACCGTGAGTTTGGGGACCTGTGGTAATCGGGTCCGGCCAGCTCCTGCGTAGACCTACCCAAAGCTACAGTCCATTTCGGGGCAGTCCCGTTGTAGGTGCCCCGCCTTCCCGCATCCAAAGCAGGGACCGAGCTCGGGACACCCGCTCCGAGGGAGGGCCACTCGGGTACTTCGGGGGGGCTCCGACGGGCCCTCGGGGCCCCCTGATTGAAGGCCGGGGTTGCCAGCCGGGAAGCCGCGTCTGAGCGCTGGGTCTGGGACCCCAGCCGGGATTCTGATCCGTGGCCTGGACCTCGCTGGCTGGGCAGGTTGGTCGCCTTCTTCTCATTATGGGGCATTCGGGCCCGGAGGTAGGTGGCCGGAAGGTGGGTCCTATGGAGGCTTCCGCAGCCAGGAAGCCTTCCATCAGCGAGACGGCGTCAGCCAGGGTCGCCGGCCGGTGTCGGAGTACCCAGGCCCTTCCCCGGGCCAACAGGGTATGGACAAATTATTCCAAGACAACCTGCTCAGTGACCTCCTCCGCCGTCCTGACCTCTGGTTGCAGCCACCAGCGGCAGGCCTACTTCAAGGTCTGGACCACCATCCGGGGACGGGCGCCCGCAGGGTAGGTCTGGCGCCAGAACCGCTGTCTAAAGGTCTCTGGGCTGACATCCAAAGTGTCCAGGACCGCAGCTTTTACTCGGTCATAGTCTCTGGCCTCTTCTGTCGCCAGTCCGCAGTAGGCCGCTTGGGCCGTCCCAGTCAAATACGGTGCCAAAAGAGTGCCCCATTGGTCTCGGGCCCACCCCGCGACAAGGGCCACATGCTCAAACATGACCAAGAAGGCCTCGGGGTCGTCGTCCGGGCCCATCTTGGTCAGGCGCAGGGGGGCAGCCGAACATGGGCCCCCCCCAGTGCCCTCCCCTGCTGGCCAGTCGGGCGGGCGGTGCGGGCCCATGAGGTGCTGCAGCTGGTTCCCCAGCTGCTGTACTAGCTGCTGCTGCTGCTCCAGCTGAGCTGCGTGCTGCTGCTGCTGTTGCTGGAGCTGGGCGGCATCTCCTTGCTGCTGTTGCTCCAGCTGGGCGGCATGCTGCTGCTGCTGCTGGGCTGCCTGCTGCCGCTCCTGGCTCTCCACCAGCAGCTGGAACAGCCGTTGCATATCCATGTTCCTGGCTAGGAAGGGGGTGAATCACCACCCACCTACTGGCCCCTTCTCACAGAGGCAAGGGTTCGACTCCCCACTTCTGGTACCAACTGTAAACGTGGGTGTCCGGGACTCAACCCTCCCAGGGGAGGAGGGGAGCCACACCGGCCCGTTACACTGAGCAACAATACACGAGTCAATTAGGGCTCAGGCCTTCTGTTGCAAGGCTTAGCAACAATATGCAACAGTTTGGGGACGCCCAGACCCTCTGTTGCAGGGGCTGGGCCACAACACAAAGAGTTCAAGCAAGCCCAGGACCTCTGGTGCAGGGGTGGGGCAGCGACACAAAGAGTTCAAGAAGGCCCAGGCCCTTTGCTGCAGGGGCTGAGCAACAGTACAAATAGTTCAGCAGGCCCAGGCCCTTTGGTGCAGGGACTGGGCAGCAAACAGTCTAGGAGGCTCAGGCCGAGTAGCAAACAGTCTAGGAGGCTCAGGCCCTTTGGTGCAGGGACTGGGCAGCAAACAGTCTAGGAGGCTCAGGCCCTTTGGGACAGGGGCTGAGCACTGGGGTGAGGGGGAAAACTGACATCCATCAGTGGGGTGGCAGGGGGGATGCAGGCCCATTCACTCCACTGCGTCCCGGCCCGGGGTCCTAGGCAGCGGCTACCACGGCTGACGGTCAGTGGGGATCCTGACCGCAACACACTGACATGGGTATGGGTTGATCTGCAGTCTGACTAGGGTCGGCTGCCCCCGGGCCACTTCCAATTTCTCCCTCTGGGCCTACCTGGTCCGCGGCGTCCACTCCCGGGAAGTCCCACAGCATGGGCTCCTCGCAGCCCGGGTGGGGGGTAGATCCGGCAGTTCCTCAGGGAAGTCCGGCCAGTGCTGCTCCGGGGGTTCCTCGGGGTAACAACAGCGGAGAGGGGAAGTCTCTGGTGGCTCCTCGTCGTAGGTGGCATGGGGAAGCTCTGGCGGGTCCTGCCGGTAGCGAGTGAGGGGAAGCTCCGGCCAGTCTGGGCAACTGCTCTGGGCCCCAGTGGCTTCCCAGTCACGAGCTCCCTCGGGCAGGTCTGCTCCCGGCGGTGGCTGGGCTCTGACTGAGCTCGGATGGCCGGCTTTTATACTTCTGGGTCGCCGCCTAACCCTCTGAGGGGCGGGCTCACTGTTCTGTAGCCCCGCTCCTTCCGGTGTCCGGGGCTCAACCCTCCCAGGGGAGGAGGGGAGCCACACTGGCCCATTACAGAGTAGTTAACCATTTGATAGCTTTCATCACCAAACAGTTTTTGGCAGGTTTCCACACCCCATCCCCATTTCTGGCGCCGTCAGCCCCTTTGACCATGCCCCTTGCTACGATACTTCCGGGGGTACCTTGGTTCAGGGGACAATTAGCTCAGTGTTAAAGGCCCTAGCCTGCAGTCAGGCCAAGTAACGGTAGAGAGTCTGTTTGCCCGGGGCCCTCAATCAGGGCAGGGCATCAATCAAGAAAGGGCTCTGGCCTACAGTCAGGCAGGCAGAGCAGCAGGAGGTTCACTTGCCTGGCCCTTGATCAGGGTAGGGCAGCAGTCAAGTAGGGGGGCTCTGGCCTACAGTCCAGCAGAGCTGTCACAGTCTAGGAGAGGTTAGCTCTCTGGTGGGAGAGTCAGCACAACCGTCTGGCATCCGGATTCAGGCGGGTGCCAGACCAATTCAGGCCTCCTGACAACCAGGTGGGGATGCTGCCACTCCTGACGTTGGGGTGGTAGGGGTAGAGGAACCCAGGCCCTCTCGTTCCACTGCGTCCCAGCTCAGGGCCCTAACAGCGGTGGAGTGGTCCGCCACTGGGTCAGCAGGGAAAGTCCAACCATAACACGCTGGCTGGCTTGTAGTCAATAATACATCTGAACCCAGTTCAGCTTCCCTGGGCTCCTTCCTACACGCCAATTCCAGGTGTGCATGGGTTGTTGTTCGCTTTGGACCATGAAAAAGTTCAAGGAGCTGAGATTAGAGAAAAATCACATCAAATGTAAAAGGGCGTAAAGCCAATAGGGTTATCTATCTATCTATCTATCTATCTATCTATCTATCTATCTATCTCCATACACCACATCTATCTATCTAGCTATCCCGAGAGGCGGAGATAACCATGCTGGCGGCTGTGAGCCTCTTTTCCCAGAGGCAGCCACAAGGGTAAGTTCTCTCTCCCCCGTGTCCCCTCCCTGCAGCTTTCTATACTGTCCTTCTCTCACTAACCAAAAACGATCTCTTGCTGTTTTCTATACTCTCCCTCTCTCAAGCCTGGTCTACACTAGTCATTTATTTCGGAATTAGCCGAGTTAATTTGGAGGGAAAAAAATCATTCCTTCCACATGACCAAACTGGTTTCTTCGATTTAAAGGGCTCTTTAATCCAATTTCTGTACTCCACCTCGGCAAGTAGAGTAGCGCTTAAATCGAGATCGCAATCCCGGATTAAAAGTAGTGTGGATGAAATTCGAAGTTATTGGCTTCCGGGAAGTATCCCAGAATGTTTCCTTGTGACTGCTGTGGACAACACTCTCAACTCTGATGCACTAGCCAGGTGGGCAGGAAAAGCCCCAGGAACTTTTGAATTTCATTTCCTGTTTGGTCACCAGCAGCACAGGTGACCAGCAGCACAGTCCACTATCATAGGCAATCATGCAGAGAGCACCATCACAAGAGACCACGCAGTCCCGGATTCGCAGATGAGCTCCAGAATGGTCCGAATGGGAGGTACTGGATTTCATTGAATGTTGGGGAGAAAAATCTGTTATGGCAGAACTACGTTAAAAAGAAAAGAACGCAAATATGTACGCTAAAGTCTCCAGGACCATGACGGAAAGAGGCTACTCCAGGGACACAGAGCAGTGTTGTACAAAAATCAGGGAGCTCAGGCAAGCGTACCAAAATGCCAGGGAGGCAAATGGGCGCTGTGGGTCACAACCGCATACATGCCGCTTCTACCGTGAGCTGCATGCAGTTATGGGGGTGACGACACCATTACCCCACCACTGTCCGTGGATATCTCCAAGGAGGAAGTTGAACGGAGCGAGGAGGATGAGTTATTGGAGGACGAAGAGGAGGAGGAGGAGGACAGTGCACAGGCGGCAAATGGGGAATCCATTTTCATCCCTAGCCAGGAACTATTCTTAATGCAGGAGCCAATAGCCCCCACCCCCACTCCCATGATCCTGGAGAAGGTACTTCTGGCGAGTGAGCCTGATCGGAGGCATGCGGTGGCGGGGTGGGAGGTGGGGAAAACACAGCCACGTTGGGCTGTTTGCGTTTAGTTTAAAGGGCTCATCCCTGCTCAGAGCCTCATCGGAGCCACACAGTGGGTGCGAGTCTGTGTGTGTGTGTTGTGTGAAGCAATCATCCCAGAGAGCCTGCAGGACCTCCTTTTATACTGCAAACCTACCAGGCATTGCTTGCTATGAGAAAGGGGGACCAGCAGTTTGAAAGTATTGAAATGAATGCGGAAGAAACAGAACCCCGCATGCCCCTAGGGCTTACCATGGCTGGCTGCAAGCTGAATTCTGTTGCCCGGCTGTGTGTGATGTGCTGTGTACTATGAATTGCCTGTTTCACTGAGAAACAGTGTGTCCTTTGTTCTCAGAAATGTATCTTTTAAAATACTACTCTTCCTTTTTCTCCTCCTGCAGGTGCAAATGTTTCAACGCAGCCCCAATCTACTCCATCCAAGAGGCTGGTCCAGATTAGAAGGCAGAAAAAAGGAACTTGGGACGACATATTCGCCGAGCTCATGCAGTCCTCCAGCACTGATAGGGCCCCGCTGAATGCGTGGTGGTAAACAATAGCGCAGTCACGTAATGCATTACAGGAACACGAAGAGAGGAGGGACGCGCGCGATGAGAGCAGGCAGGACACTATGGTCGAGCTCATGGGGGAGCAAACTGACATGCTGCCCTGTATGGTGGATCTAATGCAGGAAAGGCAGAAAGATCACAGATTGCCGCTGCTGCCCCTGTATAACTGCCCTCCCTCCTCCCCAAGTTCCATAGCCTCCTCACCCAGACGCCCAAGAACACGACGGGGGAGGCTAAGGGGACTCCACACTCAACCCCAGAGGCTCACCCAAGCAGCAGAAAGTTGGCATATGTGAACTTTTGATTTGGTTTCTGGACTTCTCCTTCCCTTCTTCTCCACCCCCATAACACAACCCCTCCTCCCCCCATTTACCTTCTGATTTCTCTCCATGTGTTGTGCAATGAATACTAAAGAATGGTTTTTAAACAATTGTGACTTTATTTCCTTTCATATATATAGGGGGCGGGTAACTTCAAGATAAACAAACACAAGTGTCACACTGTACCCTGGCCAATCATGAAACTGTCTTTCAAAGCTTCTCTGATGCACAGCACACCCTGCTGTGCTCTTCTAATCGCCTTGTTCTCTGGCTGTGCGAAATTGGCCACCAGGCAAGTTGCCTCAACCTCCCATTCCGCCATAAACGTCTCCCCCTTACTCTTACAGATATTGTGGAGCACACAACAAGCAGCAATTACAATTGGAGTATTGGTTGTGCTGAGATCTAACCAAGTCAGTAAACTGCGCCAGCGCTCTTTCAAACGTCCAAAAGCACATTCGACCACCATCCTGCATTTGCTTAGCCTATAGTTGAACTGCTCCTTACTACTGTCCAGGGTACCTGTGTAGGATTTCATGAGCCATGGCATTAAGGGGTAGGCTGGGTCCCCCAGGATAACTATAGGCATTTCCACATCCCCAACAGTAATTTTCTCGTCTGGGAAGTAAGTCCCTTCCTGCAGCTGTTCCAACAGACCAGAATTCCTGAAGATGCGAGTGTCATGCACTTTCCCGGCCATCCCACCTTGATGTCAGTGAAATGTCCTTTGTGATCCACCAGTGCTTGCAGCACCATGGAAACGTACCCCTTACAGTTTACATATTGGCCACCCCGGTGTGCCGGGGCCAAGATAGGGATATGCGTTCTGTCTATCGCCCCACTGCAGTTAGGGAACCCCAGCGCATTAAAACCATCCACAATGGTCTGCACATTTTCCAAAGTCACTAGCCTTGATAGCAGCTGGTCAATGATTGCATTGGCTACTTGCAGCACAGCAGCCCCTATGGTAGATTTGCCCACTCCAAACTGATTCCTGACTGACTGGTAGCTGTTGGGCATTGCAAGCTTCCACAGTGCTATGGCCACGCACTTCTCAACTGTGAGGGCTGCTCTCATTTTGCTGTCTTTGTGCTTCAGGGCAGGGAACAGCAAGTAACAAAGTTCCCTGAAAGTGGCCCTACGCATACGAAAGTTTCGCAGCCACTGGGAATCATCCCAGATCTGCAAAACTATGTGGTCCCACCAGTCTGTGCTTGTTTCCTGGGCCCAAAATTGGCGTTCCACGGCATGAACCTGGCCCAACACCACCATGATCTCCCAATCGCTGCATGCTGTGCTTCTAGGAACAGAGGTGTCCATGTCCTCATCAGTACAGTAATCGCTCTGTCGTCGCTTCCTCGCCCATTTTTGCAGAAACTTCACATACTGCTGGATAATGCGTGAGGTATTTACAATGGTCAAGACAGCAGCAGAGATCTGAGTGGGCTACATACTTGCCGCGCTATGGTGCCTGCATGGGTAATCCTGGAAAAATGGCATGAAACGTAGGAGAGCTGTTCGGTTCAAGATGGCTGATAAAAGGCGGGAAATGGTTTCCTTCTGTAGTTTTCAGTGGAGCCCAGCACCGACAACATGGAGAAATTTGCTACTGATGCAAGAATGGGAGAGCAGAGTTTGCAGCGGAAGCTGTGCTGCTCGGTTGACGATGGCTGAACAACGGCGGGAAATGGTAAGGATCTTTCTCTCTTTTGCACAGCTCTGTTTTCTGCTTATTAACAAAAAGGGATCTTTCTCTCTCTTGCTGTTTTCTGTACTTTACACAGCCCTATGTCACTGACACAGAATCTCTCGCTAATTATTCTGCCAGGTGAGTTCTTTCACCCGACCTTCTCAACCTTCCTTTATATTTCCTATTCTATTTAATTAGCCTTTGGTTTTTTAAATTGAGTTCAATTTTTTTTACTCTTATAATTTTTTAGTCCCAACAAAAATAACCTTTTACCACGTTCTTACAAACTCCTCTCTCTTGTTGCTTTCTCTAGTTTCCCCTCTTTCTTCTATTTAAGATAACCTTTCTTTCCTTTTTTCCTCTAAGCCTAAGCAATCTTTCTTTTTTTAAAACTCCTTTTCTTTAAGGCCTCTGTAGCGAGATGGCATAGTCTCCTGTCCTGACAGACAGGGAGGGATCCGTGAACGCCCCCCTGGTGGGTAGAACGGGGACTTGCATGGCCTCCCCGCTGGAAGCAGAGGGGTGGGACAGGAAGCGGAACTATAAAAGGCTGGTCCTCCAGCTCAGTCGGGGGAGGGCTGCCTGAGGAGCAGGACGTCTCTTCCCCGTTGCGTGAGCCCAGACCTAACGGAGACCGCTCTCCTGACAGAGACCCAGAGGTGCTGACAAAGCTGCCAGACGCCAGGATCTCCGAGGAGCTGGGGGGGCTGCCACTAGCTGTCTATCCCAGCGAAGTGAACACCCCTGGAACCCATTTACACACGGAATGGGTGTGTCGGATGGAGCCAAGGGAAGCAGAATTAGGTTTGGCTGTGTTATTGACTACAAGCCAGCCAGCGTGTTGCGGCTGGACTTTCCCCGCTGACCCAGTGGCGGACAACTCCACTGCTGTTAGGGTCCTGGGCTGGGATGAAGTGGAATGGGAGGACCTGAGTTCCTCTGCCCCTACCACCTCAACGTCAGGAGTGGCAGCCTCCCCCCTGGTTGTCAGGAGGCCTGAATTGGTCTGGCACCCACCTGAATCCAGATGCCAGATGGTTGTCCTGACATTCCCACCAGAGAGCTAACCTCCCCTAGACTGCGACAGCTTTGCCGGACTGTAGGCCAGAGCCCCCCTACTTGACTGCTGCGCTACCCTGATCAAGGGCCAGGCAAATGGACCTCCTGCTGCTCTGCCTGCCTGACTGTAGGCCAGATCCCCTTCTCGATTGACGCCCTGCCCTGATTGAGGGCCCCGGGCAAACAGACTCTCTACCGTTACTTGGCCTGACTGCAGGCTAGAGCCATTAACACTGAGCTAATTTTCCCCTGAACCACCGTACCCGGAAGTATCATAGCAAGGGGTGTGGTCTCCCACCCAGATGGACGGACGGTGGGGCCTGGGGGGGGGGACTGCAAACCCTTTACAGCCTGTCTTTCTACTCATTCGTACTTCTTCTCTAAATATGTCAAAACACAAGCACACAACCTTCCCCCGGCCAAACACAGAAAAATAATACAAAATAAATTTTCAAAATGGCCGACGGCATCAAAAACGTACACGACTGGAAATGGGGATGGAGGGCAGGACGTAAATGCAACACGGTGCATGGAAACCTGTCAAAAAGTACATGATGATGAAAGCTATCGAGCAGTTAACTACTCACATGGCTGGGCAGGGCAGGCGGCCAGTTGGGAAGAAGCCATGTGTTCCACCTTGCTCCAGGTGGGCTCTGATTCACCAAGCCCCCAGAGAAGGGAGGCTAGCTTTTCCCAGAGCTAGGGCAGCTGGGCAGCTTCAATGAGCTGGCTCTCCGCAGTGCACATTGTTCTTATCCTATGGACCAATGTCCATAGGCTGCAGCAGGCTGGAGGCTGGTTCTTGAAGGCCTCCAGGATGAAGATGGTCTGAGAAGCCAGGCATCGGACTGAGGACTTGCTGTCCTGCTGCAAGCCTTTGAGGTCTAAGATTGAAAGGAAGGAAATGGAGGTCAGAGCCATGGCACTCTGGAGAGCCCCGGCAGGCCAAGCCAGCTCTGTACCTCTCGGCCCACGACAAGGAGGCAGCAGGCCAGGTGGCAGGAGGCAGGGGACTAGCGGGAACAGCCAGCAACCCTCACTAAACATCCCCGCCACCCTCCACAGCTGGGGGAGCCTCCAGACACAGGCAAGAAGTCCCAATGAACCCCATTCACTCACTATTTCTAGGACTGCCTCCTCCCTGCAGTATCTGAGAGCCTCATCCCTGCCTGTATTTACCCTCCCCCTTCCCCCCCAATGCACAGATGGGCACTTAGGCCTAGAGAGGGGGAGAGTCACAAAAGGGGCTTGGGCATTGTTAGGCGCCGCCTAACTTCAGGTGCTCTGCTGCCCTCCAGGAAATGCCGAGGAGGGAGCTCAGCCATTCTCTAGCTCCGGTTGGGAGGCCCAGCTATGAATCTGCTCTGGGAGTGAGGAGTCTGAGCTATGTCACCCACCCTTCCCTTTTCCCGAACAAATGTGGTGGAGATGCTGCTCTGCCCTGTGCTGCCCAGGAGTCCGGACACGCAGCAGGGAGGTAGGTGACCGGACGTCACTTCAGCCTCATTTGGAGCAGTGGCTTGACCCCAGGTGTCCCACGTGGAGGTGACTGCTCCAAACACTGGGCTAGTGAGTGCAAGGGGGGAGGCAGCACCCCACTTTGGCTGTGTTTGTGGGGGGCAATCATCTGCGAAGGCCAGCCAGCTAAGGCCCAGTTTGGGGATCTACCAGGCCGCAGCTCTGAGGTCAGGGCTAAGTGCCTGGGCACATGCCAACCAGCAGACACGACAGGGTGAGGGGCCAGCTGATCAGGGGGTTGGGGATTTACATTTTGCATCCCCTTGTGGCTCTCGCCTGTGACCACGTTGCTGGCATCAGAGACTGAACCCACCCTGCAGCCCTGGGCCATTCATCCCCCTAGTGCTCAGTACTCAAAGCGGGACCACTCACTGTCGCAGATGGCGTCCAGCTTGTCCTGGCTCCCCTGGTCCAGCTGCCGGGAAGTGAGCCCTACACACACAAACAGCTCATCACATCCCCGCATCCCCAGCAAGGGTGTTAAAGAGCCTGTCACCCTCCAAGCACCGCGGCTTTCCCCCGCCCCTCACTGGCCAGGACACGCTCCTGAATCCCCAGGGGAAAGGGCGAGTCCCCAGAGATGGCTACAGGGCTGGTTGCCAAAGGAGAGCACAGCGCCTTGAAGGTCCACTACCAAGAGCCCATGGTGGGGTGGGGGCGGAGAATGGGGACTGCATGAGGAGCAGTGGGCTTAGAGGGGTCCCATCAGCCGATCAGGGCAGTTTGGGGTGAGCTTGCTCCTGTGGGTTTCTGACACCCCTTCGCCTTCATTAGGGAATCAGGAGCCCAGGGATCACTTCTCGCTGCTGGCAGGGACTGAGGAGAGCCTGGGACCAGATCCAACCCCTCTGCTAAAGGGACCCCTCTGCTCTGTGGTTACCTAGGAACCTGATGGCTGCTTCCCTAACTGGAGTCTGTGGGTTCTGCAGGAAGGCCATGGTCTGGCCCAGGAAGTCATCAGCTCTCTCCTTGTAGTGGATCACCTAGGAGCCAGAACAAAGGAGCACAAGATTATTAAAGGCCTTTCCATCCCACAGGCCAGCTTCCAGGTGTGTGGAGCGCACGTCCTGTTTTTTCCCCTCCTTCCTGTGCTGGGAGGATCACGCAGAGGGACCACACCCAGGGCCAGGTGTGGTCCCGGGGCTGGGGCTCAGTGTGGGCACAGAGCCAGGCAATTGGGGGTGCCCTATCCACTGATTCCTCCACTTCTGCCAGCGAGGGCTGTGCAGTGAATGGCCAGAGGGCTCCCTCACCAGGCAGTCACAGCTTCGCCAGGTTTCCTTGTGCTGGATGAGGCCACTGAGCTGGTGCCACTTCAGGAATTGGGCGGCACTGCTGAGGGTGTCCCAACACACCTGCAAAACAAGAGGGGCCGGGGCAAGCCGGACACAGTTACGGGAGCTGGAAGCCACTAGCCTAGTTACCCGGAGGCCAGGGAGGCCGTGCGTGCTGAACGCTTCCCTGCCCTGGCTGCTCGCGGAAGGGCGGCAGTGTGGCTAAGGCAATGGCTGGAGGCCTGACTCAATTCCCAGCTCTCTGTGCAGGAACTCAGGCAAGTTGCTTAGGCCCAGGGCTGCAAAGGGATTTAGGTGCCTAATGCCCATGGGGGTTCAATATTTTTGAGGCTGCGCCTCAGTTCCCCACCTCATGGGGTGAATTCATTAGTGCTGGTGGCATTTGTGTCCCAAGTGATGGGGGCCATGAGCACTAGCATGTGCAGAGGCATGGGGGGGAGGGGCTTGGGCATGTCATGGCTAGTACGGGCTGTCCGGGCTGCTTGGCTAAGGGCACATTGGGTCCTGTGCACCATCTGGATCCTGAGTAGCCCTGCTCCTGGTAGGGATATAGCCAGGGTTGTGCTCTTCCCACCAGCACAGCCAGGGGAGTGTGCGGAAGCCAGTGGCTGTAGGAGTGGTGAGGCGACCACTCGCCCAACCTAATCTCTCAGCCTGGCTGCAGGGGGGTGTTGAGCTCAGAGGATGCAGAGAAGACTCAGGAGTTGGGTGGGGTGCCATGGTCATGGCACTACTGGATTCAACATTCAAGTGATTTTGAGTGCCTGATTGTCACAGCAGTGAGCACCTGCCCTCTACCGGCCAGACCCTTTAAAGGGGGGTGTCACATGTTGCCCCCCCCCAAACAAATGGTCGCTCTGTAACTATCTCAGCCGCAGACTCCAATTTGTGGCCTCACCTGGGACACGTTGGGACGCTCATCATGCACAAGGAGGAGCAGTGGGACCAGGCTCTGGAGCACATGCTCCTTCATCTGCCTCCGGTTGGGCCCCCTTACAAGCTCCAGCAGGTCTTTAAAAAGGGTGATGGAGAGCACCCGGAGCTTGCTGGTCACCTGCAAGAGATGATATAGGGAGGGGAGGAGACACTGTGACAGTCATTCTCATCCAGCGGGGCAAGCACACACTGTGCCAGAGATGTCTGCCCTGCAGCGGGTATTGGTAACTCACCCCCAGCCATACAGCCACAGCTGGGGCCAGAGTCTCATGGGCACAGCGCCACTGAAGGCAATAGAGATGCAGATTTCCACCAGCTGAGGGGTTGGCCTGGTAACTTCTTGGCCAGGGAGAGCAGTAAGCTGGGGTGAGACTGCCCCTGGGCTCTCACAGCCAGCTCTGGGTGCACTGACATCAGCACCTGCCTGTATCAGCCAAGGGGAAACATTCAGGGTGGAGCAGTGCCAGGACAGGGGCGGCAGAGAGGGAGCGATGAGGAAACATTCAAAGAGCGCAGTGGGGGGTGTAGTTTGTCCACCCGCTTTGCAGGCCCAGCTCACACTGGTGTTGACCCACAGCAGCCCTCTAGCTGGGCCAAGGGGGCCAGGCATAGGGGGCAAATTCCTACATTGGTGTTTGTTTGGGCCATGCTCAGGGACCTGGGGTGAATTTAACCAGGGCCAAGGGGTGGTAAATGTGCAGGAGCTCCCAGATAGGGGGCCTTGGAAGCCATGACTGGAAGCCACCCAGCCTCCAGGGGTTTGGGGTGGGGTGAGGGGTCAGCTCAAATGGTCAGCTGGGCAGCTAAGCCCAGATGGTCAGATGGTCAGCTGAGCTGGTCAGCTGGGCAGGCTCTGTACAAAACACGTGGGAGGGGTATGGGGGCATCAGGGCTTCACTGCAGTGGGCACAGGCAGATGTTGGACTGGCACCTCTCTGGTCTTCCCTCCAGTTGTTGAGGCCTGTTTGCCTTTCCCTGGTGATGGGTGTAGTAAGTGCAGGCCATGATAAAGGCCCAGTATGAGGCCTGAGGCCTGAACTAAAGTAATGAACAAGACTTTGCTAACATAAAGCAAAGGTAAGCTGTGAGCCAGAGGCAGACCCTGCTCACAGAAGCTGGCAAGGAAAGGGCTGATACGTACCTAAAAGGTACTGAACATTCACAAACTTGCACATTCCACACAGATAATAAAGAACAGGCTGGCCCATCCCAATGACAGGGGCAAAAGGGTAAAATGATGGATAGAGTTGTTTTGATCGAACCAACATGTACAAGGTAGAAGGCGGCACCTAACTACGTAGAAAGGTTGTACCGTGCTACGTGGAGGGGTTGTACCTCATACGTCAGGTGTGATGTGTAACTTGTTTGTGTCTGTGTATAAGAATGCATCCCTGGGGCGGTGCCTTTGTCCGGCCGAGGGGGCAGTGGAAAGTCCCGCCACTGAGCCGGGTCCATTGCCAAGAGGCACTTTCTCTTAGTATGCCCTGAATTAGGCTAAGAAACCTACAGGGAACTGCAATTGTGTCCGAGGTCGCAATAAACCTAGCCGACGTGGCTTTGCATCTTACTGGACTCTGTGGTTATTGGGGGTTGTCGTCGGGTCTGCTGTGTCAGCTATCTGCAGAGCTGGGGTAGCACACAGAGGGAACACATGCACGCAGCCGAGTGATATCAACAAGGAGAAAGCAGAGCACCACACCGGTAGCACTCTGACAACACACTTCTGACAACAATGGGCGTTGTGTTCATTAACACTATTTGGATATAACCCCTGCCCCATAAAGAACCTGTTCTGTTCCCCCCGGGCCTGAGAGGGGTTTGGTTTAAAGGGTTCACCCCAGGGTGAGATCCTGCATCCTTGGTCCAGGCTGCCCTGTCCCTTTGGCCAGCTGGGGATCCAGGAGACCCTGGGAACAGCTTTAGCCAGGCCTGTGCCACTAGTAAATAAAGAGCGGCAGGGTCCCAGCAGAATTCGGGAGGGCTGAGAGTAGGATTTACCATTATGAGAGCTGGGGAGTCCCTCCAGGAGCCCCCACTGGGGCATTACCCCTGGAAGGCAGTAATGGATGGGCCCCTTTCTCCTGCCCGCTTGCTGGATCTCGCCACCCAGTGTGGGACTGAACATCAGTCTGGTGAATGCGCCCGTGGGGGCTAGTTTGTGGGTACAAAAGATCTGAGGAGAACTTTCCCCTCCTTTGACGCTGCCCTGCCATGAGAACGAAGGGGAGAGGAAAGGGCGGTAGCTGCAGAACCTACAGACAGAGCCATTTCCTTATGGAGCTGACAGGCCAGCTGTAGGATTCCTGGCCAGGGAAAGGAGGGGCAGATTTTCACCAAGGTACCATCACTTGTCACCCTGGAAGCCAGCAAGAGCATTGCAGCACCCTGTGCTGCAGAGGCCCCCTCGCTGCATGCAGGCTCAGGAATGCACGTCCTTCCCCAAGGGGAGCCTCGTCCCCAGGCTGCCCTCATCCTTGTCAGTAGGCCTGCGGGACACCAGGGTTCCCATCCTTTCTGCCATGTGCTCTCATGGAGAGTGAGAGGAAGGCGGGAATGGGCTCATGATTTATGACAATCCGTTTTCTGGCTAGGACCATAGCACAGGCCCTGCTAGCCCACCCCCTAGCCCCCACTCACATGTCCGCAGTTTGATGGGATCTCCTGTGAGCTGCCAGGCCTTACATCATGAAACAACGGCAGGAGTTGCGCAGCCACTTGCACAGCCGCGCGGCTGGCGCTCTGCCTGTCCATGCCGGCGAGGAGGTGTTTCAGCACGGCGATGGCCTTGCGGATGAGGTCTCTGTCTACCTCCTGGAGTCGCTCCAGGACATCTGGCAGCAGATGCTGGAGTTTCCCCACCTGTGTGAAACAAGGAGCTGCTTTACGAAACACCCTCCAGTGACCCAACAAGCCATTTCCAAAACAATGTCTGCCTCCCCTGCAGACAGAGGCACGGGAGCTAGGGGTGCTGCAGCACTCCCAGGTTTTACGCAGGGCTCTGCTCCTGGCCCCACACACAGGGTCCCAGCTGCCGGCCCTGTGCCAACCCCCAGCTATGGCCCCAGCCTTGGTCCCCTTGCCCCATCCACCCCCCGCCCCCGCCCCCACCTCCTGGAGCCATGGCCCTGCTCCTGACCAAAGCTCTAGTGGTGGAGGGGTGTGTGGACAGGGGTAAGGGGGTGTGTGTGCAGCACCTCCACTATAAAAAGTCTTCCAGCGCCCCTGCCTCCAGAGACATATTACAGCCTCAAAGCCTTTGCACAGCCAGCTAAGATCACGGGCAGTGGGTCCGGCAACCTGCAACATAAGCAGCTGCTTCCTTGTACTCCAGATCTCAGGGGATGGTTTTTATTAGCAGATATCATCCGTGGAAAGTTCTCTACACAACACGTTGACCCCAAATAAATCAAGTGTATTATTGTTCGAATAGCACCTCGAGGGCCTGTCTGCAATGAGGGCTTGTGCTGGGGCTGTCCAGGCACAGGAAGAGACGGTCCCTGCCCTGGAGCTTACAGGCTAGACACACGAAGGCAGGATTTCTATCCCCATTGTACAGACATGGAACTCGGGCACAGAGAGGTTACGTGACTCGCCCACAGTCACTTAGGGAGTCTGGCAGAGCCAGGAACCGAACCTGGGTTCTCCTGAATCCTGGTCCTTACAGCCCAGCCTAGGGGAGGGAGTCGATTTTGAACACTAGTTCTAGGGTTAGGCTGTTACTAAAAGCCAGATTCAGTCATTTCTTTGTTTGGTTTTCAACCTTTCAAAGACAGCCCCACAAAATCTCAACCGGCATCAGGGAAAAAATAGGTCATATACAGGCTAACCGGTTCCGGAAAGGAAAATGAACCACGAGCAAGTGAAAACCAGGCTGAAGTGCATGGAATGATGGGAATGGTGTATAACAAAGAGAATTACAGTCACGCCCTCTCCATGTCTGATCTAGTCATAGTCCGGGTTTAACAAACCGGACTGACCCCCAATTCTCAGGCGAAGTAAATTATCATTAACGAGAGTTGCCTTCAGATTGTCTCCTCTTTACCAGGCTGTCAGATCTGTGTATTTAAGCCCCAAGGGCTTTCTCTGCCTTCACTATATTGTGGGTATCAAACTTGTTATGAGATCTTAGCAGCAAAAGGCCCTTCCAGAGCTCTTCAGAGGAGCGAGTGCTGCGGGACAGAGCCGTGACGTCAACAGTTAAAACCTATGAGGCTTTAAAAGGGGATTTGTAGGAAAAAATGGTTCCTAATTGTAGTGAAATGGCTCTATCCAAGCGTCCCTGATCACTGGGGTCGCCAGCAATCCCTGGGGGTCTAGAGTCTGCAGCTCTGCTGCTACTCTAGTGCTAGGGTTCTTTGGATCACAGAGACCCCAGACACAATCAGGCCCAGCTGTGCCAGATGCTCCACACACCTAGAGACGCACCCTGCAGGAGCCAGGCCCTGCCCTGCAGAACAGCAGACAAAGGCCAGGCAGGGGCTTGCCCAAGGGCACCCCGCAGGTCAGTGGCAGAGCCAGGAATAGAAGCCAGGGCTCCTGACTCCAGGCCAGGGCCATACCCCCTGGGAAGGTTTCAATGACCCCAGCCCTGCAGCAGCTCCCTGCGGTTCTGGGTTTATCCCCCAGCCCTCCTCCCCTCTCACCTTCTCTGGGCGAAGGGCCAGATTGAGGAGGCCTTTGAGCGCCAACCAGCGCACCACGGTCTTGGGGTCGCTCAGCAGCCTGCTCATCTCCTCCACGATGGCGTCTTCCAGCTCGCTGCCAAGGTCAGGGCACTTGAGGAGCTAACACACCAACAGCAAATCAAGCTAGAGAACGGGGCTGGCCTCTCGCGACTCATCTCTGCCACGGGGCCCTTAGCTCCACTGGCCAAGGCCCGGCATGGGCTGCATGCAGGGCATCGCGATTGGTCACCGTGTGGGCCCCACTGAAACGTTCTAGCGCGACGGCCCCTCGAGACTCCAGCTGAGATCAAGGCCTGCCCTGCTCCCTCACTAAGGCTCAGCTGCACATGGAGCAGTGGTGTGTGTGTGGGGGGGGTCCTGCAGCCTTGTGCTCCAAAGGGTCGCCCGGTCTGCGGGGGGCAGGTGAACTGGCCATGAATGGGCAGGTGGCTGCCCGGCCTGCACATGGCACACGGATGTCAGAGGGGGCTCGAGGGCCGAGGTCACACAAGGGACCATTCTATGGAACTGAGCCTTGGGGAACAAGAGACACCTGACCCTGGGCCTTGCTCCAGCCCCGTGACACCAGCTGGGACAGGTAACAATGCCCAGACTGAGTGACTCCACCCCTAGGGTTGTAGGAGCTTTCCCTGCCCCTGCTCACCCACCCACCCCCAGGGCCTTCAGGGCCACCCCTCTCCTGGCCATAGGCATGAGCGGCAAGTTCCATTGGCCCATGGTGCCTGGGCACCATGGGCCTCAGCCCCACCTTTCCCCCCACGTCTCCCAGGCCATTTAAAACAGCCTGGGGCCCCCACCACCACTGGCAGCGCAGCAGAGCTGAGCGGCCTCCTGCCTGCTTGCTCCCATGGCTGCCAGACCCTCCCTGTGGCCCCTGGGTGGGGTGGGCGCGCCCCTGCAGCCAGTAGGAAGCTGCGGAGGCAGTGCCTCGGGGGAGCAGCACATGGAGGGCCCCCGGCCCACCCTGCCTAGGAGCCCCAGATAAGCGCTGCACCCTCCCAACTCCTCCCAGAGCCTGCCCCCCACCCCTTTCCCGCACCCCACTCTGGCCCCCAAACTCCTTCCCAGAGCCTGCACCCCCTCCCTCCACACCCCCTCTTGTCCCCAAACTCCCTCCCAGAGCCTGCATCCCCACCCTCTCCTGCACTCCCACCCTCTGACCCATCCCAGAGCCTGCACCCCAGGCCCCCTCCCCCACCCAAACTCCCTCCCAGAGACTTAGGCAGGTGGGGGGCAGAGTTTAGGGGGGCAGAGTTTGGAGGGGAAGGTTCTGCTGAGCACCACCAAAATTTCTACAAATCTGCCGTCCCTGGCCATAGGTCAGCCCCATGCCCCAGTCACCGCTGGGCTGGGGCGCTTCTCACGACCCTCACCCGCTGGTGAGGCTCACCTGAATGAAGAGCGCCACGGCCGGGACGTACCGCCTATCGTCCCGATCGTTGAGGATGGCCATGAGATGGTGGAAAATCCAGTTTCGCTCCTCGACATTGAGCGAAACCATGGCCCTGGCATAGGAAACACAAACACCACATCATCAAGGTGGGCAAGGACTGCTCCTCCATTTACGAATCTAACCAGACCAGTGCCACAGGACAGGGCATCCCGGGCGACTAGTCACGCGCAGCTGGCACGGACTAGTTCCTGCTGCCTTAAAATGCCCAGCGGCTTATGTGCTAGAGACCCAAACCCTTAATCACTCGACAGGGAGCCCTTCCATGAGGCCAGCTCTGAGCACGTAGAGCTGGGGCTGCAAGAGAACTGCAGACAAAGAAGGGTGTTGGTGGGGTCGGTGGTCTTCCTCATGTGCCCAGATATTGGGTGATGAGAGACAGAAGGGTGGGTGAGAGAATATCTTAGATTCACCCAAGACAAGCGCTGGAGCTTTCTGTGTTAGCTTCTCTCTCACCCACAGTCACTGGGCCAACCAAAGACATTCCCTCCCCCACCTTGTCTCTCTCATGTGCTGGGCCTGACAGGGCTACACCAACGCTGCGGAAAGATATGGCGGAGGCTGTCTTTGCCCAGCCATGCCTGCCAGAGCCACGCAGGAAGCGGTTACGCCAGGCAGCGCAGGGTGGAGAAGTAGCCGACTGACCCCTTGGCCAACAGCACAGAGGCTGCGGCCTGTTCCATGCAGGCGATTGGGAGCCGCGTCTCACCCAGCAGGGAAGGCAATGTGGCCATGTCCTGGGCCAGGGAGGGGAGCTGCTGCTGTGATCGGTTCTGGGCAGCACTCACCGGGCAAGCAGGCAGACACCTTTGTGGTGCGTGTCAGAGCTCATGAGCAGGTCCCAGCGGCCATGCTTCATCATGAAGGTGGCCTGCTCCTTGTAGCCAGCGCATAGAAGCAAAGCTTCCATGGCCTTCACCGCGAACCTGTGTGGAGAGCGAGCCTCTTGTTACTGAGTGAGCCCAGGCCAGGCCCTGCTGCGTGCCTGCGGGCGACGCTGCAGAACCCAGGCTGGGTGTCGGGCTGGCGGTACCTGACGGGGCTGAGGGGTGCGGCCGTGTCCTCCTGGTTATGCTCCCTCTCCTGCGAAGCAGTGTGCTGCACTGTGTGGGTGACGTGGAAGAGCAGCGCGACGTAGAGCTGAGGGAAGAGCTCCTTCACTTCCTGCCTGCAGGCCTGCTCCTGCAGGATCACATACAGGGCTCTTGTGGCCTGCAGATAAGAACAGGAGACAGACATCGCTGCAGGGATTTCGTCCTTCCCACGCTCCCCCAGGGCACCTAGAGGGGTGGGGTGGGGTGGGCTGGGGGCTAAGGCCTGGGATGCTGGGTTCAATTCCTAGCCTGTGAGACCTTGGCTAGAACCACACAAGGGACTTCGGCCCAGCGTGGCCATGCCCAGCTGCATGTGCCCTGCTGCCCAGTGGACTCACAGCCCTGGGTTAAGTGCCCAGGCTCCATATGCTCCAGAGAGAGTCAGTTGGGCCAATTGTTAAAGCGGGTGAAAGGGATGGCCTGGGTAATTTCAGGCCTGTCAGCCTGACATCGATCCCAGGCAAGATAATGGAGCAGCTGGTATAAGATTCAATTAATAAAGAATTAAAGAGGATAATTTATTTAATGCAAATCAACAATTTTTTGATGAGATTACAAGTTTGGTAGATAAAGGAAATGGTATTGACATAATGTATGTAGACTTCTGTAAGGCGCTTGAGTTGGCGCTGCACTCCAGTTTGATCGGAAACCTAGAAGATACAAAAGTAACGTGGCACATTTGAATTGGATTATAAAGTGGCTGATAGGTCTCAAAATGTAATTGTAAACTGGGAATCAGCATTGCACAGGTGTGTTTCAGGATGGTCCTTGCAGGGATCGGGTCTTGGCCTAAGCGATTTAACATTTTAATCAATGACCTGGAAGAAAACATCAAATAGTCACTGATAAAGTTTGCAGATGACACAAGAATTGGGTGAGTGGTAAATAATGAAGAGGATAAGTCACTGATACAGAGCGATCTGAATCACTTGGTAAACTGGGGAGCAATCAAACAGTACGTGTTTTAATATGGCTCATTGTAAATGAATACATCTAGGAACAGGATGAGGGACTCTATCCTGGGAAGCAGAGACTCTGTAAAGGACTTGGGAGTCCTGGTGGATAATCAGCTCATGTGATCCTGGGATAAATAAACAGAAGAATCTAGAGTGGGAGTATTTGGCACTGGTGTGACAACTGCTGGGATCCTGGGTCCAGTTCCGGTGCCCCAATGCAAAAGAATGTTGATGAATTGCAGAGGTTCAGAGAAGAGCCATGAGAATGATTAAAGGACTAGAAACCATGTCTTATAGTGATAGGGTGACCAGACAGGACAGGGGTTGGGGGTAATAGGAGCCTATATAAGGAAAAGACCTAAAATCAGGACTGTCCCTATAAAAATCAGGACCTCTGGTGAGAGAGATAGTGAGAGACTCAAGAAGCTCGATCTATTCATCTTAACAAAGAGAGGGTTGAGGGGTGACTTGATTACAGTCTATAGGTATCTCCCTGGGAAACAAATATTTAGTAATTGGCTTTTCAGTCTTGCAGAGAAAGGTCTATCATGATCCAGTGGCTGGAAGTTGAAGGTAGACATTCAGACTGGAAATAAGGCATAAACGTCACAGTGAGAGTAATTAATCATTGGAAGAATTTACCCAGGGTGGTGATAGATTCTCCATCACTGACTGTTTTTGAACCACGATGGGATGTTTTTCTTCAAAGACCTGCTCTAGGAATGATCTGGGGGCAGTTCTCTGGCTTGTGTCAGGCAGGGATCTGACTAGATGATCGCAGAGGTCCCTTCTGGCCTTGAACTCTATGAAGCTAAGAGTGAGGAGCTGCCTAAACCAACCAATAGGAAATGCGGCGGAGAGGATGTGGCCTAAGCCCCACCCCTAAAGGGAATTTGGTATCTATCTCTACTTGGGAACACTTAAATAGTCATTGGAGCAGAGTTTTGACCCCAGGTCTCCCAGTTGGGTACCCTAACCACTGGGCTAGAGACAGTGGTGTAGTCGAAAATATGAAGGTCCTGGAATGCCACTAAAATACTGATTTTCTTCAATATGAATTATAGAAATTCACATTTTATTTGTCTACTGAATTTCTGGTACAGTAATCCTGGGCTAAACCAGGCATGGCTGGAGACAGGCCAGCTGTCCAAAATAACAAGGTATTGGATTTTTTGTTAATTGTACACCCCATCGTAGCTATTCAATTTATTTTAAATGTTGAAATCATTGTGCTGAAATGCCATTACTGTGTATGCAATAGAATACAATAGAAATGCCATTACTGTGTCTACAATAGAATATGTAAAAGATATAACTCTAGACAGTAGTGTACAGTACAGTGGTAAAAACCCAATGAATCGTAGCACGTTTTCTTTTTACTTTAGCCTATAGGCTAATGAAAATAGAAAATAAATCATGCTGCTGCACTACAGACATTACTGTATCAGGCTGAAATAATAAAAGTTTATTTTAAATGTAGCTAGTAGGCTACACAAGTAACACAAAATACATCAAGGCATAACGGGCTGGAGTAGCAAAGGCCTGCTGTAATGCATTGATCTAATTTTTACAAGTATTTCCACAAAGCGTCTTTCTCCATATTGTATTTTCTGTGTCTGTGAATCAGAGGGAGAACAAGGATGTCTGAGCCAAGTTCTGGCACAGCTGAGAGGATGCCACATGGAAAATGAAGGGCCATGTAGCTTGCTAAACGTGAGTGATGACGTATGCGGAATAAGCCCCTTGCTACATTTCCATTCACAATCATAGTCATGTGGCTGAGGGTACGGCTTCACTTGCAGCTGTACAGCACTGGGAGTTAAAGCTGTCTTCGTACAGCTGAGTAGGGAAAGCACTGCAGTCTGTCCACACTGACAGTTGCCAGCGCGCTGTTGTGGCCACATTTGCAGCATCTGCAGCGGCATTGGGAGCAGTGCATTATGGTCAGCTATCCCAGCGTTCCAAGTGGCTGCAACGTGCTTTTCAAAAGGGGGGTGGAGTGTGACAGGGAGCGTGGGGGAGAGAGTGGATTTTGGAGCCAACACTGTGTCAGCAGCTGCCTTGCAAGTTCCAACCCCTCCCTAGCCCTCTCTGACTCACTGAAAGTGAACAGCACCTCTTTGTCTTTTTCCTCACAGACCAGATAAGCAGCCGCTCGCCGAAACGGACCCTCCTCCCTCCCCCTCTATTCAAGCAAACACTAGCTGTGGGCCTTCCAAAGGGAGCCCTCTGCCTCTGCTCATTTACAGCAAACAGGAGCTGTGTTTGTTTTTTTAATAAGCAGCTCCCGGAGCCCAGAGTTTGCAACAAAACAAAGAGCGGAACCTTCACTTAAAAGGATTATGGGAAGCTTCCGGAGATCAGTCACTGCGTACTAAGGTTATTCCCTATTTACACTGGTGCCCCAGAGCAGCAGCAGCAGCAGCACAATACTCTTTATTCCTCTCGGGGAGGTGGAGTACAAGCAGCGCTGTAGCCACGGAGATACAGCGCTGTATGTGCCTTGCCAGTGTGGACGGGGAGTGAGTTACAGCGCTGTTGGTGGCTTTATTGTGCTGTAACTCTCAAGTGTAGCCAAGGCCTTAGATAAAGTGAAAAGGAGGTAGGGCAGCTGTGTAACCAATCTGGTCTGTCACTGACAGAAATTGTCAATGCCTAGCATGACTTTCTTGATTATACTGGTCAGAAGTGCCAGCTGAGCTGAAACCACTGCTCAGCTCCACGCGTGTGATTTCATGCAGCATGGCTGAGTGTGAACGTGGATTTAGGCCTTGGCTACACTTGAGAGTTACAGCACAATAAAGCCACCAACAGCGCTGTAACTCACTCCCCGTCCACACTGGCAAGGCACATACAGCGCTGTATCTCCCTGGCTACAGCGCTGCTTGTACTCCACCTCCTCGAGAGAAATAAAGAGGATTGCGCTGCTGCTGCTGCTGCGCTGGGGCACCAGTGTAAACAGGGAATAACCTTAGTACGCAGTATCGACTCATCCCACCCCCTTTTCTGGCTCAGGTTACAGCCTCAGGTACTGACCCTCACCTAAAGTCATCCCCTGCTCTCCAATCCCCCATGCAGACAGTCCCAGTAAAACTAAACACCATTTCCAGATCAATCCATCCCTCTCCCTACAGCGTCACAGGGCTATAGATAACAAAATGAAATTCACCAAAGACAAATGTGAGGTGCTACATTTAGAGAAGAAAAAGCAAATGCACAGATACAGAATGGAGGATAACCAGCTGAGAAGGATCTGGGAGCTGTGGTGGATCACAACCTCAGCATGAGTCAGCAATGCGATGCTGTTGCAAAAAAGGCAAATGCAATTTTAGGTTGCATTAACAGAGGTATAGCCAGGGCCGGCTCCAGACGCCAGCGTGCCAAGCGCGTGCTTAGGGCAGCAATGAGAGCCGCGGGGGGCGCTCTGCCTGTCGCCGGGAGGGCAACAGGTGGCTCCGGGGGACCTCCCACAGGCGTGCCTGCAGAGGGTCCGCTGGTCCCGCGGCTCCGGTGGACGTCCCGCAGGCATGGCTGCGGATGCTCCACTGGAGCCGCGGGACCAGCGGACCCTCCGCAGGCACGTCTGCAGCAGGTCCACTGGAGCCGCGGACCAGCGACCGCCAGAGCGCCCCCCGTGGCGTGCCGCCCTGCTTGGGGCAGCGAAATTACTAGAGCCGCCCCTGGGTATAGCATGCAAGTCATGGGAGGCGATAGTACCACTCTACTCAGTGCTGGTTAGGCCTCAGCTGGAGTACAGTGTCCAGTTTTGGTCACCAATGTCTAGAAAGGATGTGGAGAAACTGGAAAGGATCCAGAGGCGAATGACAAAGGTGATTAGAGGGATGGAACACAAGCCATAAGAAAAAAAGGCTGAAGGAACTGGCTATGTTTTGTTTGGAAAGGAGGAGATTAAGGGGGGACTAGATAATGGTCTTCAGATACTTGGAAGGCTGCCATAAAAAAAGATAGAGAAAAGTTGTTCTCTCTTGCTACGGAGGGCAGGACAAGAGGTGATGGGGTCAAACTACAGCACAGCAGATGTAGATTAAGCCTCAGGAAAAACTTCCTAACTGTAAGAAGAGTAGGACGATGGGAAAGATGCCTAGGGAGCTTGTGGAAACTCTTTCGCTGGAGGTTTTCAGAAGGAGGCTGGAGCCATCTGTCAAGGGTGGGTTAGAAACAAGAAGTCCTGCATTGTTGCAGGGGGCTGGACGAGCTGACTTTGCGATCCCTTCTCACCCTGTGATTCTATGAGTGCTGCTGAATAGCACCAGGAGAGCGTTTCGGCGTGTTCCGGCTCAAATATAGCACTGGCTAAAGTCACACTCTCTCTCTCTTTGGCCCAATGACTATACCCCGTGGGAGACTGAGAGACCCCCTCAGGCCACGATGGGGACACACGGCACTCCTTCCCTTGCTGCAGGGGCTGGTACTTACGGCCAAGGAGGCGACGCCGGCCGGTCTCTGAGAGAGCTGATGCCGTCGTGGAGCCTGCCCCTGCAGCCTGCTGACCAGCTCCCTAAGGATCTTTTCTGTGCTCTTGGGCTGGGATGTCAGTATCTTCCACATCTCTGCAGCAACACTGCAAAGGGAGAGAGCCAGTGGCACCCCATCAGAGCCCTGCCAGCCTCCTGCACCCCTCAGCACTGGCACACCTGCTGGGTCTCCCCTCACCGGCCGGCCCTTTGTTGCCCTCCTGCTCCTGCAAGCCCCGTTGGCTGGTGCAGGCTACATGGAGCCAGGTCTGAGTGTCAGCCACAGGAGAGGCCGAGGGATGCCGTACAGGGTTTTGCAGATTGGCCTGTGTCCAGGGCAAGCCAGCCTGCAAAACCCTCCAGGAGAAGCAGCAGCTCTGCAGGGAGCAGGAGATCTCTGGAGGGTTCTGCACTCCCCTGTCTCTGGCAGCGGGACCAGTCCGGGGGACCCAGAGTGCAAGTGGTGGTAGCCGCAGCCCCGTACCTGTCACATGACAGTGAGCAGCCCAGCAGGGTTCCGACCACCTCCTCGCTGAACTGGGAACCCAGCAGGAGAAGGGCCCTGAGCAGCTCCTGCCGGGCAAGTGGCTCGCTGATGGAGTCCAGGTGGTTATGAATGCTCCTCACAGCCTCTGACACCTGGAAGGGAAATGGGGAGGTGGGGGCCTTGGCTTCCTCGCACAGCTATTGATCTGGGGAGCCAAGGACCTGCTGCACCTGAGAGCCATCTGCCCTCCCAGAACCTCTTCACCAGCCCCAGGCCTAGAACACAGCACCAGTTCCCAGCCTATCGATTCATAGACTGCAAGGCCACAAGCGGCCATGGTGATCACCTAGACCAGGGGTAGGCAACCTATGGCACGTGTGCTGAAGGTGGCACGTGAGCTGATTTTCAGTGGCACTCACACTGCCGGGGCCTGGCCACCGGTCCAGGGAGATCTGCATTTTAATTTCATTTTAAATGAAGCTTCTTAAAAATTTAAAAAAACTTATTTACTTTATATACAACAATATTTAGTTATTTATTATAGACTTATAGAAAGAGATTTTCTACAAACATTAAAATGTATGACTGACACGTGAAACCTTAAATTAGGGTGAATAAAGGAAGACTCGGCACACCACTTCTGAAAGGTTGCTGACCCCTGACCTAGACTGACCCCCTGCATTTCACAGGCCAGAGAACTGCCCCCCAATAATGCCTAGCACCCAGAGACAGAGTCTCCCACGGATGGGCTCCCCCAGCACGGTGTTCTCACTGCAGCTCTTACCCTCACCAAGCCTAGGCCGGGAACCTCCAGGATCGTATGCAGCATGTTCCTGGCCGTCACTGCGTCATGGACGCTGGAGTCTCTCACGCCGTCGATAGCAACGAGGAGGAAGTCCATGCTCTCGGACGGGTTGAAGTACTTCCCAAACAGCTGAAACAAACTGCTAGTGAAACCTCTTTTGCTGCCCAGCGCAGATCTGGTCAGCGGCCAAGCAGCCAGGACTGGCCCGGCCAGGAGTGCAGGCAAACCCCACTCTTCCGGGACAGGCCTGGCTTACTGCACCTGGGCAGCACAGTACCCAGCCAGCAATCGGAAGCTGTCATGCATGGCAGAGGCCAGCGTGGCAGTGCACGGGGGCACAATACTGCGCAGCACGGATACACTCTCTAGTGCTCAGCAGGGGCTGGTGCTCGTGCGCAGATGCAATGATGCCTTTTATTGCATTAATCTCTGAGGAATCTCCCAGCAAACCTGACAAGGAGCTGGGATCAGGTTTGGATGAGCCCCAGTGCATCTTGCGGTGTGTCATGTAGGCAGGTATATTGGGCTGCATTAGTAGAAGCATTGCCTGCAGATGGAGGAAGTGATTATTCCCCTCTATTGGGCACTGGTGAGGTCACATCTGGAGTATTGCGTCCAGTTTTGGGCCCCATACAAGAGAAAGGATGTGGACAAATCAGAGAGAGTCCAGCAGAGGGCAATGAAAATGATGCGGGGGCTGGGGCACATGACTTGATAGCAGCCTTCACTACCTGCAGGGGGGTTCCAAAGAGGATGGAGCTCGGCTGTTCTCAGTGGTGGCAGATGAGAGAACAAGGAGCAATGGTCTCAAGTTGCAGTGGGGGAGGTTTAGGTTGGATATTAGGAAACACTATTTCACTAGGAGGGTGGTGAAGCACTGGAATGGGTTACCTAGGAAGGTGGTGGAATCTCCATCCTTAGAGGTTTTTAAGGTCAGGCTTGACAAAGCCCTGGCTGGGATGATTTAGTTGGGTTGGTCCTGCTTTGAGTAAGGGGTTGGACTAGATAATTTCCTGAGGTCTATTATTCTATGAGGTGGAGTGGGCCATAGGCAGGTCTCTGTCCCAGCTGGATGGGGTTAGTCACATCCTGGGTCTGTCCCTTCCCCCTGACACCTAGGGTGTTAATTTCTGGCTCCTGATAACTCTGGGCACAACAATCCCAGGAAGCACTGACTGTAGTTACCGATGTGATATTGCTGATGTTGGTGACCCAGAAGGCTCTCTCAATTTGACTGTCCTTGAGGATCTGCCGATACTCTGCCCCATGCTTCACCAGCATTTTGGCTGACCCAGGGAGGGGAAACAGACAACAGGCAATATAAATCAGACCTTCAGTTAGCAAACGGGAGTTTTGCAAGGAAGTTTAGAGAGGGTGTGTGAGAGACAAGTACATCTAACAAACATACTGTAAACTCAGGCCAATAACCTGTTCCCCCATCCCTCCCACAAACTAAACAAACTAACCTCCCTGGAAGAGTAAAAATAAACCAGGCAGAAGGGCAGCAGCAGCATGGGGCTCTCCAGTTGATTGCACTGAATGCAGCATGTACGATTACCAGCCCTGTGGGCAGGTAGCATATGTGGGCATTTGGCCCAAGGAGCTACTGGCCCTCGGAGACCAGGAGACCAGAGGGGCTGAACTGGTGGAGCCAAGGGAGACAGTGAGGTACATAGAGGAGACTTTTAGGGATGCAGTAGAGTAGTCCCACTCCCAGTCTGACAGCCTCTGTGCTGCTGAGGAGGGTGAAAGTTTCGGGGAAGGAGAACATCGAGCTGGGGCAGAGGGAGAGGATCCCATAGTTGGGACCCACCTTCCAGATGAAGTCATGATGTCCTCTCACACTGAGGCTACCCCTCCTGAGGCGGGAATCCCGCTTACAAAGAGAAGCCAGGAAATAGTAATGGGGGATTCAATCAATAGACATATAAACAGTTGGGTTTGTGATGACTGGGAGAACCGCATGGTAAATTGCCTGCCTGATGCAAAGGTTGCAGCTATCACGAGACATCCAGACAGACTTATGTGCAGTGCTGTGGTATGTAACCTAGCGTTTAAATCGGCCTCTGTATGAGATAGCTAATGTGAGAGTGAAATTTAAAAAAGTCTCCAGATGTGATCCCTGGTAAGCCTGACTTCAGTACCAGGCAAATTGTTGAAACTATAGGAAAGAACAGAATTATCAGACACGTCGGTGAACACAATTTGTTGAGGCAGAGCCAACATGCCTTTTATAAAGGGAAATCATGCCTCACCAGTCTACTAGAATTCTTTGAAGGGGTCAACAAGGATGTGGAGAAGGGTGATCCAATGGATATAGTGTACTTGGACTTTCAGAAAGCCTTTGACAGGGTCCCTCACCAAAGGCTCTAACCCTAAGGAAGCCGTCATGGGATAAGAGGGGAGGTTCTCTCATGAGTCAGTGGTTAAAAGATAGGAAGCAAAGGACAGGAATAAATGGCCAGTTTTCACAGTGGAGAGAGGTAAATAACGTGGTCCCCCAAGGATCTGTGTTGAGACCAGTGTAGTTCAACATAGTCATAAATGATCCAGAAAAAGGGGTAACCAGTGAGGTGGCAAAATTTGCAGATGATACAAAATGACTCAAGATAGTTAAATCCAAAGCAGCCTGCTCAGCTGAGCTCGGGAGTCGTCCTGCTGCCGCTTTTTGAGTAGCCCGGCAAGTGGGGTGGGAGAGGGGGCTGCTGCAAGCTCCAGGGCTAGCCAGAGGGGAGGAAGGGGAAGGGGCAAGTGGGGCAATTGGCCCAGGCCCTGCAGGGGCCCCCGGCCCCACGAGGATGTCTCCCCCGGGCTCTCTCCCGCTTCCCCCACCCCGCAGAGCCGCAGCATGGCCAGCAGCTGGGCAGCTCAGCTGAGCTCTGGGCTGCCGGCAAGGTAAGGGGACGGGGGGGCTGCGAGCTCCGGGGCTGCAAGGTGGGGCAAGTAGGGAAATTTGCCCCGGCCCCTCGGCCCCACAAGGATGTCTCCCCCGGGCTCTCCCCCGCTTCCCCCACCTCGCAGAGCCGCAGCATGGCCAGCAGCTGTGCAGCTCAGCTGAGCTCTGGGCTGCCAGCAAGGTAAGGGACAGGGGGCTGTGAGCTCCGGGGCGGCAAGTGGGGCAATTTGCCACAGCCCCCTGGCCCAACGAGGATGTCTCCTCCCGGCCCCTCCCCCCCTGCAGAGCTTCAGCGTGGCCAGCAGCTGGGCAGCTCAGCTGAGCTCCTGAGTCGTCCTGCTGCTTTGAGATGCCGGCAAGGTAAGGTACGGGGGAGACTACGAGCTCCAGGGCTGCGGGGGGGAGGGCAAGTGGGGCAATTTGCCCCAGGCCCTGCAGGGGCCCCCAGACTCTCCTCTGCTTCCCTCCCTTAAATCAGAACTTTTTATAGGGAACCGGTTGTTAAGATTTTGGCAGCTCATCACTGGTTCTATATAAAGCTAAGATGCGCTGAAACCTTGAATACTGCCTGCAGTTCTGGTCGCCCCATCTCAAAACAGATATACCAGAATTGTAAAAGGTGCAGAGAAGGGCAACAAAAATGATTAGGGGAATGGAACAGCTTCCATATGAGGAGAGATAAAAAAGATGGGGGACAAGGGTACACTTCAAACACTGTATCGCCGTAGCTGCACTGGCGCTGTAGCGTTTAAGTGAAGATGCTCCTATGCAAACAAGCTCTTAATCCACCTCCCCGAGAGGCGCTGGCTAGGTGAGTGGGAGAGGTGCTCCTGCCGACAGGGGTGTGGATTTTCACACCCTGAGCAATATAGTTATAACAATATAGGTCTGTAGTAGAGACCTGGGACTATTTCGTTTAGACAAGAGATGACTAAGGGGGGATATGATAGAAGTCTATAAAATCATGACTGGTATGAAGAAAGTGACTAGGGAAGTGTTATTTACTCCTGCACATAACAGGAGAACTAGGGGTCACTTTATGAAATGAATAGGCAGCAAGTTAAAAACAAACAAAAGAAGGTATCTGTGCACACAATGCACAGGCAACCTGTGGAAATTGTTGCCGTGGGATGTTGTGAAGGCTAAAAGTATAATTGGATTCAAGATAATCAGGGCATGTAACCCCATACTCTGCATGTCCCTAAACCTCTGACTACCAGAAGCTGGGACTGCATGTCAGGGGATGGATCACTCAGAATTTCCCTGTTCAGTTCATTCCCTCTGAAACATGAAGCACTGGCCACTATCTGAAGACACAATATTGGGCTAGATGAACCATTGGTCTGACTCAGTATGTCCATTCTTATGTGAGTTATGAAGAGTAGAATACGGATAGAGGAAGCTAAAGACATCGGGGGAAACTCCATGGCTTGCAGGACTAAGGAGGGTTTCTTTAAAAAAAGTGTATTAGGAACAAAAGAAATCGTAGCAGTGGTGTAGGCTCATTACTAGATGGAGACTGTTTAAAAGGTTGCAGAAAAGGTGGAAGTGTTCAATAAATATGTTTTTCGTGTTGGAAACCCCATGTCAGTGTATTTAGGAAGGACAAGGGTCTCCAGTGCTCTTACATTTTAGCAGCTGCATGAAGGAGAAGAGGTGGTGAAGTCCCTCCACAGCCGATTGCCAGATCTCCTGCTCCTGCTCCACACAGCACAGAGTGAGACACCCCACCAGCTGGCCCAGGACTCTGAACTCCTCCACTTCCTGACGGAGAGAAGGAGCAAAGGGAGTCACTCGCCCCTGCAGACCTAGCGCAGCGAGTCCCCCTGGCATTGCCCTAGCAGTGGGTTAGAACAGGGGGAGGCAGAGGCCACCGCAGAGAGACTGGAGACAATGAGAGCAGGAGGAGCTGTGGGGCCCATCACCAGGGGCTGAGGAAAGCTCAGCAGGGACGGAGAAATCTGGGCAGCAAAGTCAACAACCGTTACCCCCGAGTGGGGACCCAGGTAACGAATGAACTAACGTCCAGTCTCCATCTCAAGGGCAAGTTCCTAATCCCAGCCCCTTCTCCCATCCCCCTCCCTTCTTTGACCTCAGGCCCAGGAGCTTGGAGTCACCTTGGACTCCTCTGCTCTGCCTCCTGCCTCTCTCACTCCATCCTGGAGCTCCCCAGAGCCCTCCCTTTCCGCGCCGCCCCCAGCCTGCCTGCTCTCTCCTGCCGGCTCTCTCCTGCAGCCTTGTCCTCTCGTCTCCCCCTCCTGCAGCCCCTGCACTGGCTCCCTGCTCTTCCCCACCTGGCACCAAGCCCCTTGCCCTCCTCTCCCGGGGTCTGCACAGCCTCCCCACTCCCACTCCCCAGTTCTCTGGTGCCTTTGGCCCCGCCCATCCCTTTCACTGTGTCCCCTCCCACCTCCCTCATTCTGTTCTGCTGCCCCAGCCTCTGGGGGCACATCATCCGAGCGCCCCCCTCCAGCTGCCAGAGGGGAAGCCCTTCCACGGGGGGGATGGAGGATCTGGAGCAGCTCAGTGGCCCTGAGCATGCAGAGCAAGGGGCGTTCATCTGGCAGCCTGGCAGAAGCTGATGCCAAGGCATCCCACAGGCATCTGACAAAGGGGGTGAACAGACACCTGGGTTCGGAGGCTGCTGTCAGGGCAATCCTGTGTAAATGCATTGACCCTGCAGAGCAGACTTTGGTGCTAGGGGAACAGCGGGGAGAGTCCTTGGAGACAGAATGATGGAACTCGACCCAAAGCCCACTGGAGTCAGAGGAAAGACCCATCGACATCAGGGCTCGTTAGATTGGACTCCTACTGAGGATCTTGCTGAGTCACTATTCTAGGCCTGCATTTTCCATGCCAGGGCGTGCTGCACCGCGAGGCTGTTCAGTGTAGTTAGGAAGTGGCCAGGGTCACAGGCTGCTCAACTGGAATTTGCACTGAGACCCCAGGAATTCCATCAGCCACCTGATCCTTCCCACTGCCCTCAGCCGCTCATGTACCTCCTTGGATGTGGTCCAGGGGAGCAGGACCTGAGAGAAACAAATTGGGACAAATTGCTAAGGAGAAGTACCAAAAAATAGTCCAAGCACATAGGGAGAAAATCAGCTAGGCAAAGGCAAAAATGAGTTCTAACTGTCAAGGGACATAAAAGACAATCAGAAGCAGCTCTATAAATGTGTTAGGAGCAAGAGAAAGACAAAGGAAAGTGTGGGGCTACTACTCAGCAGGGAAGGAGAGCAAAGAATGGATGACACAGACAAAGCCAAGGTGTTTAATGCCTTTTTTGCTTTAGTTTTCACTAAAAAGGTTAATGACGACTAGATGCTTAACACAATATTAACAACAAGGGGGCAGGAATACAGGCTAGACTAGGGAGAGAACAGGTAAAAGACAATTGAGGTCAGTTAGATGTATTCAAGTTGGCAGAGCCTCATGATATTCACCCTAAATGGAGCTAGGCAAAGAAATCGCTGAACCTTTAGAGGGTTGAGGTCCCAAAGGACTGGAGAAGGGCAGACACAGAACCTGTCTTCAGAAAGGGGAACAAGGAGGCCCCAAGGAATTATAGACCTGTCAGCCTAACTTTGGTACCCAGAAAGATACTGAACAAGTTATTAAACAGTTTGTAAGAATCTAGAGGAGATAATAGGGTAATAACAAATAGCACCATGCCAAACCAATCTAATTTCCTTCTTTGACAGGGTTACTTGCCTAGTGGATGGAGGCAGGCAGTATATGATGATGTATATGAAGTTTAGTAAGGCTTTTGACACAGTCCCACAAGACATTCTCCTAAGCAAACTAAGCCAGTCTGATCCAGATGAGATTACTATAAGGTGGGCGCCCAACTGATGGAAAGATCGTACTCAAAGAGGAGTTATCACTGACTCGCTGGCAAAGTGGGAGGGTGTCTCAAGTGAGGTCCCCCAGGGGTGTGCCTGGTCAGTACTAATCAATATTTTCATTAAGAACTTGGTTAACGGAAAGAGAGGATGCTTGTAAAGTTTGCGGATGACACCAAGCTGGGAGCGGTTGCAAGCACTTTGGAGGACAGATTAGAATTCAAAATCAGCTTGCTAAATTGGAGAGTTGGTCTGAAGTCAACAAGATAAAATTCAGTCAAAACAAATGTGACGTAACACACTTAGGAAGGAAAAATGCATAAAAACAAAGTGGGGGATAACCGGCTAGGTGGCAGTACTGCAGAAAAGGATCTGGGGGTTATCATGGGTCTCACACTGAATATGAATCAACAGTGTGATGCTGTTGTGAAAAAGGGAAATGCCATTCTGAATTGTGTTAGCTTGGAGCTCTGTGTCCAGTTGCAGGCACCACGCTTTAAGAAAGATGTGAACAAACTGGGGCCAGTCCAGAGGACAGCGACAAAAATGATCAGCAGTTTAGAAAACCTGACCTGTGAAGAAAGGTTGAAGGAATTGGGCATGTTTCATCTTGAGAAGACGGAGGGGGCACCTGTAACAGTCTTCAAATACGTTAAGGGCTGTTATACAGAGGATGGTGACAAATTGTTCTCCATGTCCCCTGGAGGTAGGACAAGAAGTAATGAGCTTAATCTGCAGCAAGGGAGATTTAAGTTAAATATTAGGAAAAGTCTAAGGGTGGCTAAGCACTGGGACAGGTGACCTAGGGAAGTGGTGGACTCCCCATCATGGAGGTTTTAAAAACAGGCTGGACAAACACTCAACAGGGACAGTCTAGGAATGCTTGGCCCTACCTCAGTGCAGGGGGTGGAGTAGATGACCTCTTGAGATCCCTTCCAGCCCTGCACTTCTGTGATTCCCTCTTCCCAGGTTCTGGGATCGAGGAGACCGAATCTCTGTTAAGGACATTTCCCTCTTTTGGGAGCACAAACCACCCACAGAATCTACTTCCTGTGGCCCCAGAACTAGAATGTTGGGGGAATCTAGCTCCGGGCTTTGGCCAGGTTGGTGGGGCCCATGGTGAACACAAAGGAATGCCAGGTTCACATGAGGGCTCAGTGGAGAACACAGCAGATCCCGCCCACGCTCCTCCACCCCCACCCGATACACACTTGTTCAGATATAGTGGGTGCACTTGGCCCTCCAGCCCAAGAACCTTTGTAGAGAACGTACTCTGAGGAGCCGAAGGCACGGGGTGTCCCATGCTTGGGATTAAACAGAGCCTTGGTCCCTGAGCCCCACCCCAGCTACAGGACTAGTCCCTTCCTGCCCCACGCCTCCAGACCTTCAAGATGATTTGCAGCACCAGAAGGTTGGGCTCCTGATCCTCGCACACCAAGGCCTTCAGCATCTCATCCATGGTTTTCAAAGTCTGCATGCAGAGCAGAGGAGAAACCAGAGCAAATGGAGTTACCCAGCCAGGTGATGAACCAATGCCCTGGCGTGTGACACCCCCCAGGTCATAGCAGCCCCTGGTATTACAGCTCACCCACTCACTTGTATCCGCAGGGGACCTACTACAAACTCCTCTTGGCAACAGGGCCCCACCTGTCTTTGCTCTCCCCAAAAAGCCCACTGCACACAGTCTATCCCACTGGGAGAGTCAGACAGGACTCCACATTTGGAGGGCAGATTTCCAGCCAAGCTTCGGCTCCCCTGGCCTATGTGCACCTGAAGCAGCCGATCTCAGGCCTGTGCCCCCAGCCACGCATGGGGGATGAATGTGCTTGTGAAGGGAGTGTCTTTGCATGTGATTGTCAGTGCATGTGAAGGATAAATGCCTACTACTGCTACCCTAGGAGGGAGTTACTCCTTTATCTGGGCCTGTGCTTTGGGGCCTGTGCTTTGGTGCTGCAGGTCCTGAGCTGAAGTCCTGTCGGGGAGCTGTGATCATTACACTCTTATGCCAGTGCCAGGTAACCCAGGGGACAGTACACGAGCGAGTGGCAGGATTCCCACTCAGTTTGGGACAGCTCAACATGGCCGGTTTGGGGCTTACTTTGGTGTAGAGAGCAGCCTCCACCTCCTCCATGGTGTGTGCTGGAGGCAGGGAGAAGATGCTGGAGAAGCAGGTGGCGAGCAGGCTGGGTTGTGTCAGGACCAGCAGCGGTAGCTTCATTTTGCTAAGAGAAGAGACACATGAGGATTTGGGGTCTGAGGCGGGACTGACGTGCTAATATTGCCCTCAGGCTCCCAGGACATGGAAACACCTGCAGGGCTCCAGCTGGCGGGTGGCAGATGAGAACAGGCCAGGGGGTGGTGGAAGGAGTTGGTGCTGCCTTCTCCCATACCAGCAGGCAGGGACTTAGTGTAGCCTGCAGCTGTCTGCTGTGACCCCACCAGCACTCACCGGCTGGGGCAGAGATCGCTGCGCTTCACCGAGAAACAACATCCTGCAAATGGCATGGACGGGAGACTAGAGCCTGCTGGCACCAAAGCGCCTCTGAACCCAGCGGCCACAGTGCAGAGGAGCCTGCCAGTCCTGCCCCGCGGGGGGCAAGAGACCCTCCCACCACAGCCATCTGCACTGCGGCTGCACAGTCCAGGCCAGCACCGAGATGCTGCATCAACCCGCAGCCGGGCAGAACCGAAGCAGAGATCTAAGCCCTGCCCCTGCCCATTGCTCTCAGCCTGCTGGACAGGGCACACAGCTGTGTGCAGGGGGGCAGGAAGGTGGGGACAGCCCAGACAGCATTAACCTCTTCACCCCCACTGCCAGAGCATGGCCCCAGCACATGCAATGAGGTGCCAGGTGACTACTTGAGCTGCCCCTGCAGCCGCGCCCCTCGTGGCAGGCGGCAGCCAGTGAGGAACAGCTACGCCCACTGCTGACGCAAATCCCTCCCCCTCTCACCCCCACAGAGACGCGATCATGGCCAATGCCGTCACCTGCCCCATTGTCAGGAAGCCAGTGTGCAGTGGGGAGAGCTGCTCCAGCTCCTTCCCCGCTTCCTCTTCCCATTCCTGGGGAACCTATCGAGCCAACAGCGAGAGCCCAGCTCCAGCCCGCAGCATCCATCACCTTCCAGACGCCTGATGGACAGGGGAAGCTCAGAGCAGGGCGCTAGTGGCACTGAGAGAGAGCCCCCCATGGCACAGGCAGTGCCAAGTGCCAGGGCTCAGCCTGCCCAGCCTCTCAGCCACTGGGAGTCGCTGAGCTGCCAGTGTGACGCAGCTGGCACAGCTGGCACCGACTCCAGTCGCTCCGCTCCAGCAGCACCTAACTGCCCCTCTCCCCCCAGAGGGGACTGGTCCTGCCTCCCACGCCCCCTCCACCATATCTTCATAAGGCCACGTGGAGAGGTCACCAGGCACCGAAGGATCCTCCACCACCTACCCACTGGTGCCAGTCCACATGCACCAGCACCATCATCTGGTGCCACATTTCCTGGGGGAATCAGAAGATGGGGGAGGAGCAGAGGGGGAAATGCCCTGGAAAACTGGCCATGCCAAGAGGCTGGCGTGTCTGGCTGCACGTAGCACTGGCTGGGGCTGGGCCGGGCAGGCTGGGTACCTCAGCTTCATGATGGCGAGCATAGCTTGCTGACGCATCACGCCGGTCAGGGAGTCGACGGACTCGTGATCAATCAGCTCCTGAGGAGACAATGTGGGGAAATGCCAGCTGGGCTCCAAGCTCCTGCAAGGCTCCGACAGGGTATCAAAGCGCAGGGCCTGCAACACGTGGGCTCGGCAGCCAGGTCGTCCTACTGCAGGCTTGATGGTGTGCAGGGCTCCAGCCGGGGAGCGCAGTGCAGGGCCTGTGCTCAGTGTCCCAGTGTCACGCGCCAGTGCTCTGCAAAGGCTCCATCAGCATTAGCACCCAAGGACTCCACCTGAGATCAGGCCCCCTTGTGCCCGGTGCTGCACACACACAGTGAGAGCCAGTCCCTGCCCCAGAGAGCTCACGAGCTAACTAGACGAGACAAGGCATGGGAGGGAAATTGAGGCACAGAGGGGGAAGTGACTTGCCCAAGGTCTTACTGCAGAACTGGGAGTAGAACCCCGGTGTGTTGAGCCCCAGCCCACTGGACCACCCACCAGCCCACGCTGTCCCACGTTCAGGGAAGGGAGGTTAGCTCTGGAAAGCTTTCTGCAGCGCTGGAGAGCAAAGACTTTCCAAATCTATGGAGCAGATTTGTTGCTAGTTCCCTAGTGGGCACTGACTGCGGAGTGTTGGGGCTCTGGGCAGGGAGACTGGCGTACACAGAGCGACCCGGTGACTTGGGAAGCTGGGTGCAAGGGAACAATCTACGTTTCAATACAGTTATATGTTTAGGAACAAAGACGGCAGGTCACACCCACAGCATGGGGGGTCCTAACCTGGGAAGCGGTGACTCTGGAAAAGACTTGGCAGTCATGGTAATCAGCTGCCCATGAGCGCCCAGTGCGAAGTTGGGGCCAAAAGGGCTAATGCCATCCCAGGATGTACAAACAGGGCAATCTCCAGTTGTTAGAGAGGTTATTTTCCCTCTGTATTTGGCACTGGTGCGACCGCTGCTGGGATCCTGTGTCCAGGTCCGGTGCCCACAATTCAAGGAGAATGTTGATAAATTGGAGGGGGGTTAGAGAACAGCCCCAAGAGTGACTGAAGGACTGGGAAACATGCCTGATAGTGAGAGACTCAAGGAGCTCAATCAGTTCAGCTTAACAAAGAGAAAGTTACAGGGTGACTTGATGACAGTCTGTAAGTACCTACAGGGGAAGCAAATACTGGATAATGGGCTCTTCAGTCTGACTCGATCCAATGATTGGCAGCTGAAGTTCGACAAATCTGCAAAGATCTCCAGGACAATCACTAAACCCGCCAAGTAACACAGCCCCAGTGTGTGTTTTACTCACCTTTATCTTCTCCACTAGCAGGGCTTTGTTCATAAAAGCAGGCAGGCTTCTGAGGGTGCTGATGGAATCCAAGAACTTGAGTTTCTTGGCCTCGTCCTACGCCCCGCAGAGATTAGACACAAACAGGAAGGTTAGCGTGGAAAGGAGCTGCCAGTGGGAGAGATGTCAGAAAGCTTCCCCCCAGTGCTGCTCAGGCTTTGATATGCCAAATGGCAGAAGGCCATTCATCCGGCAACAGGAGTGACTATCTGGGAGGGCAGGGCAGCTCTGTATGAAACCGGACCAGAGAGGGAGCAGATCTCACGGGGTAGGTGTCCAGAGAGGAACTGCAACATGGCAGCTAAGCAGCCAGACAGTGTTAGCAGGGGCTTGACAGAGTGGGAGGAACATCTGGGTGGGATACCCTGACACCCCAATATTCACCACTGTCATGTCATTAGGATATGTTTTGTACAAAGTACATATTGTAAGGTATTGTAAAAGTCTTTATCTGCTAGACATTAATGTCTCATTGGATTGTATGTGCTATCGCTGTATGTGCAGTTATGAAGTTCAGCTATGTATGTGTTCCTGAAACACGTTGTGAGGTTCAAAACAACCTTTCAGGTACAACAGTAAAAATGCCAAACAATGGCTTCTTGAGGAAATGCACACAAACAGCATAGAAACCTCTTCGAGATAACGCTACACAGTGGGAACTGTTGGACCCAGGTCGCAGCAAAAGAGTTTTCCAGCAGGTGGGAAGAGGAGATAAAAGGGGAACAATGACATCGGGGGGACCTCACACTCCTGCAATAAGACACCTGGAAACACCTGAGGGACAAAGATTGAACTATGAGAAGTGATGGTCTCAGGCTGGAGAGAGATTCCTAACCTGTGTAAGAAAACCTGGGAAATCCAAGCTGCACAGCAAAGAATCTTAAGAATCTGCCAGCCTGAGAATTTGCTAGTGTAGATCCTATCTATCTAGTGTGGAAAGCTTAGTTTGTATGTTGTGTTTATTTACTAAGGTAATCTGCCTTGTTCTGTTTGCTATCTCTTAGAACCACTTAAAATCTACCTCTTGTAGTTAAGAATCTTATTTCTTGTTTGTACCATAACCCAGTTTGTACAATTAGTAACTGGGAGGGGCAAAGAGTTGGGCATGCCTCTCTCCACATCAAGGGAGGAGGCAAATTTCATAAAACCTTTGGGTCTGTACTCCAAAGGAGGTGGGCACCAGAGTACTGGGACAAGCCCCTTCAGCTGAGTCTTCCCAGAGCTGATCTCAGGGTCTGTGTCTTTCTGCAGCTGGGCATGGCCCTGCCTGAGTGTATGGCTGAAAGTGGCTTGTGAGCCGAGCCCAGGGCCGCCCAGAGGATTCGGGGGGCTGGGGCAAAGCAATTTCAGGAGCCCTTCCATAAAAAAATAGTTGCAATACTATAGTGTCATGTATTTGGAAATGTAAAAATAACCAGTGAAATACATTCAAAAATAATTTTTAATAATTTGAAAATACACCTCTACCTCGATATAACGCTGTCCTGTGGAGCCAAAAAGTCTTACCGCATTATAGGTGAAACCGTATTATATCGAACTTGCTTTGATCCACTGGAGTGCGGAGCCCCACCCCCTGCAGAGCACTGCTTTACCGTTACATCCGAATTCGTGTTATATTGGGTAGTGTTATATCGGGGTAGAGGTATACACGAAATACATGATTTTAAAACATTCAATGCTTTAATGTGTGTGTCATAACTATAAAGGGAAGGGAACTGCCCTCCTGTGTACAATACTATAAAATCCCTCCTCGGCAGAGACACTAAAATCCTTTTACCTGAAAAGGGTTAAGAAGCTCAGGTAACCTGGCTGACACCTGACCCAAAGGACCAATAAGGAGACAAGATACTTTCAAATCTTGGCGGCGGGGAGGAGGCTTTTGTTTGTGCCCTTTGTTTTGGTGGTGTTCGCTCTTTGGACTAAGAGGGACCGGACATCAATCCATGTTCTCCAAATCTTTCTGAACAAGTCTCTCATATTTCAAACTTGTAAGTAACAGCCAGGCAAGGCGTGTTAGGTTTAACTTTGTTTTCTCAACTTGTAAATGTTCCTTTTGCTAAGAGGATTTACCTCTGTTTGCTGTAACTTTGAACCTAAGGCTAGAGGGGGTTCCTCTGGGCTCTATGAATCTGATTACCCTGTAAAGTTATTTTCCATCCTGAGTTTACAGAGATGAGTTTTACCTTTCTTTCTTTAATTAAAAGCCTTCTTTTAAGAACCTGATTGATTTTTCCTTGTTTTAAGATCCAAGGGGATTGGATCTGGACTCACCAGGAATTGGTGGGGGAAAGGAGGGGGGATGGTTAAATTCTCCTTGTGTTAAGATCCAAGGGGTTGGATCGGTGTTCACCAGGGACTTGGTGAAGAAGTCTCTCAAGACTATCTAGGGAAGGGAGTTAGTATTTAGGAGTGGTGGCAGCAAACCAGATCTAAGCTGGTAGTTAAGCTTAGAGGTGTTCATGCAGGTCCCCACATCTGTACCCTAAAGTTCAGAGTGGGGAAGGAACCTTGACAGTATGTATACATTTGCAATTACATAATGGGCTGTCGCTGGGTGATGGTGATGGTTGGTGCCAATGGGCCGGGCGCTGCCTGGGGTGGCGCTGCTGGTGCCCAGGGCTGGGTGGGGCGCTGGGCTCAGGGCTGGGGGGGCCTGTCAGGAGGGTGTCCAGCTCAGAGGGGCTTACCATGCTGCTTACTCCCACCTCCCCACTCTCCCAGAGCCTCAGAGCGCGCCGCCCAGGAGCTTTCCTGGCCCCTGGACAGCACTGCAGCAGCCTGGCTCCATCGGGACCTGAGCTCACAGCCCCGCCCCTTACCATGTGGTTCTGAGCAGGAGGTGCTCAGGCCATGCCTCCTTACCACGCAGCTCTGAGTGGGAGGAGCTCAGCCCCGCCCCTTACCAGGCAGCTCAAGCAGGAGGTGCTCAGGCCATGCCCCCTTACCATGCAGCTCAAGCAGGAGGTGCTCAGGCCCCGCCCCTTACCATGCAGCTCTGAGCAGGAGGTGCTCAGGCCCCGCCCCTTACCATGCAGCTCAAGCAGGAGGTGCTCAGGCCCTGCCTCCTTACCAGGCAGCTCAAGCGGAGGCGCTCTGGCCCCGCCCCTTACCACGTGGCTCCAAGTGGGAGGAGCTCAGGCCCCGCCCAAGCCACGCTGCTTTAGCTCTGTCCAGGGCCACTCCTGGAGGCGTTGCGCTGAGGCGCCGGGGGATGGGGGCAGGCGGAGGGAGCCTCCGGCATTCTCGTGGGGCCTCTGCGTGGCCCGGGCCTGGTGCAAATTGCCCCACTTTTCCCCCCCTCTGGGTGGCCCTGCCCAAGCCCAGCAAGACAAGGTAAAGGGGGCCCAGGCTGGCAGAACAGGCGGGCTCAGTGGTATCCCGATACATCAGGTGGCACCTCAAAGGGGCTGGAAATTGAAAGTAGACAAATTCAAACTGGAAATGTACCTTTTTAACTGAGAAAGTAATAGACCATTGGAACAACTGAGCAAGTGGCATGGTGGGTGACCTTTTGTAACTCAAGACAGGAGATTTTTAAGATGCTTTAGTTTAAACAGGAATTATTCGGGGGCTGGTCTTTGGCCTGTGTTATACAGGAGGTCACAGTGGTCCCATCTGACCTTAGAATCCATGCGTCTCCCGGAGAAGGGCGGATGGTGCATGTGGACAGGGCACTAGCTGACAGGTCAGAGGAGGGCTCTTAGTACCTGTTCATTGCTCGTGAGAAAGGCTTCGATGTAATCCAGAGCCTCTTTCTCCTCCGAGTCTAGCCTCATCAAGCAGGCGTTACAGTAGGCTGGTGAATCTGATCAAAGACAGAGCGGTGGTAATACCTGGGTCTACCAAGCTGCAGGCTGGGTGACAGAGATCTTAGAGAAAACCCTTACCCCTCACTTCCGCCCCAGCAGGGGAGCAGCCCCGATGCACAGCAGGGTCTGGCACAGCGATTCCTGGATTCCTCACCTCTTTGCTGCCCAGCCCAGCAAAGATCCAGTCAGAGCCCTGGTTCCCAACAGCCACCCCACTTCCCCGCCCAGCATGCAGGCTCAGTCTGGGGATTTGGAGAGCGTCACATCTGGAAGGAGGGATGATGTCAGGCCATGAGTGGTGTCCCAACTCTCCAGGCCATTGCTGGAGGGGGCAGAGGGACTGGCAGTGAATTGGTCTGGTCCTCGTGTAGGAGAGGGAACAGTTGCCCAGTCTGTGTGAGAGATGGGGACCCAGAGCCTGCCCGTTCTGCTTGTTCTGACTGCCTCTCCTGCCACCAACAGCCAGCCAGAGCCATCGGGTGTAACCTGGGCAGGCACTGGGCTCCCATCGTCAACACTCCCCCCCAAATGCCCTGTGCTGGGACATGCAACAAAGGAGCCAGCAGATGGGGCTGCAACACCAGGGGGCATCTTATGCTCTGGCCGGTGCCCTGCAATCCTAGGCTTTAACAACCCACCCTGCACCAAGCAGCCCCTTCGACGGGTGGAAAATATCTTCCAACCCTGCAGCGTGACAGATAAGGGTGGGCGATTCAGTCAGTCTCCACCCCATGCTTCGCTGCCGTTTCTAATGCCCCAATCAGCTCTAGAGGCTGCAGCTGCTGCCAGCAGGAGGGCCATTCCCCTGCCGGGGTTTTCCTGTCTCTCCATCTCATGGCAGCTCAGAGCAATACAAGGTCTATGGAGTCTTCTCCCCCCAGTGACACCCTAGTCCTGCCACCCAACCCCCAGAGGGGCCAAGCCCCACCGCAATGCAGGGCCATGGCCCCGGCCATTTCTGCAGCCCTCCGCCCACGCAGGAGGTACCCACTCACCGGCATGGAAGGGCTGAGGCACACACAGCTCCTGCTTCTGCTGTGGGCTCTTTTGCCAACTCTTCCATTGGGAGGTTTCGTCTCCTCCCAGGCACCGATGGGCTTTGAGGGGTCCTTGGGGCTTCTTCAGCCATCCTGCAAGAAGCCAGGACAAGGCATTGCTTGTGAGTGACGAGAGGTGACTGCCCCGTTCAGCATCAGGGCCAGCCCAATTATTTCTGTTCCACCAGCGCCTACAGATGCCAGCTGAGATCAGGGCCCTGTTGCACCAGGTGCTGCAGACAATCACTGGGCTGTAGGGCTCAGACTTTAACTAGCCAAGGCAGCCAGCAGAGAAACAAGTGAAGGGATGTGCTCAAAGTCACCCAGCCAGTCAGCAGGACAGGCAGGATTAGAACCCAGGTCTCCTTATGCCCAGCCAGCACCCCATCCCGCAGGCCAAACGGCCTCCCTGGGTCACTCCCACCTCTCCTTCTGCTGGTTCACAAGCTGCACAGCAGACAGGCTGGATCCAGCCACTCAGGATTCTTCCTGCCCAGGGAAATTACCCTAATCCCTTCCCCCAGGAATATTGGGGCCATGGCAGTTCCCAGGTGGGCGAGGCCAGGGGGGTGGGGCAGCTGGGGCGGGCTCGTGAGCAGCAGGAGTTGCTCACACCCCCCCGTGAAAGGGCAGGAGCAGAAGGTGGGAGAGCAGCAGAGAGGCTGGTACCTTCTCTTCCAACGTGCCCAACCTCAATTGCTTTTATCCTGACCACCCCCTGCAGGGCAGGGCCTGGCTGCTACCCCACTGAACAGACAGGGAACTGTGGCACAGAGGGAATAAGGGACTTGCCTAAGGCTACGCAGACTATCTCTGGCAGAGCTGGGAAATGGCCATGGGTCTCCTGGGTCCCAGGCTGGCACCTTCTCTTCCAACCTCCTGCTCCCTTTGTCCCTGGTTCAGTGTGAGCTGTGAGAGCTCTCTGGGGCACAGGAGCTGGCTTGTGCCCAGATGGAACAACGTTGCCTATTGCACAGATCTCACTTTTCCCGAACATTGAAAATGCTGCTAAAACCATACCAGGGCCCGCCAGGATCCCTGCAGCTGGTCATTGCAAAGTTGTGAACTGTTCCCTGGCCTCCCAGAGTGGGGCAGTGGGAGAGGGTGGGGCTGGCCCAAGGCCCTGCTGGATGGCGGCTGATGTGTATGGGGTCCCAGTGCTACAAAGCTGTGTGCCAGGGGCCGCGCTTTCTGGGGGTTTCACGGATCATCTCTCCAAGGCCTGTGTGGCAGCAGCCGCTGGAGAGCATCCCAGGCCTGATTCCCCCCATGATGGGTGTCCTGAATGGCCCCTGCTCTGGGGGGCTCCATTCCTCACTCAATGTCTCCTGCTGACTCTACAGCAGCTGCACGGCAGGTGTCCTAATGCAGCCCTAGCCCTGTCCAGTGCTCAGGGGCACTGTCCTGGCATCGGACTGTCTTGGTAAATAGAACAATGGCTCCTGGCAACCTGAGAATGCCAGTTCCCCTGGCATCCTCAGTGCCATTCCCTATGGAAGTGATGGGGTCAGCAAAGGTGATGGAGGTGGTCAGGCCTAGCTCGCTAATGACATTCCAGGTGCAGGGGCGAGGTGCAGAGCCAGGAGGAGATTGGGGAGGCAGGAGTGGCACATTGTGATGTGGCGGGCGGAACTAGCTCCCCACATCTGAACGCTTCGCAACACTGGCGGATTCAGATCCAAACCTAGATCAGGCTCCAAATTCACAGAGGGCCCCTCCCCCTGATCTGGAGCGGCTGAGACTCCAGCGCTCTGTGGAAGAGACCAACAAATGCCAAATCCTGGGGTGGGCTTCCCCCAGAGACAATCTCGTGCTGGGAAGGGAGATGCCTAGAGCCGGCAGCTCCACCACTCACGCTCCCAGCTGCCTGGGAATGAGCCAGGATCAGAGCATCGGATAGCACGCAAAGCCCAGATCAGCACCCCCAGGCCTGCAAGAGACCTGCACCGTCTGGGGGTGGTTGATTTCACCAGAAAGGGAGCTTCCCACAGACTCTCCAGCTCCCTCACCTCTCATGCTTCTTCCCATTTGCCTTTCATCACTGCCACATGGACCAAGTTGGCCACCAGCTGCCTCCCTGTCTGGACACTTACCTGGCCCCATCATGGCAGTGGCTGAGCAGAGGTGGCCAATAGAAGATTCTCCTACCTGGAGTCAGGAGTGGGCAAAAGCCGGTGTGTATATGGTCCACCCACTTTCTGCTGCTGGTGGCAGAGCTGAAACGGCTGGCTCAGCGTTCCTCAGCAGCACGTGAAAGCACTCGCTCTGCCAGAGCCAAGCCTGGCAGTGAGGGGATGAGGCTGTGCCAGCCAGCAGGGGGCATGTCACAATGGGCAGGTGAGTCACAAGCCAGCCAGTGTGTGACTCCCCAGCCATGGGATGCCCCAGCCCAGACTAGTTCTGGCTTCGCAGGGTTTAAGAGCCTGTCCTTCCCCACCAGGGTCATGGGAGGGACCTTCCACTCCCCACAGTCACAGACGTTCGGCTGGAAGGGACTGCTGGACTTGTCTAGTCCCAGCTCCTGCAGACCCCAAGCCAGAGCCCCTCCCTGCGTCCATGCAGCTGAAGCCAGGAGGTTGCCGGATGGATCCCTGAGTGGGAGAATCACTTCCATCCCGGCTCCTCTGTTATATCCTTGGGGCAGCCGGTGTAGGAAGCAATCACTTGAGGCCAGAGAGCAGACAGCTAACCAAAACCTCCATTTTATTTACAGAGACAGAGAGCTCACTCAGCCGGTTGAAACCGGCTGAGCTATCCCTTAATAGTCTAACTCAGTTGCCATAGTAACAAAACCCATGACAACCAAATACACAACATATTCCTCCCCCCCTAATAAGAACATCCCCTAAATAAAACACACACTAAACTAGAGAAGGAGGGTAGACTGCCTCCATTCCTGGCTAAACCCTGGGGATTATTTTGCCCCATAACCGTGGGTTCGCCCTAACTAAAGATCCAGCCGATGAGGAGGCTTTCTGTCTCTAGGTGGATTACGGCGAACTTCTGGTGTTGTTGCACCCGAAAGTACTAGGGGCTCAGGGTCCGCAGCACGAATAGGTGAGGAGGTGGTATTAGCTCGTGCTGGGCAAAGGGGTATCTCAGCTGCCGGCAGTAATGGAGGAGAACAGTCAGGAACAGGTGACTCATGATTCGGTGTCTCACCAGGAGGGGTGAAGTCAGACCCCTCAACTGCAGATGGGTCCTGAAGACTGGCATGACCTGGCAACAGCTGATCTACATGTCGCCGCCAGGTAAGATTCTCTGCAGTCCGGACTGTATAGGAAACAGGTCCTGTTTGAGTGATGACTGTGGCCGGGACCCATTTAGCTCTGGAAGTATAATTCCGAGCCAAAACTGGCTGCCCTGGGCTAAAGGTTCGGTCTTTTGCTCTGGGTGCCCGTCTGATGACTTGATATTGCTGCTGATGTTGCACAGTTTGTCTGGGTTCAGAAGGTTTCAGCAGATCAAAGCAAGTGCGCAGCTGTCGTCCCATCATTAGAAAGGCTGGGGAAGCCTGGGTCGTAGCATGAGGTGTGTTTCTATAGGAAAGTAAGAAGGTATCCAGACGCTTTTGAATGGAGTGTTGTCCCTTTGCTGATTTCAAAGCGTTTTTCATTGTCTGCACAAATCTTTCAGCGAATCCATTGGTGGACGGATGATATGGTGCTGACGTGATGTGGTGTATCCCATTTGCCTTCATAAAATTTTGAAACTCCTGAGAGACGAACTGCGGTCCGTTGTAGCTCACAAGTTGTTCTGGCAGACCAAAACGACTAAAGAGTCCTCGTAGTTTTTGGATAGTACTCTCTGCAGTAGTGGACTGCATTATAGAGACTTCTGGCCATTTAGAATGGGCATCTACTGCCACCAAGAACATGCTTCCTTCAAGGGGGCCAGCAAAGTCAACGTGAATACGTTGCCACGGGTTTTCAGGCCAGTCCCATGGGTGTAGGGGTGCCCACTGGGGTGCATTTCTTACACCCTGACATGACATACAAGCTTTTGCCTTCTCTTCAATAGCACTGTCCAATCTAGGCCACCAAAAATAGCTTTGTGCAATTTCCTTCATGCGCACTATTCCACAGTGACCGGAATATAGCTGTTCTAACATCTGTGATCTCAGGGGTGGTGGAATAATGACACGCCTCCCCCACAACAAACAACCAGATTGGACCGATAACTCCGTCCGCCTGGACATGTAGGGAACAAGGTCGGGTGAGACCGGAGAGGTTTGTCGAGATTTTCCATGCATCACCAGGTCCATAACTTGGGATAATACTGGGTCAATGCGGGTTGCCTTCTTTATCTGAGCAGCAGTGATGGGTGTATTCTCTACCTGTTCAAAGTAGAAGATTTCCTTTTGGGCACTATCTTGATGTTTGACCGGTAAAGGCAACCTTGAGAGGCCATCTGCATTGCCGTGCAGAGTGGATTTCCGATATTTGATTTCATATGTGTGTGCAGAAAGTATCAATGCCCAACGTTGCATACGACTAGCAGCTAATGGGGGAATGCCTGTATAGGGTCCAAAAATTGATGTCAGAGGTCGATGGTCTGTAAGAAGAGTAAACTTTCGCCCAAACAGGTACTGATGAAACTTCCTAATTCCAAAAACAATTCCTAATGCCTCACGTTCGATTTGGGCGTAGTTAGTTTCTGCTTTGCTTAGAGTGTGTGAAGCAAAAGCACTAGGTCTTTCTTCTCCCGAAGGCATAATGTGTGACACGACCGCTCCCACTCCATAAGGGGAAGCATCGCAGGCCAATTGCAGGGGTAAGGATGGATCAAAGTGCGTTAGAACTTCAGAATTTAACAATGCATCCTTAGCTTTGTTAAATGCAACATCACAGGCTTCAGTCCACTTCCAGGCCTTGTTCTGCCCAAGGAGCTCATGAAGTGGTTTTAGCAGTGTGGCTAACTGTGAGATGAACTTTCCATAATAGTTCAGTAGTCCTAGAAATGAGCGTAGCTGGCTTACATTTCGAGGTGGGGGAGCCTCCACAATAGCTTTAACTTTTGCAGGGGCCTTATGAAGACCTGCAGAATCGATGATGTGTCCCAAATATTCAACAGAGGGCTTGAAAAATTCACACTTGTCTTTGCGAACTCGTAGGCCATACTCTTCCAGTCTTTGTAGGGTAGCCTCTAAATTCTTTAAGTGATCCTCTTCATTTCTTCCAGTGACCAGGATATCATCCAGATAGCACTGAACTCCTGACAAGCCACACAAGATCTGGTCCATAGCCCTCTGGAACAGGGCGGGAGCCGATGTGATTCCGAAGGGTAGGCGACAGTATCGATAAAGCCCCTTATGAGTCACAATAGTCAACAGCTCTTGGGACTTTTCATCGACGTGCATCTGTAAATATGCTCGACTCAGATCAATCTTACTGAACTTTTGTCCCCCAGCCAGGCCTGCGAAGAGGTCATCGATGCGGGGAAGCGGGTATTGCTCTGCACACAACACTGGGTTGACAGTGACTTTAAAATCACCGCAAATCCGGAGAGAGCCATCTTTCTTCACTATTGGAACGATAGGAGTGGCCCATGAGCTATGGGTAACTGGTATTAGGACTCCATTGGTGACCAGGCGCTCCAGGTCTGCTTCAACTTTTGGCCTGATGGCATATGGCACAGTTCGGGCTTCCAGATATTTTGGTGGACTGCCAGGTTTAATGTTCAATGTCACAGTGATTCCCTTCATACTTCCCAAATCATCTCCAAAAACAGCAGCATGTTTCCTTAGTATAAGGGTTAGACTGGTTTCTTCTTTAGTCATCCGGTGCACTTCTGCCCAGTTCAGCTGAATCTTCCCAAGCCAAGACCTACCCATTAAGGCTGGGTAGTCACCTCTCACCACAAACAGTGGCAATTTAGCCACCTGTCCATTGAGCTCCACCTTAACATCAATAGTGCCCAACATGGGCACAGCTTCACCTGTATACGTCTTCAGAACAGTTTTTGTTGCCTTAAGCGGAAGATGCTGTAGCTTTTCCTTATACACAGTCTCCGGAACCAGCGAGACAGCTGCACCGGTGTCTAGTTCCATGCGTATAGGTTTGCCCTCCAATAAGGGGGTTACCCAGTATTCATGTGAGCCCGCTGCCAAAGACAAAACATGCAGTGGCACTTCCTCTTGTGAGGAGGTGTCACCTTGATCATCCTGGGTCTGCTCTAGGGTATGCAAGGTTCCTCTTTTTGTCGGCCAGACCACAGGCCTCTTTTTCTTTTGTTTACAGGCACGCTCAATGTGTCCCTTTTTGCCACAGTGTCGACACACCAGGTCCTTACACCAGCATTCTGATGCCTGGTGACCCAGCTTACCACAGCGGTAACATTCTTGACTCTGCACCGTTTTGTGGGTCAGTTCTTGTGACACTTTTTGCACCCTAGGGGATGCACCGATGTATTGTGCCTCCCTTGTAGCCAGTTCCATGGAGCCAGCAATATCAACAGCCTTCTGTAATGTAAGCTGAGCCTCTGTCAGTAGGCGCTTCCGTATAGCTTCACTGCAGAGGCCACACACTAACCTGTCACGCAGGGCATCATTTAACATCTCTTTAAATTCACAGTGTTCTGCTAGCTTTTTTAAAATGGCTACAAATTGTACAACTGTTTCATCTTCCTTTTGGTCTCTTTTGTGGAACCTATATCTTTCAGCAATTACCAGTGGTTTTGGGGAGAAATGAGACCCCAGGATTTCCACAATGTCACTGTAAGATTTAGTCTCAGGCTTAACAGGGTGTAGTAAGCTGCGTAGCAGAGAGTAGGTTTTAGCCCCTACAACAGTTAAGAATATTGGCACCTTCTTCGCTTCTGTAATGTCATTTGCAATACCAAAAAGCTCAAAACGCTCAGTATACACATGCCACTGCTCTGTATTCTCATCAAAAGGCTCCAGGGGCCTGGTCAGAGTAGCCATGATTTTTAGTTTCACTTTCACAGTCAGTGCAACAAGCAGCTTTTTTTCTTTGTTTGGTCTTTACCTTGACTTCTACTTCCTTCTGTTACTGGAGCAGCACCAGGATCCCATCCTCGTCGCCAGTGTTATATCCTTGGGGCAGCCGGTGTAGGAAGCAATCACTTGAGGCCAGAGAGCAGACAGCTAACCAAAACCTCCATTTTATTTACAGAGACAGAGAGCTCACTCAGCCGGTTGAAACCGGCTGAGCTATCCCTTAATAGTCTAACTCAGTTGCCATAGTAACAAAACCCATGACAACCAAATACACAACATCCTCCTCCTCGTGACAGTACAGAACGGGGGTTCCCGAACTCTCTCCTCCTCCAGCTCCCAGCCCATGCTTTAAGAGCAGCTCCCCCCCCCCACCCCGCCCAACTGAGTCTCAGGCCTTGCTAGCCACTCAGTGCCACAGCAGCCCCAGGAGATGATTGTTGCGGGGGTCTCAGCCCAGGGAAGGCAGTGACTCCTAGAAGCAGGGAAAGCAGCAGCACCATAGCTCAGGGAAGTCTGGCAATGCCAGTGGCTGGCTGGGGTCTGACAGCCCAGGCACCCAGAGCAGATTGTCAAAGGCCAAAACCCTCTCACCACCAGCTCTGTAGCTCCCCCTTGCTTTTGGTCTGTCTTAGGCACCATCCTGGCCCTCATCCCCATGGCATCAGAGCACTGCCCAACCTCGATTGCATTTAATCTAACCACCTGCAGGGCAGGGCCTGGCTGCTACCCCCACTGAACAGACAGGGAACTGTGGCACAGAGGAATAAGGGACTTGCCCGAGGCCACGCAGAATATCTGTGTCAGAGCTGGGAAATGACCATGGGTCTCCTGGGTCTCTTCCAACCTCCTGCCCGCTTTGTCCCTGGTTCAGTGTGAGCTGTGGGAGCTCTCTGGGGCACAGGAGCTGGCTGGTGCCCAGATGGAACAACGTTGCCTATTGCACAGATCTTGCTTTTCCCGAACATTGAATCTGCTGCTACAGCCATACCAGGGCCCACCATGATCCTTGCAGCTGGTCAGTGCTAAGTTATGAACTGTGCTAGGTAGGGAAGATGAAATAGATCTTCCATCACTAGCACAGCTCTGTGTTACTGTGGACTCACTGCGGGCTCAACCCAACCAGCCCTCCTCACAAGGAGCCTGTAAATCCTCCAGCCCTGCTGTTCTCCTTTGTATTTCTGTAGTGCCCAGAGGGCTCAGTCCGGGATCAGGGCCCCGCGGTGCTAGACATTGTACAGACACAGCCCGATTCCCCCCACGCTGCGTCTCCTGAATGGGGACTGGAGGGAGACCAGGACTGGAGTAGGACTAGGAACAAGGCTGGAGCAGGCTCAGACTCTTGCCTTTGTCAGGCAGGAGCAAGTTCCTGGCCCTGGAGTGATGTTGAGCAGACTGAGCTGCTGCTGTGAGACTGATATAGCTGCTCTGGGAGTCACAAGGCCAGTTCCTGGCTTGTGGATTGGCTGGAGCCCAGCACAGGAGGGACTCAGCCCCTTACAGATGGCTCCCAGGGCGCTTGGCTCCCGGCCCCGCTGGGTACTGACATGCCAGGTGCCGGGGGCGAGGTTCAGCGCCAGGGAGGAGATTGGGGAGGCAGGCGCACTGAGGTGGGGCTGAGCGGGCAGGTGCTGAGGAGCTGCGGCTGGCTGGCCAGCAGAGAGGAGGAGCAGCAGCTCGGCTCTGGAGGGCCCAGCTGCAGTTCCACACTGGGCGCTGCCAGAGCCTGGCAGGTGGCTGGCTGAAGTGGCACATTGTGCTATGGCGTGGGCAGGAGCTAGCTCCCCACATCTGAACGCTCCGCAGCACCGGCGGATTCAGATCCAAACCCGGATCTGGCTCCAAATTCACAGCTGGCCCCTCCCCCCAATCTGGAGCGGCTAAGACTCCAGTGCTCTGTGGAAGAGGCCAACAAATGCCAGCTCCTGGGGTGGGCTTACCCCCCGCCACAAGGCAATCTCGTGCTGGGAAGGGAGATGCCCAGAGCTGGCAGCTCCAGCACTCACATTCCCAGCTTCCTGGGAATGAGCCAGGATTAGAGCCCTGGGTAGCGCGCAAAGCCCAGATCAGCACCCTCAGGCCTGCGAAGGACCCACACTGTCTGGGGGTGGTTGATTTCACAAGAGAGTGGGCTTCCCACAGACTCTCCAACTCCCTCACTGTGACAAAGTGGGACTGTTCTTAATGTTGCCTCTGAATACTGTAGGGGTGCCTCAGTTTCCCCTATGCATTTCTTAAGTCTCTAGGTGGTGGGATAAAGGCCAGTGTGCATAAATGGCTGACACTGTTTCCGGGCAGCTAATGGCCGGGGCCCTTCCCTCCTGTAAGAGGATAGCTAAAGGTGTTGGAGAACAAAGGCATCAGGTGACTTCCTGGCTCGGGAAAGAGACAAAGGCCAGAGAGCAGGGGCTGGAGAGTTTCACTTTGGAGCTGGCTGGGGATGAGGAGTGAAGTGCAGACGTGGGTGTCTGGCTCACTGCCCCCCAAAATGGACCCGGCTGAGGGGTCCTGTTCTCTGGACCTACAAGCCCTGTTTTAGACCGTGTTCCTGTCATCTAATAAACCTCTATTTTCCTGGCTGGCTAAGAGTCACGTCTGATTGCGAAGTGGGGGTGCAGGACCCTCTGGCTTCTCTAGGACCCTGCCTGGGCAGACTCACTGTGGGAAGCGCAAGGAGGGGCAGAGGATGCTGAATGCTCCAAGGTCAGACCCAGGAAGCTGGAAGCCCTGTGAGCTTCTGGCCCAGAAGAGCCTGCTCACAGAGAGGAGACTTCACCAGAGTCCTGACTGGCTTCATAGGGAGCAGCTCCAGAGTATTGCCCAGGGACTCCATGACACACACCTCTTATGCTTCTTCCCATTTGCCTTTCATCACCCCCACATGGCCCATGTTGGCCACCAGCTACCTCCCTATCTGGACACTTACCTGGCCCCATCACAGCAGCAGCTGAGCATGCGGGTGTTGTTGTATTTAGCATCTCAACCCCCCCCCCCCATGGAGCAGGGACTTGCTCTCCCTACTTTGCTCAGGCCCAGAGTGTCAGGGACTCACCTGATCTCACTCAGCAGATCTTACAGCAGAGTCCCAGCCCAATGCCTCATCTACCAGCCTGTGCCACCTTCCCGTGCCTTGCCACCAGCCCCGCTAAACCCTCCTCCTTGTCTCCATCCCCTCTGGGCTTGACTGGTGCGACCCCTTCTGTTTAGCCACCCCAGACTCCCTCCTGTGCACATGCCGCTGCCCACTTCCTCACTGGCACCGGGCTAGACAGCCAGCACCAGGGCACTTGGCAGCCAGGAGCTCGCAGAAGGCTCGGTGTGGCTGGCGATGCAATGGAAAAGCAGAGGTGGGCAATAGAAGATTCTCCTACCTGGAGTCAGGAGTGGGCAAAAGCCGGTGTGTATATGGTCCACCCACTTTCTGCTGCCGGTGGCAGAGCTGAAACGGCTGGCTCAGCGTTTCTCAGCAGCACGTGAAAGCACTCGCTCTGCCAGAGCCAAGCCTGACAGTGAGGGGATGAGGCTGTGCCAGCCAGCAGGGGGCATGTCACAATGGGTAGGCGAGTCACAAGCCAGCCAGTGTGTGACTCCCCAGCCATGGGATGCCCCAGCCCAGACTGGTTCTGGCCTCGCAGGGTTTAAGAGCCTGTCCTTCCCCACCGGGGTCATGGGAGGGACCTGTGACGGGTTGGATCACAGAAACCCCCCCGGGAGCTGCCACCTGATGTGCCAAGACTACCTCTGCTCCTGTTTTCCCTGCCAGCTCAGGACTCCAGCACCCTGTCTTGCTAAGCCAGACACTCCCGTCTGCTCCAACAAAGACCCAGGGTCTGAATTACTTGCCCCAAAGCTGCAGTTTTACCTGAAAACAGCTCACAGAAGTGTGTTTGTCTTTAGCACTCAGATGCCCAACTCCCAATGGCGTCTAAACCCAAATAAATCCGTTTTACCTTGTATAAAGCTTATGCAGGGTAAACTCATAAATTGTTCACCCTCTATAACACTGATAGAGAGAGATGCGCAGTTCTTTGCTCCCCCAGGTATTAATACATACTCTGAGTTAATTAATAAGTAAAAAGTGATTTTATTAAACACAGAAAGTAGGTTTAAGTGGTTCCAAGTAGTAACAGACAGAACAAAGTAAGTCACCAAGCAAAATAAAATAAAATGCGCAAATCTATGTCTAATCAAACACTGAATACTGATAAGATCCTCACCAGTTCCGGAAGGCACCCTTTTACAGACTAATCTCCTTTTAGCCTGGGTCCAGCAATCACTCACACCCCTTTGTTGCAGTTTCGTCCAAATATCCTGGGGGTGGGGAGGCTCTCTCTTTAGCCAGCTGAAGACAAAATGGAGGGGTCTCCCAAGGGTTTAAATAGACTTTCTCTTGTAGGTGGAGATCCCCCTCCTCACTCCTATGGAAAGTCCAGCTCCAAGATGGAGTCCTGGAGTCACCTGGGCAAGTCACATGTCCATGCATGACTCACAGTCTTTACAGGTAGAAGCCATTGTCCACGTGATATCGTGTATGTCTCCAGGAAGACTTCTTATGTGGACTGGAGCATTCCAAGAGGCATTGTTCCCCAAGTGCTTCCTGATTGGGTACTTAGCCTTGCGAATTCCTTCCTAAAGAAGCTGACCAAATGCCTCACAAAGCTTACTTAGAAATCAAGCAAGTATACAGCCAATATTCTTAACCTCAAGTAGAAAATGATAGATGTGTACAAATAGGATGACTAGATATAGTAGACCATAACCTTTACAGAGATATGTTACATGGCACAGGCAGCACAAAACATATTCCAGCTATGTCCTATTTTCATAAAGACTTATGGGAGGTACCGTCACAGGACCTTCCGCTCCCCACAGTCACAGACGTTAGGCCAGAAGGGACCACTGGGCTCATCTAGTCCCAGCTCGTGCAGACCCCAGGCCAGAGCCCCTCCTTGTATCTATGCAGCTGGAGCCAGGGGGTTCCCCAGATCCCCGAGTGGGAGCATCAGTTCCATCCTGGCTCCTCCTCCTTGTGACAGCGCAGAATGGGGGTTCTTGAACTCTCCTTACCCCCAGCTCCCATTCCCAGCTCACGCGGGTGGCTCTTTGCACCTGCCCAAGCTGCTGGGTGCCTTGGCCATGGGATGTAAAACGGCCCCATCTCTGCTTCCCCTTCCACCCCGGCAACAACGCACAAGCTGCTTTAAGAGCAGCCTCCTACCCCTCCCCACCAGCTGAGTCTCAGGCCTTGCTAGCTGCTCAGTGCCTCGGCAGCCCCAGGAGATGATTGCTGCGGGGGTCTTGTGTGACATTATGAGTCTGATCTAATATCTCACTGAAGAAAAACAGGGCCAGAAAGAGTTAATTAACTCGAAGACTAACCTGACCCAGGGCTGAACTTTAGAAACTGGTTAGGAAGATGTGTAAATGAATAGAGCTTTGAAATGCAGGTCTGCATTGTTAGAGGTAGAAGGGTAGGTGTTTGCTCAGGTCTTGTGATGTAAGCAAACAAGACTTGTTTATTGCTATGGCTTTAATTTAAAGATCAAAAAAGGAATATTAACATTTAGGAAGATGCTTGAGTGAAATAGTATTATTTTCTATGTGTCTCTTTGAAGGTTGTGGTAACCCGTATCTGAACTATTTAATGGCTAAATTACCCTGTGTTAATTGCCAGGATGTTTGGGAGAAGGAGCATTAGGCCTATTGTTTTCTCAAGCCAAAAGGCTGCTGGAAATGTATAAGAACCCTAGGACATGATCCTACTTCATCTCAGATCTGCTTTGGGTTTCAAGAGGGGGGAACCTTAAGCCATAAGGATTGAGATCCCCAGTCACTGAGTGGAGTCACCCTGAATATGGACATTGGACCATAACCTATGGACTATTTCTAAAAGGACTTTTGGCAACTACAAGCTCACCTCTACTATGTATCTGAACCTCAAGAACTGAATTCAAGTCTGTATGTATATTGGTCTTTTAACCAACACTCTCTCGCTTTTCTTTTGTAATAAACTTTAGCTTAGTTAATAAGAATTGGCTATAGCGTGTATTTTAGGTAAGATCTAGTTATAATTGGACCTGGGTATGTGGCTGATCCTTTGAGATTGGAAGAACCTTTTCTTTTGTATGATGAGATAAGATTTTCAGTAATCATCATCATATCTGACGTGTGTGTCTGGATGGAAGCTTGAGGTTGGTCACTTTAAGGGAACTGCAGTGTTTGAACTTCTGAGTAACCAGTGGGGTATGGTAGAAGCTGTTCTGTGCTGGCTTGGTAAATCTAAGTATTGGAATAACCACCAGCTTCTGGGGTTTGTCTGCCCCGTTCTGTTTGCAGTTCACCCTAATTGAGTGACCTCAGCTGTCTCCCACGGGCAGCACTGTCACATCTTGGCCCAGGGGGAGGCAGTGACTCCTAGAAGCAGGGAGAGCAGCAGCACCATAGATCAGGGAGGTCTGGCAATGCCAGTGGCTGGCTGGGATCTGACAGCCCAGGCACCCAGAGCAGACTGTCAAAGGCCAAACCCCTCTCACCACTGGCTCTGTAGCTCCCCCTTAGGCACCATCCCGTGCCTGTAGATCTTCCACCATAGGGGCATGTGCACCCAGGGCACTTGAGTCACAGACATTTGCCAGCAGTACCATGGAGCGATGCCTGCGCCCCCGCTCTCCCCATGTGCTCAGGCACGGGCATCAAAAGGGCACGTCCGCCACCTCCCTCTCCAGTCCTTCGCATCTGCGTGCAGCCAGGTGAACATCCCCATTTCTACTGAGGCCTCAGGGACAAGGTCTATGATGAACTGGCTGGGGTTGACCACCCTGCCCCCCCGTCCCACGTTGCACCCTTACGGCTCGCTGAGGATCCAAACTGACACTCATCGGTTTGAGCCCCTACCCAGCCAGGCCCTGTTCTCTCCCCCGAAGCAGTTGCTGGCCCTGAACCCCTGCAGGCAGCCATGACACACAGGCACTCAGGGCTCGAGAGAAGGGCTATCGCCGGCTGAATGACCCCTGCCTGCGTGGTGGGGATCGAGGCCACTTTGCCAGCAGGTGCCCCCCAAGTCCTGGGCTATGGTGAGTCTGGGGAGATGGGAGGATTCAGCCTCATGAGAGGAGATGTGGCTGGACAGAATGGCAGAATTGGGTCTCCGAGCAGACACTAGAAACTGCCTAACACCGGGCAGGGGTCTGGGGCTGGGAGATGTGTAGGGTACAGAGCACAGCACCCCTAATGCCGGGCAGGGGGGTTGGGGCTGGTGATGTGTCAGGTATGGAGTGCAGCACCCCCTAATACTGGGCAGCAGGGCTGGGAGATGCGGGGTGTAGGGTACAGAGCACAGCGCCTCTAATGCTGGGCAGCAGGGCTGGGAGATGCGGGGTGTAGGGTACAGAGCACAGCGCCTCTAATGCTGGGCAGCAGGGCTGGGAGATGCGGGGTGTAGGGTACAGAGCACAGCGCCTCTAATGCTGGGCAGCAGGGCTGGGAGATGCGGGGTGTAGGGTACAGAGCACAGCGCCTCTAATGCTGGGCAGCAGGGCTGGGAGATGCGGGGTGTAGGGTACAGAGCACAGTGCCCGCTAACGCTGGGCCGGGGGGCTCAGGCTGAGGATGGGTAGGGTACCGAGTGCCACGGAGTGTGGGGGAGACAAGGCCCTGCACCTCAGGCTTCCTGTGATTCACCATGACTCTCAGCCAGCCAGTAAAACAGAAGGTTTATTTAGACGACAGGAACACAGTCCAAGACAGGTCTTGCAGGTTCAGACAACAGGACCCCCTCAGTTAGGTCCCTCTTGCGGGGGTGGGGGGGGCAGGGAGGCCAGAGCCCCGTTGGGAGATCAGAGCCCCATCTGGACTCCTCTCCATTTTCCCAGCCAGCTCCAAACTGAAACTCCCTCCAGCCTCTCACTTAGCCTCCCCCCCGGCTCCTCTCCCACCCTTTGTCCAGAGGTGTCACCTGGCCTCCAACCCCCTTCCAGGGTTCTCATGTTACCTGCTCAGGTATCCTCCCTCAAGGAAAGTCTCCCATCCCCCAATGCAGACAGTCCCAGCAAAACTCCCCTGCAACCTTCCCAGGCCAACACTCCCCACTCAGCATTCAAAGACTGATCTACACCATGCATCTGACCCTGCATGATGTCCCAGGCAGGGGCAGCTGTGGTTCCTTGAACCACCCTGGGAGGCAGCTGGGCTTCATGATGTAAAGGCAGAATTGATGTTCCCCATTTGGGCCCATGCATCCTCCCTCCCCTGCCTCCACATCCCAGAGCAGTGGCTCCACCAATGAGACCGTCCTCTGGAGCGAAGGAGGTGCCGGAGCTGACTCCTCTCCGGACAGCATGGCTCCGCTGTGGCTATGAGCTCAAAGGACCGCTGATGACCCCTCTGTTGGCAGGCTGGTACCTGGATTCCTCCTTCTCTTACCCAGAATGAGCGACTGACTATTTCCATCCTCAGTGATGGTCTCGCAAACTCTTTTTTCCGTCACCACATGCCAGAGCCTCGGCGCCCTCCTCTCCCTCCCTGACCGCATCAGTACTGCAGCCTCTGGATCCTCCCTCCCACACCCCGCACTGTCTCCAGGCCACAGACTCCTCCGCACTTGGGATCTGAGGGCTGGGGGTGGGGGGGAGGCAGCTTAATGAAGTGGCACTAGGACTGGTAAAAGGAACTGGGTGAGAGTCCTGGAGACCAACGCTCCCTGGTCTTCCACAGCTTGGCCTGGTAGGGACACTGGGCTGGCCTCACCTCTTCGCCCCAGGTACCTCAGCCCTAGCCTGGAGAGCCCACAGCTGGGCTTGAAAGGGAGTTCACGTTTCCAAGGCCCATTTTCCATGGCCTCTCTGGAAGGTGGGTCCATGGTGGGGATGCCTGGCCACTGCACTGAGTCCTACCAAATTCATTTCAGGTATGGGTCACCACAAAGTTGCAACTTCTGGTACCTCCTAACCTGGGGCAAAAGGCTCCACAGACTATTGGTGGTTCCTCAAGCCATGTGCTTCTGTGGCATTCAGGCGTTTGGAAGTGATGGCCTTCTCCAGGAGAGGGATGAAGGACTGCATCCAATGGCCAGACCCTCAACTGGGGAAGCTCCATGGAAGGCAGCTGAGCTACTTTAAATTACACCCGCTGGGGGGGTCTAATCTTTACTTCTTAACACCCATGGAAGGACATGGGCTGGATGGGATGTTCTACCAAAGCAAACCTCCTTGTGATGAGTGACCCATTCCATCTGTCCCCATTGCACTTGCCAGTCACATGGCCAGAAGCTCCAGGGATGACACGAGGAGTCCGGTGGCACCTTAAAGACTAACAGATTTATTTGCGCATAAACTTTCTTGGATAAAAAACCCACTTCTTCAGATGCATGGAGGAAAATTACAGATGCAGACATAAATATACTGACACATGAAGAGAAGGGAGTTACCTTACAAGTGGAGAACCAGTGTTAACAAGGCCAATACAATCAAGGTGGATGTGGTCCACTCCCAATAATTGATGGGGAGGTATCAATTCCAGGAGAGGGGAAAGTTGCTTTTGTAATGAGCTAGCCACTTCCAGTCCCTATTCAAGCCCAAATTATGGTGTTAAATTTGCAAATGAATTTTAGTTCTGCAGTTTCTCTTTGAAGTCTGTTTCTAAAGTTTTTTGTGTTGAAGGATGGCTACTTTTAAATCTGTTATAGAATGTCCAGGGAGACTGAAGTGCTCTCCTACTGGCTTTTGTATGTTACTATTCCTGATATCCGATTTGTGTCCATTTATTCTTTTACATAGAGACTGTCCGGTTTGGCCAATGTACATGGCAGAGGGGCATTGCTGGCCCCTGATGGCATATATCGTCTTAATAGATGTGCAGGTGAATGAGTCCCTGATGGTGCGGCTGATGTGGTTGGGTCCTATGATGGTGTCGCTAGAGTAGATATGGGGGCAGAGTAGGCAACAAGGTTTGTTATAGGGAATGGTTCCTGGGTTAGTGTTTCTGTGTTGCGGTGAGTATTTGCTTCAGGTTGGGGGGCTGTCTGTAAGTGAGGACTGGCCTGCCTGCCCTCCCGGGTCTATGAGAGTGAGGGATCGTTTTCCAGGATGAGTTGTAGATCATTGATGATGTGCTGGAGAGGTTTTAGCTGGGGGCTGTATGTGATGGCCAGTGGTGTTCTGATATTTTCCTTGTTGGGCCTGTCCTGTATCTATCTCTAGGGACACTTGTTTTCTGTTTCCCTGCTGCATGCTAGAGTTTGGGTTACCTGCCCTCCTTGGCAAGTGATGGGGTCTTGGCTTGTCCTACCAGGGATCCACAGGCATTTCCATTGCCTATCCAGCACTGTGACGACATCCTGGTCACTTCAGAGCATTACTGACTCCTAAGGCAAGGTGGACTGTGGTGAAACAAGGATCAATGGACCCAGGGAGGGACAGTTTAGGGGAGACAGGGATGGGAATGGGCTGGGGAATGGTTGCATAGAGCTGGCCCTGGGACAATGGAGTCAGGATGTGGGTGCATTGCCAGAGCTGAGGGATGGCGGCGGGAGAATCTGGGGCTGTGGTGTGGGTAGGGATTGAGGGGCATGGGCAGAGCTCAGGGGGTGGGGTGGACAGTTGGGGTGGAACCCAGGTTGGGATAGCAGTGGGTGATGGGTCGTGCTTTTGGGGAATCAGCAGAGCTGGGCTGAGAGAGCTGGTTGAGGTGATGCTTGCTCAGCCTGGTAACTGTCTCCCCCTTTCATTCTCTCTGGGCCTTGGGGATCAGGTGGTGTGAGAGGGGGGAGCACGGTGCATGTAGGGGAGGCCAGTACTGGGAAGAGAACGCTGGCTATTGCCAGTCTGGGGATCCTCTGCAATATCTGAGCATGCTGGCCAATTCACCAGGCCGGCGGGGAAGCAAATGGTGCTGGAATTCACATGGGGATGGATCCAGGATATGCTGAGGCATCCTTCTGGGCAGCTAACTGCCTGTGATGATCTGATCCTTTGGACGTGTGCCTGGGGCTCTTAGGCAATGTTTTCCTTGGGTCTAGTGATATTTAACCAATGCTTTGTGCAACAGCCTCTTTCGGAGAGGTTGGGCAATATCAGAGGCACGCATTCGGTGCCAGCTTAGCAGCCTCCCTTGACTTGCATGGTCTTGCGCTGCTGCTGCTTTGACCCACAAAGGTCCTGTAGCCTGGCACCCCCTGCCCTAAGCACCCATGAGCCTGCCTGCTGCCCACGTCTCTGCAGTAAAACGCTCAGTCTATGAGCCAGCAGAGGGCTTGACTACAGATGGGCTCCAGCGATAAGGACTAGGCTGTGGATGGGGGGGCCTTCTTCTTGCTGGGTGGGGAAAGCATCATTACAAGAGGCCTGAAATGAAATGGTGGAGGTGGGGGGCAGGGGGTGATTTCATGGGGTGTCCCCCAGGCTTTGCACAGCTGGATGCTGGGGGCTCAGCCTGGATCCCAGGGTGTGGGTGGCTGGAGCGTAGCTTCCTCCCCACACGCTCCCACTGGTGCTAATTCGCCCCACACCCCAGTTGGCATTGTGACCAGAGAGACCCATGGACTGTGGAGACTGAACTGCCCTGGGACCTCAGAAGTGGGTCTCAGTGGCTCAGAGCTGAGGCACATCGATGCAGGCTGGTGTGGGGCTTCATTCACAAGGGCTCCTCGCCACCTCTTCTCGCCAACCAATGCCAGGGATGGGGCTGGCCCTTGGGTTATGCTGAAGACAGGTTCCCACATGATTGGCTGATTATTTCCCACCCCTGCTCAAACATGTGCTCTCCTGCACCTGCCTCCATAGATGGGGATGCTCCACTGATTCAGCACTGGACAGGGGCAGCCAGGACTTGGCCAGGCCTCTGGGAAGCCACTTACAACAAAAGAGCTGTTGGAGGCTACTTCCCTTCCAGGTAGGAGGCTGCAGAGAGAGATCCGCATGGGGCGAGTGACCCTGGAAGGCACAGGGTAGCTGGGTCCTGCAGAGGCTCACCCACTGGGCTCTGCGGCACCTAGGGCTGGGGTTGGGGTCCTCTACTCAACGATCAGCTTTATGGAGATGTTGTGAAGCCCAGTCATAGGCTCCCAGACTCAGGGTGAGCTGGGAATGGAGGGGAGATGAGTGGGCAGTGAGCATTGGCCTGCTACACCCAGGGTTCTGAGTTCAATCCTTGAGGAGGCCACTTATGGATCTGGGGCAAAATCAGTACTTGGTCCTGCTAGTGAAGGCAGGACTTGATGATCTTTTGGGGTCCCTTCCAGTTCTATGAGATAGGTATATCTCCATATATTATGATTTAGAGGATCCTCTCCATCCCTGTGGCATCAAGGAGATCTGTTTGGAGCAGGACATCAGGAGGAGAAAGTGGACAGAATCATAGAATATCAGGGTTGGAAGGGACCTTAGGAGGTCATCTGGTCCAACCCCCTGCTCAAAGCAGGACCAATCCCCAGACAGATTTTTGCCCCCAATCCCTAAATGGCCCCCTCAAAGATTGAACTCACAATGCTGGGTTTAGCAAGCTAATGCTCAAACCACTGAGCTATCCCTCCCCCCTAACTGTAGAAATTCAGAGGAGGGTTTGGAGTGGGCGCTGGGAAGCCCGGCATTCTTGTGGCCAGGTTGGTTTGGGGAGTGAGCCAGAGCTCTGCAATCCCGGCCTGTGGCTGGAAGGTTGGAAGGGGGAGCTGTCACAGCCATTTCATGTGGGTTTCCTTCCTCATCTCCTTGTGGCTGTTCATCCTGGAGTTATTAAGCAAGTTGCTGTGGTCTAGGGAAATAGCTGCCACTCACACCTTGTGCTGCAGCTTCAACCTACAAGGGACCTGACTCCCATCCTGTCCCTTCACAGCCTTGTGCCCAGCTGGCACCCATGCCCTGAATGCCTGGCTGCCCCCGCCCCCTCCGAGAAATGGCTTGGAGATGAAACCAGGAAAAGTTTCTGAGTCCAAATTCTAACCAGCCGTGACCCAGCTGGCCCAAATCAACCCAAACCATAAAAGGCTGGATGGGCAATTTGCCCTTGTGTGGCATGCTGCAGCAGAGCCAGCCCAGGCTTATTGTTCTGGCAGGTGGTGCTGTTATACACAGACCTAGAAATCCCTTTTCTTGGGGTGTGAGTGGCACACAGTCTTGGAAGACACGCTTAGGAAGTCCTGGTTAGCTTTGGGATGTGGGTTCTTTCATGGGGGAGCTGTTGCAAGCAGCAGGAGAGTTGTTTCTCTGCCTTGAATATCTCTAACTGGAGTCAGTTCTTGGGAGCGAAGTTGCTCCCTGGGAAGTAGGCATTGGTGTCTGGCCTGAGGATTCTGATTGCGGTCTGACCCCCGCTGTCCCAGGACTGGTTTATACACAGCAACTAAACAAGCGGCACTAAGCCAGTACCCTGACTCCATATCACTGGCTTCCTACTGGAGGAGAAATCAACCTGTAGGGCCTGATACCCGCTCCTGCTCAGCAGAGGAGTGGCGTTATTAGTTAATTAGTTCGCTGCACTCAGGCCCCACCGTGCCAGTTGCTGAGCGAACACAGTAAAACACAGTCCCTGCCTGTAACCGTGCGGACTCATCCCCGCGGCACCTCCTGTTGGTTGTCCTTGGGAATTAGCTCGATTTCCAGCCCGAGCGCCTCTGCAGGCCGGTGATCCACCTGCCACTTGGCCCTCCATGTCCCTCCTGGACCCGGTGCCCTGTTATGTGGGCGCTGCCCTGTGGCAGTAACCCCTCAGTCTTAGGGTCTCCGCCCGGGAACCCCACCCATTATTCCCACCTCGCTTCTGTATAAGGCTACTGCCAGTCATTGTCTAGCCCCTGGGGCAGACTGCAGTATCAGCCTACTCATCACTGGCAAGGTTGGGTTTGGACCTGCTGCCTTGCCTACCCCTGGGCTGCCCTCTGTAACCCCCAGTATCTATTGGCCTTTTGCTAGGCCGCAGCCTGGGGCTTTCCAGGCAGGAGCACCCTGGCTCCTCTCCCTTTCCCCAGCCCTGTGTCTAGCTCCCTGCAGCCAGGCTCCCTCTCTCTGAATGCAGAGGGAGAGTATCTGAGCTTCTGGTTCCCAGCCTTTTTGTACAGGCCAGCTGTGGCCTGATGGGGTATGGCCCAGCTGCGGCCACTTCCTTTTACCACTGCAGCCCTCCCAGACAGGAGTAGGGGACCACCCCACTACACTGCCCTAAAGGGATCACTTAGCAGTGGGCGGGCTTCCGCCCACCCAGTTTCCCAGAAACCCAATAGATACACTGCCCTAAAGAACTTGCATTGAAATAGTCAGGCCAAAGGAAGGATTCCAGTCTCACTTTGAATTGAGACCAAGAGCCTTAAGTCCTCTTCAAGGTGCCGTTTGCTGGGAACACAGGGCAGCTGAATATGGATGGAGTCCTGTAGCTGAAGGTTCAGATTTGCTGCCTTCTGGCTATAAGCCAACTGGCTCCCCCACCATCATCACTGACATAGGTGCCAACTTATATGGGCTCCCTGGGGCTTTAGCCCCAGGAATATTCCCAAGCAGGGGCTCTGCTCCATCAATGTTTTCTCCCCTGCTTGGAGTGCCCCCCCGCCGCCGCCAGGGTTGGAGCTTCCCCCCTCCCCGCCCGGCCCCAGAGCTTCCCTGCCTGAACGCAGCGTGTCTCTCTTCCTTGCCGCCGCTGCCGCTGCCTAGCATAACAGCAGTGAGTGCAAGCTGCTGTTGCTGACTGTAGCATCTCGGAGGGGAGGGGGGGGGCCCTGCTCGGCAGCCCTCTCCTCCTCTCCTCCCCGCCCCGGAGGCTGGAGCTTCCCTGCCTGAAGCAGACAGCGTGTCTCTCTCCCTTGCCTCTGCTGCTGCCGGCTGCTGCCTAAGGTAAGGTGACCATTTTTTTCAAATTTAAAACCAGGACATTTAAAATAGCTCAGCCAGCATGAGTAATAGTCGCTGTCGTAGAATATAAATTGAAAAATATTGCGGAGTATGCTTATCTTTTTTTTTCTTTAAGTGAAAGAATACAATAAAATGTACTTCTTTTATTTATATTATATATTATGAAAGTAATTTTGCGAAAAAAAACAAATATTTGATATGGGCAGATTAGTACATAATTATATACTTAGGATTTTGGGATCCAAGTAATAAAGAAACAAGTGTAGCAGTAAAACAAAATGGTTTTAATATAAAATGGTACAAAAGTACTTAATCTACATTCCTAATTTTGCTTCTTATATTTTTGTGAAGAGTGGATTGATTTTAATAATAATTCGTTTTCCTGGATGTTTTTATAAAATTCCATGCAAGTTTGGTTAAAATTATATTTAGTAATTAGCAAACATTTCAAAGTTTCAACATGTAATTGAGTTTTATCACTGGACCTGATATTGTTCATCAAAGAAAAAAGACGTTCGGCAGGTGCATTGGTTCCTGGTAAACAGAGACATTGCCCTGGTCTACACTAGGCGTTTAAATCGGTTTTAGGAGCGTAAAACCGATTTAACACCAAAACCGTCCACACTAGGAGGCACCTTATATCGATTTTAATGGCTCTTTAAACCGGTTTCTGTACTCCTCCCTAACGAGAGGAGTAACGCTAGTATCGGTATTAACATATCGGATTAGCGTTAGTGTGGACGCTGATCGACGGTATTGGCCTCCGGGAGCTATCCCACAGTGCACCAGTGACCGCTCTGGACCGCAATCTGAACTCGGATGCAGTGGTCAGGTAAACAGGAAAAGCTCCGCGAACTTTTGAATATTTCCTGTTTGCCCAGCGTGGAGCTCCGATCAGCATGGGTGGCGATGCAGTCCGAAATCAAAATAAAAAAAGAGCTCCCGCATGGACCATGCGGATGTGATCGCTGTAAGGGCAGGCAAATCCGTTCTATCAGCGCTCCGTTACAGAAGATGAAATTCAGAATCCTTTTTTAAAAATCTCCAGACAGACGCCATAGCAAGGACTCAGCGCACTGCAGCGTGACAAGCGTAACGGAAAGCCAAAGAATCAAATGGATGCTCATGGACTGGAGGACTGAAGCTATCCCACAATTCCTGCAGCCTCCGAAAAGTATTTGCATTCTTGGCTGAGCTCCAAATGCTTCTAGGGTCAAACACAGTGTCCGCGGGTCAGGGCATAGCTTGGCAATCTACTCACCCACCCCCCACCCACCCCCAGAAGCGAAAGGTAAAACAATCCTCTGACTCTTTTACATGTCACCCTATCTTTACTGAATGCTGCAGATAGATGCGATAGTGCAGCACTCAACACCAACATCCTTGCCCCCCCCCCTGCCATGGGCGGCTGATGGTACAAAAAGATGGAAATCCATCCTCATCATCAGCCTCAGCTGATGGTACAAAAGGACTGGTAACCGTCCTCGTCATCAGCCTATTGGCCCTAATTTTTTCTGGTGGATGGATGGTGCAATATGGCTGGTAACCATCCTCATCATAGCAACAGGGGGCTGAGCTCCATCAGCCCCCACCCTTCATGTGTAAAGAAAAGATTCAGTTGCCCCTGGACTAGCAGTGGGATGCTGGGCTTCTCTCCTACACACTGCTTAATGTCCTGTCTGGACTATCATAGCAGCTGGAGGCTGCCTTGCACTCATTTCTCACTAACAAGTCAGTGTGTCTTATTCCTGCATTCTTTATTAATTCATCACAGAAGTGGGGGGACAATGCTACGGTAGCCAAGAAAGGCTGGGGGAAGAACGGAATCAACAGGTGGGGTTGTTACAGGAGCACCCCCTGTGAATAGCATACAGATCATAATTTCTGCAGGCTCTGACACAGAGCAGCTGTGCTCTCTGGTTCTATGATACGGTGGTTCTCTAGTACACTTGCCTATATTAGGCAGCACTGATTCTATTTTTAGATACCAAAAGGAGGGATTGACTCAGGAGTCATTCCCAATTTTTGCTTTTGCGCCCCTGGCTGATCGGCCAGGGGCACTTATGACAGCAGCTAATGGTACAAAACGATGGAAGGTGCAATATGGCTAGTAACCAATCTTGGCTTTTGCGCCTCTGGCTGATCGGCCAGGGGCACTAGCAGCAAATGGTACAAAAGGACTGGTAGCCATGATCATCCTCAGTTCCAATTTATGGAATGGTTTGGATGGTGCAATATGGCTAGTAACCATCTCTGCTGTCATGCAAAAGCAAAAGCATGCTTCTGTGTAGCGCTGCTGAATCGCCTCTGTGAGCGGCATCTAGTACACATACGGTGAGAGTCACAAACGGCAAAACAAGCTCCATGATTGCCATGCTATGGCATCTGCCAGGGCAATCCAGGGGAAAAAGGCACGAAATGCTTGTCTGCCGTTGCTTTCCCAGACGAAGGAGTGACTGACGACATTTACCCAGAACCACCCGCGACAATGATTTTTGCCCCATCAGGCACTGGGATCTCAACCCGGAAGTTCCAAGGGGCGGGGGAGGCTGCGGGAACTATGGGATAGCTAGGGAATAGCTACCCACAGTGCAACGCTCCAGAAATCGACGCTAGCCACGGACCATGGACGCACACCACCGATTTAATGTGCTTAGTATGGCCGCGCTCCACCCGATTTTATAAATTCTGTTTTACAAAACCGGTTTATGCAAATTCGGAATAATCCCGTAGTGTAGACGTACCCAATATTCTACCAATTTGCCAATATTTTTGTAGGAAACATCATTTTCACTGAAGGCTTTGAATATTTCAACCCATCTGTTCGATACTGGTACAGAATTTTGTATCCAGTGAGTAATTTTTTCATCTGTAATGTAGCGCAGGAAAAAGCAGGTTTCATCAAACAGTTCATCTTCTGCTAAATTGATTTCAGAAAAATACTGAAGAATGTAATCACTGCAAACTTGAATGTTGTCATGGGTGAGTTTAGTGTTTAACAAAACCCAACTGAATTTTTCGGTATGCTTAATAGGTCCTTCCCATTCCTCTAGATATTGAATACGTGTCATAAAATTCTGCCACTTTTTCTTTGAAAATAGCAGGTTTTAATATGCCTTCTTCCTCAAGCTGCTTCAAATTTTGCCGTACCTGTAACGGCAAGAAAACGTTTGCTTTTCTGTCAGCTAATTTTGTTTTTAAGTCACTGTAAATATTGCTAGTTTCTATAATAGAAATCTCCTGTCCTTCTATTTTCAAAATAGCATTGTGGAACATTGATGACACGTTATGCAAAAAGTAAAGCCAAGACTCTGTCTCTGAATTATCAAAATAATTTGTGATAATTGTGGGGCTCTTCTCGTTTGAGGCAAAATATGATTTATGGGCAGGATATATTTGTAGGACACGCTCAATCGCGTGTCGTAACGCCAACCATCGTGTGGCACTGTATCCCAAGACTTTCTTATATTCGATGTCCACGAATTCACAAAAAATTTTCAATGCATTAACGCGCACTGTATATATATAAAAGTATGAATAAAACTTGGTGATAAAAGTTTGCACATCAATTGGTACACGGTCGGCTGCAGTTTGTATAGCATTGTTCAAAATATGAGCAGCACAACCAATTCCCACAAGCTCTCTTCCACCCCAATTTGATTTCAGCTTGGTAAAAATGTTATTTTTCCCACTTCTTCGCATTCCTCCAAAGTTAGTATTGGTGTTGTCAGCACAAAATCCAAGTACCTTGGTATCTAAACGATACTTTTTTAACACTTCCAAAATATAATCAGTAACTATGTCAGATGTTTCGCCTGGCAAATCTCTTACTTCCAAAATTTTGACGTGTATTCCATACTGGTATGAAAAATATCTTTTTATTATGGGAATCAACTTTACTTCCTTGTGGTTTGATGCATCCAAATAAATAGAAATAAAATTTGCAGCATCTAAATCCTCTTCCAATAACTGTTTCGCATAAGGCACCAGCACATCAGTAACTATTGCCTCGCATTTTGTTCTAGAACATGTAAACCTGGCATCAAAACATGTTTTAATCAGTTTGCAGGTACAATCCATTGATCGGAATGAGTGATTATGCATTACTGTGTGGTACGCCCATAAATCTTCAGCTGCAGCTAGTTTTCTTTCAGCATCTTCAAATTGTTTTTTCTTAAAATATGATGTCACACTCATACTTGCAATTGCTGCAGACATGGCCCGTTTATGTTTGACTGTTTGTATGTGGTTTTCAATGTCAGTTTTTCCACTGTTTGCAATAGAAAATATACTTCTGCATTTTACACATTCCACCTCACTATTGTCATTATTAGTACTTGCTTTGATGAATGTATATTTCGATTTTAACTCGTCATTGAAGATGCACTTTTGTCGTTTTGGCGCCATGGGTGTCCAAAAATAAACAATTATTACAAACTTCGTCGGATGTCGGTCTTGGTCCGAGGGGGTGAAGTCACCGGTCCAGGATTGAGGGGGGCGAAGACGCCGGTCCTGGTCCAAGGGGGCGAAGTCATCGGGTCCTGGCGAATCAGCGAGGTGCGCCGTGAAAACGGCGGAGCGAAAAGCTCGAGTAACTGAGAGAGCGCGGAGCTCTGAGGGCCAGTGTCATGGTCCGAAGATGCCAGATCACTGGTGCCTGTCCTGTGCTGCGGAGGGCCTTTTATAGTCCGAAGCTAACACCGAATTGGTCGATTTTGGCGGGCTCTGTGCGATGATGTCATCATCGAGTTCCCACGGTCGGGCTGTATGTAATGCGCGGGAGTATTATTGAAGAGTCGCCGTGGCCACAATATAGTGAGAGTGCGTGTGCTGAATGCCAAGTATTGCCGAGATCCAACGACGAGAACTGTAGTGTAAAATAAAACTAAAACTAGGATAAATTAATAAAATTGATTTAGGCTGGTTTATCAAGGATTGATTTGATGTACTCAATCTTTTGATAAATTAATAATTTTTGATTTTGTAGTCCTAAACTGTACTGGTTACATCTCACGACTAACCAGACCAATGTCCAAAAAACCAGTACTGTACTGGTAAAACCAGTACGTATGGTCACTTTAGTTTAGATGCTGTCTGTCCCAGCTAGAGGACTGGCTACAGATTGCTCTGCCCTGCCCCAAGGGCTGAGCCTGGCAGTGCTTGCTATCTGCCCCAGCCGGAGGGCTGGGCTGAAGACTGCCAATTGCCCTGTCCTGAGGGGCCATGGTCCTAGACTCTACTGACTTACTGTGTTAATCACCTGTTGATCAGCTCTCTGCCATTAGGTGATGTAGCAAGGTAGAGTGGCCTCCCTGTGATGCTGACAGGGAGGATCCACCCACAACCATTACACTGGGAAAATAGGTGTCAATTTCTTTCTCCTTGTCTGTCCCTAAGAGCTGAGAGAACTGTGCGCCATGGCTAGGATTCTAATTTTGCTAAGAGAATGCACCTGACTGACAGATTGGAGGAGAGACTGCAAAACAATTCTCTGATTCTGCTCCGATGTTATAGGAGTTGCTTCAGGTTTTGGAGGCATTAGGAAAAGGGAGGTACCCCAGCTCTGATTGAAATGCCAGCTAACATCTGTATTTCAGATTATCAGTTTAGTACTCAAATTTCTGAACTGCATTTTCTATTATATCAAATAGATGGCATTGGTATATTACAAATCCTTCTAATTTCAATGTTACTTGAAAGACAAATGACTGATTAAAATATCTTTTGTTAAATTCCCCATGTTTAATTTAAAACAATTTCTCAACAATGTTTTAAGTCTTTGGACATAAGTAAACATTTTTCATTTTGCAGCATTTGTCTTGTTTTTAATACAGTTCATGTTACTAAAACATTGGTACAATTTTGAAAGACTAATCTGTCAGAATTCTTTGGAGTTCTGAAGTCTGGTGGACAAGTTTAATGCATTTCTTAATTTAAATTACATTTTACATATACAAAGTCTGTGATGTGAAATGTTTTAATTCTGTGCTGTTTAAAGGTTTATTTTCCATTGTTCATACTGCAACAAACACCAGAAGAGAAACATGTTTGGGGAAAGAAAAGGTGAAATAAATTAAACTTATTACAAGCATTAGTAATATCAGGCATAGTTCTAAGTGTTCATAAAAGATAGAAAATGTTTAGATTAGATAAAGTCATGCTTTATTAACAACAAAAGATTGTATTTTTGACAATATTTCCACACTCCAAGGAATATTGTTTTGAAAAGTTTAATTATGTTCCTTTCATGTCCATACTGATCATCAAATGCACTGTAACTAAAATTAAAATTCTTACAGCATATCTTCTTTCCTCTTCAGATAGCACATGGAGGGTGTCATTGATTTTATGGATGACTTAATGAAGCCTAAAGACCTCTGGGGAGTGAACCAGTGTATGCTGATTTTAAAAGCCCAGAGAATAGGCCCATAAATTTAAGACCTACAATAGTCTTTCCTCAGACTTGGTTGTTAAGGCCACAGTGCTATCTTCTGGGGAAGAGAAACATACAAAATGAGCAGGAGAGGATTTCTTGCTTCTTTAAACCAGAGGTATTTTACTACGTAAACATGAATTTTAAACTGATTTTAAAATTGGGGTTGATTTATCTGAATCTCAGTGTCCTATGATGCTCTTGTTTCTCACTGTAACTGGCTAGGTGGATACAGAATTATTAATGCCCTATGATGCAACTGGTCTCAACCAAACAGTGAGGAGGAACAACCTCAACTGTCCCTGTTTAGTTTGGGAAAAACGTAACTTCCCATACCTGGAGATGGACTGCTATTGTAAATTTATCAGTGCAAGCTAAGATGCTAAATCAGATTTTCATTGAGTTAAAGAATGCGCAACCAGGGTTTCGCACCTTTAAATACATTGGCTTAAAAACATACCCTTAGTTAAACCAGACCTATGTTATAATACCTCACAGGCCTCATCTGGGCACTGAGCAGCTTACCTCAATAATTTTCCTGAGTGGCGTGCTCTAGGGTGATACTGAGATGCAATTTTTCTTGTTAATTACCAAAAGCAGCATTTGCTAATAACTTAGGCTATATTTAGCACAAGTTATTCTCATATTGAACTTCAAACCATTGTAGAAATCACTTCTCCTAACATAGATCAAGCTCCACTATTGATGGAGCCTCAGTTAATGAAAAACAGAGGATGCTGCTAGGAAAGCTAGTCTTTAGGATTAAAATCAATGAAACCTACAAGACTAACTGAAATCCTGGACCACATGATATTATAGCCAGAATTCCAATACAGTTTTGGACTAAGATGATATTTTGTTGTTTAGGAGTGTTATTGCCCCAAAGGGTCCGAGGTACTCTGCAAGAACAAGACCGACTCCACACTGAGAGTAATTGGCTTTAATGAAGGTAAAGTGACACATCTGCAACGGGGACCCCAAGCGTTGCTGTCACTGAGACGGGGACCCAGCACCCTGTAGCTCGGCCTGGGGTGAAGTCCGAAAACAAACACAAAGCATGCTCATTTTATACCAAACAGCAGCATATCAGCTCATACATAATGCAATAGAAACTCTCCACCCTCCGGGGCTGCCCCCCTGGCCAACAGCCAGGGGCTTGCCACGCAGCAGTCCCAGCCGGTTGCGGCAGGTTAAAGCTAGCATGCTGTGTCCTACAATAACCGGAGGCTGAGAAAGCGGAACTGCCTAAGCTAAGCCGTAACAGAATCTTCCGTGGTTCCCTAGCCTCCTACAAGGAGCAAAGCAGTAACAGATTTCATCACTTGTTCTGGCCAAAAGGAAGCAAAAGATCAGTGACGGGAATAATGTTTACTTTTTTTCTATCTTCTTGTTTGAGGAATTGAAGGGTTTTGCCTCCTATTATATACCCCATGTTATGAGCTTATTAAAGCTCCAGTGTTTTATTAAAATTATCTAGGGAGTGTTTGATTTCTTGGAGAGAAGTGATCCTTGGAGACAGTCAACAATAGCAGCATAATGCCAAGGGAATATAGTTGCAGACAAGCCTCAGGAAATGCTCAAACGTACTCAACAGGTTTCTCTTGAGATATACAGCCAGTGACAGTCATGCTAGCATTTTTCTTGGCCCATTTAATTTGCTAATTTCTTTTCTTTTTTAAATTTTTGAATGACTATTGAAACTGAAGAATTGAAT